>NC_143397.1:72275160-72578190 GCF_052110815.1 Crocodylus siamensis | reverse complement strand
AGAGTTATGTTGCTACTTAGTTAACATCGCACCTTATATCCCTACCTTTGGTCTTATTTTAATTTCCTTATCCTCCACCAAGCTGTACAAAACATGAAGATTATTATAACCAAGGGGGTCTGAAGCAGGGGGGGGAGGAGGTATGAAAAGGGTATGTATTTCTCTCTGTTGGTTTTATTGTGGGTTGTAAAGAAGAACTTCTAGGTAGAGCTGGGATTTTTATTTCCTTGGTTACTGGATTAAGTAAAAGGGGAAAAAACACTAACTTATTTTTAGGCAAGTATCATATTTGATGATTAATACACACCCTGTAAAACAGTGACTATACCGTTTGCTCCAAGCTAACAATAGCTGCATAATTTCCAGCAGACAATATTCTCAATTTGCTACAGAACAGAACACTCTCACAGCATATGAAGTCATGAATAGCTTAAAATTAATCATTATAGATATAGCATACAACAAATTTAGGGAAATTTCAGTGGAGAAAAATCTTAGCTGCCATGCATAAAACTTCCTTAGGTCATATATAAATGGATACAAGTGGTAGAATTTAAGCACCAAAGGCTTGCCTTGAGGCTACGATTAGAATTTTACAAATGATACTTTCTAGCCTTCTTGGAAACAAGGCTAATAGCATACTGGGCTGCATCGGTAGGAGTGTTGCCAGGAGATCAAGGAAAGTGATTATTCTCCTCTATTCAACACTGGTGAGGCCACATCCGGAGTAGCGTCCAGTTTTGGAGTCCCCACTACAAAAAGGATGTGGACAAATTGGAGAGTCCTGCAGAGGGCATTGAAAATGGTTACGGGGCTGGGTCACAACTTCTGAGGAGAGGCTGAGGAAACCGGGCTTATTTAGTCTGCAAAAGAAAAGACTGCGAGAGGATTTAATAGCAGCCTTCAACTACCTGAAGGACAGCTCCGAAAACAATGGAGCTACTGTTTTCAGTGGTGGCAGATAACAGAACAAGGAGCAGTGAACGGTCTCAAGTTGCAACAAGGGAAGTTTAGGTTAGATATCACAAAAAATTCTCTTGCTAGGAGGGTAGTAAAACCCTAGAACAGGTTACCCATAAAGGTTGTGGACTCTCCATCCCTGGAGGTTATTAAGATCCTGTTAGACAAATCCTTGGTTGGGGTGATATAGTTGGGGGTGGTCCTGATCTGAACATGAGGTTGGTCTAGATGACCTCTTGAGGTTGCTTCCACAACTAATTTTATATAGCTCTATGATTAGAGGATATACTGTTAAGAAATATCAGTGTGAAGTACAATGCATTGGCAAGGAAAAACATTACTGCCACGTGCTCTAAAAAAACGCAAGTGATGAAGCAATAACAGTCACTTTTTTGGCACTGAGTAGATCTCATGCTAGTCATGCCCTTGTTAAGGCAGAATAGTGATAGAGTGCTCTGTTACAGAATGGCTACCTGGAAAATTTTAAAAAGCATGTTCTTTAAAGGAAAAATTCTCCTTGTGAAGAAAGTTGGTACATGGGTTATGCATCACTTAGGTCTCATTATCTCATGGGACTTGCATTACTCTGGAAGTAGGACATCCAGAAACACACCTCTTCTCTATCTCTATGTCTAGTATAGCAGCTTCACATGGATTCGCATAGTACAAAAGAGAAAAAAAAAGGGTATAAAAAGTTGGAAGGAACATACTTGTTACCAGTGTCTACCTCTCAAAGACAACGTGCGCCAGCAGAAGCTGCAGGGTCTTAAAATAGGGTTTTCTTTTTTTACTCAAAATGAGGATTAACACTTAAATAGCAGAGTGCAGATTTTTTGCCATGATCACAATAATAATGTGAACCAATCCATGTGTGTGTGCACATGCGCGTGTGGTAGGACAGCATGCTTTGAAAGTCCCAAGGTGAAGGTGAAGCCGTATTTTTTCCTGTAATCTGTTTTGGGTTGTTTGGGGGTCTTTTTACCTCAGAGGAAGAGCTGCAAAGGCAATAACTACATGACAAATAGGCATGGTTGAAACTTTTATTTCAGCTCTTTTTACTGCTTATAGCATCAATAGATATAGAATACCTTGACAACATGGGAACAAACACAAGTTAAATTTAACAAATTAAATAATTGAGGTACTCCAGGCAAATATCATTACATTTTGAAATCTGCAGGAAAAGTAAAGTGCTATGTGAAAGTGAGGAATGCTGCAAGAGACTGGAGCCACTACAGAAAGGAAAGCTCACTCCCCTGGGCACACAGTTTAGTTTCAGTTTATACCCAGGCAGGTTCATTTTTCTATAAGCAGCTGGAAATATAGCAAAGATGATTCCTCCTTCTCCAGAAAAACTGCTACAGCTGGCACCATAACTATTAGCTGAAACAAATATTTAAAACACTATACTGAAAAATGCGATTGTCAAGAACAAACACATCTGCCACACCCCCAGTGTGCATCTCCTACCGCATTTTAGTTCACTTTTGAAGTCTCTCTCTGGTCAGTGTTGCTAATGTGACATTTCAGATGACACACAAATGCTGTCACATGCCACAAACCTTGATGAATGAGCTAATACACTCAACTCCCTTTTGAGCTATACTACTTTGAGGCAGTAAACACCATGCAGTCAATCTCACAACATTATTCATGTCCCAATACGGCCTTCTCGTGTATCTCTTCTCATATCCTCCTTCTTACTGGCAATCACATCCAACAGTCTTTCGTTCTTAGTCAACACTACCATGACAGTCTCTCTGAGCACTATCACAATTACCAGTCTTAGGACTGTGCACTATCAAATATATCTTCCAAGTCATCATGGCTGCTCAGCCTGCCTAAAACTCCAGCCTGCTACTTCCAGGGCTTTCTCTCTGCCATGAGCCACACTCCCCAACTTCATTCATCAGCTTTGCTGGGGGGCAACACAGTAGAGATGACTCTGTCAGGAACTCTCCTGTCTTGCTCTCTTCTCTAAGAGCTGTGACCTACTTTATAGCTAGACTTTTGCACCTTACTTAGTGCAGCCAGGCAGGCTTTTAGACACAGAATTTCCAAACCCATGACACAAGGGAGGAAATTTATCCGGGTGCTAGGAAGCAATATATATATATATGCATCCTGAGCTATAAATGATAGACATTTCCCTGAGGCTGCATGTGCTGACCAGGAAGGTTCCAGTATATAGTTGTCAGCTGGGCAACTAATTAACTAGTTTAGCTCCTGTATACAATTCCTCTCTCCTAATTAGAGCATGGAAATAGATGTTTTAAGGCATAAAGATTACTTTTTTTCTGAGGGGAATCTTGATATCACATCTGTAAAGGAGAGAAAATGCTAGTATTGTTGTTAAAACAAGAGATCCTCTTTTCATGAGAAATAGGGTATAGCAGAACAATAAATTTGCTCTGACATGTCTATTCTGTCCATCAAGCAGATGAGTATAATAAAGGATCTCTCTCAAGAAAGGTTTTAGGCTGGACATAAGGAAAAATTTCTTTACTGCCCGAGCCCCCAAGGCCTGAAACAGACTGCCTCCAGAGGTGGTGCAAACACCTACTATGGACGCTTTTAAAAAACATTTGAACCTCCATCTTGCTGGGATCCTATGACCCCAGCTGACTTCCTGCCCCTGGGGCAGGGGGCTGAACTCCATGATCTTCCAAGGCCCCTTCCAGCCCTAACATCTATGAAATCTATGAAGAACATAAAACAATGGGGTTGTAAATGAATGTAGCGACCAACATACTGATAATCAGTAATATTCTTGTAGGTTTGAGGTAATTTTCAGAAAAAAAAGGTTTCTTAATGTGCCTCCTGTTTAAACATGAAGAATCGTTTCTTCATGAATTATAAAATGCAAATAAAAATCAGGAAATTGCATCTCTGATGAAAATAATGCAGAGGAAACTTCTTCTTTTCCGTGAGTGAAAGGCACAGATTCTATTCCCTATTAATTCTCCTCTTCAAGATTTGGTCACAAGGTTGATTAAAAAGGCCTGAAACAGTTTCTGTCTGTACCATGGGTTTATCATGGTGCCTGGTAGGTGATAACCAGTTGTTACTGATCTCTGGCAGAGAGCCAGAGGATAGCTGCCACTGCAATTCTTTGTATATTTTAAATTGTGGAGAGTATTCTGGAGGGTATCAAGAACAAGCTGTGTAGAGAAGGAAAGTCAGTAAATTGTAAAAACAACATGTATGGGAACATGCAGTGAGTAGATAACAGCAGATGAAAATTATAAGATCTCTAATTGGCTATTCATACATTTATTCAAGTGGAGGGAAAGATCTTCTCTAGTGAAAGGGAGGATGTTCAGAGCAGATGAATTACAAATGTAGGCTGTTGTTTTGTCCTCAACTAACGGTGCAGAAATCTTACAGAAATCTACAGGAAGAATGAAAGATGTGTCAGGTGCAGCAAAAATGGTTCTGCGCATTACTTAGTTGAATAATGTTCCTCAAAGCTTAAAATACATAAGACCCTCGCTCTCTTGCAAGAGGACACAGGAGTTGATTTCAACATGTTGGTGATATTCTGAATAAGTCAAAAACAAAAGGACTGAAAAGAAATCCTTTTGGAGGCAGTCCCTGTAAGCTGGTTATATCCATGTTGTTGGAAGCAACTGGGACCAGAAGTAGTGGCAATAAAATCCAGCAACAGAAGACTCTCTGAACTGACTATTTGAGATAATGAGCTATGATTAAAAGTAACACTATCAAATGGGAGTATTAACAACTTAGTGTTGGCCACAAGGGCTGAAATACTTTCAGCAATAAGTATTAAGCTCAGACAGTAATTAGTGACAAAAGCAAAGAAGGATTTCTACAAGTGTGCTGCAGCTAACATGAAAGCTCTATCAGTTTATCAGTAAACTCATGCCCAGCAGTCTGGTAAGAAGTAGACTGGAAGTTTACCTGAGTCAGTGATTCTCAGTGGGGGGTCCCACAATACCCTGGGGTGCTTTGAAATCCTTTTGAGGGTGCTGCAAAGTGTCCTGCAATATTAGTTCTTGTGTGTGCAAACACCTACACATAATTTACAAGATAAACCCAGAGATTTCAAATAGGAATCCACAGCGTTAAAAACCTTCTGACCTGTAGCAGTCTGAGTTCTTTGCAACAGAAGAATTGTTCCGTTATTTTTCCCCCCACTCAAAAAACATTTTTTTTTAAACGTGTGCTGCTAAATTCAGAGAAATTATAAAGTGCCTGGAGTCTAAAAAGGCTGTGAACCACTGATCTATGTACTTATGTGGTCTTCACCATCATACAACATACGTGGCTCACAACTACTAACGAATTCATTATCATACTTCTACAAAAGGTAAGAGAGTACTATATTGGACCCATTTCACAGAAGTACTGTGAACTGAACTGAAGTACATGAGCTTATGTGATCTTCCCAAGACAAAAAGTTTGTGATAGTTAGCAGTTAGACTCTCTCTTGAATCTCAGTCCAGTGTCTGTTTTGAGGTCAGAGAATTTGCACGCTTGTTCCTCACTACCTATAACTAAAGCTGAAGTTGCTAAATATCACAGACAAGTTGTAGGAGGTACCAGTCAAGCCATATGAAATAATCCTGTCATAGAAAAATTACCTTTTTCTCTTAGACTTTTCTCTTCGTAAGTAAAAGGAAAAAACCTCTCTCACTAAATACATATTGTTATTAAGGAAATCTGGAAACACGAACAGATTCTCAGTGACTTGAGACAGCAGAATTGTAACCATATTCAAGAAAGCAGAAAGAACCGATTACAGTAATTATTATGGTATTTTTCTCCACTATGGACAGGAGTTCAATAACAGTCTCCTGCATTCTCCTCACAAGACTTGCCTTCCTTGCTGAAGAGAGTGTACCCAAGTCACAAAGTGGTTTAAGCCACTGAGAGGTACAGCATATAGAAACAATGTTTGATGTTAAACAGCTGTAGAAGTGCTGCATGTAACACTGAAATCTTTACAGGGTCTTCACTGACTTGACTAAGGTCTTCAATTCAAATCAACAGGGACATCCTACAAAAAATCCTGATGGGATTTAGATGCCTGCCAAAATTTGTTACCATTATCAGACTTCATCATGACAACCTGAGAGCAACCACCAACCTAAACAATGGCTCACAAACAGACCCTTCACTATTAGAATTGGAGTCAAGCAAGGATGTGTGATTGCACCAACACTTTTTTCACAGCTATTCCTCATTTCATTGCTGATAAATTGCATCTAGAGTTGGATCCAGTACCGCTAAGGACAGGAACTCCTTTAAATGTCAACCAGTCATGTTCTAAATCCAAGATAATCAACACCTCCATTAATGATCTTCAATATGCTGATGATTATGTCATGTGTTCCCACTCAACTGAAGAGCTCCAGGGCACTCTTGATTGCTTCTGTGAAGCATATGGAATTCTTTAACTCACTGTTAACTTAATAAAAACCAAGATCCTGTACCACTCCACCCCTAAATATCCAGATACTCTTCTACATATTACAATGAAAGGGAAATCCTTGGAGAATGTTGCCATTTCCCCTACTTGGGCAGCCACCTTTCCCAAAAGCTATCATTTGATTATATTAAACACTAGCTAAAAATCTGTCTGTGCTGCCCCTGGATAGCTCCAAAATCATGTCTTCAACAATCATGACACCAGGACCCAAAATCAAATTTCTCATCTACCAGGCCTTTGTCATCCCTATCCTGTTGTATAGGTATGAAACTTGGGCAACATATCAAAAATACCTGAAAGTGTTGGAATATTACCATCAGCGATGTTATCAGAAAAATCCTCCATGTCAACTGGAAGGACAGAAGAACAAGTGCCAGCATTCTGGCTCAAGGAATCATGATCAGCATTGAAGCCATGTTTATATATACCAGTTCCATTGGACAGGGCTTTTAAGGATGCCTGACAGTCAGCTCCCAAAGCAGGTCCTATACTCCTAACTCACTGATGGCCACTGATCTAGAATAACAGAAGAGATTCAAGGGCACCCTGAAGGCCAATACGAAGAAACCCAATATTAATATCATTATCTGGGAGAATAAAGCACTGAATCATCCCCAAAAGGCATTTATCATTTCAAGCAAATTTGCCTCACTTTGGAGGCGGACAGATGAGACAGACAAAAAGAAAGACTTGTGACCAGACATCACCAGAATCTGCCCCTTGCTTCTAGAACTATTTGTCACATCTTCAGCTGAATATGCAGATCTTGAATTGGCCTCCTCAGTCACCTACACACACAACAACCACATCCCTATTTACTAGAAAAATGTCATCCTCATATTGAGGGACCGCTGCTGACAAGTACTACTATAGTACACTAGTTTGGAACGAGTCTACAATGCTCCTCGTGCATTATGTGGCAGATTACATTAAGCTTGTGCTTAATCAAAGTTACTGTGTTTTAATCTATACCACTGATTTTCCTTTACCCCTAAATCTTTCTATTTCTAGTCAAACCTTAAACTACTTTTTGACTTTATGCAAACAGAATAAAATTATGCAATTATTATTCATTATAAGAGTTTGATATTCTGCTAAAATACAGAGAAAAAAAAAATCACGTTTAGTGCCTGAAAATCACGTTTAGTGCCCGTTACCATTTTCTTTCCCCATCTTGTTTTTTTTAACAAAAAATCTTGCAAAGCAGCTACGTGTCTTCATTTCCATGAAGCTGTATATGTAATGAAACTACACTTTTGAATGTTCTTGCTTTATATGTAGCCACTTTGACATTATTTGCAAAGTTGTTCAGCTAGACTAAGAATTTACCTGGTCATGATGAAGTAATTTTGTAAAGATTCTGGAGATTTAAAGCTAAAGGGTTAGTTTATGCTGTACTCAATTTTCTGTGTATACTAAAAGGAGCTTAAGAAGGAACTGTGTCAAATGTGAAGGGGCAATAACAACGAGTTTAAATTTAGCAATATTTTGAGCAAAATACCAATCTGAATTCTAGTATGAGGTTCTGTAACATTTTTAAACACAAAAACCTAAAATACTGTCAATCAGAATGACCTATATTATTTGATACACTCCCATTTTTACCAAATTTTCCCAACTCCATGCTCTGCATATAGGCACGGGTCATCACGTAAGGTCCTCCTGCTGCTTGGTGAGTTAACTTGTGGGTGACTATATCACTCTGACCTTTTATTTCTGCTAGCCTGCATACTTAGCTGCAACGGCTGGCAACCTTAATAATAAGAGAACAACGCACAGATCCAAGATTTAGAAGGATGTGCATCTAAATCATGAAAATTACCTCAAGAGCAAACATTCTGTCCATCATACTTCTTGATGAGGTGGCATCAGCTACAATATGAACTTCCAAACCCCTGCCAATCAACTCCAATGCTGTTTGCTGGATGCACACATGCGTCTGGAAAAAAACAGCAATATTATAAGAGGTAAGCAACACTGCCTAGAACTACAGAGCAATTAGGGTCTAATCCTATAGCCTTTTCATACTGGGGAGGGGGAAACCCACTATGGAATTAAATGGGAGTTTTAAATACAAACTGATTACAGGACCTTGTCCCACAAAGCCAACCTATATGTGTCTAACTGAACATACCGTCAGATTATCTCTTCTAAAAATCTGACACCAACCTAAATAATTCATCCTTTACATGATGACTTTTCACAAGACATCAGCATAAAAGAGTGTTTCATTACGCTATAGTAACAGAGTACCTACTTCTACTCCAAACAAGACAACACTGCGGACTCCAGGGATCTCCGCTAATGCTGCTTCAACTTCTGGCAAAACCATCGAAAATTTTGTTTTGGGGAGCACAAGTTTAGCTCCTGTTAAATCAATTTCTTGAACAGTGCTTCCAAGGCCCTTGGGATACTGCTCAGTTACAATAACTGGAATTCCTAGAACCCGTGCACCCTGGAGCTACAAAGCAAAAAGAAAGAAAGAAAGAACATACAAGTTATTTTTGAGCAATAATACATACCATTTACTTAAAAACTGGGTTTTATAAAACACCAGCCACTAAAAACATAATCATGAAGAGTCTCTATACTGATAGTAATTTACAGTTATTTTAGAGAGGAGCTGCTGGAGTGGAAAACCTACCAATCGTTGTCCTACACTGATGATATCACCAAAGTATTTGATAGCAGGTCTGAATCTTTCTTGCATATCACAACAGAAAAATACAGTGCTTGAGGGTGTCAAGGTACCCAATGTAGTCATCTGAAAACAAAATACAGTATTTAAACTTTATAAGTCTAGTTAACAGTTACCTGTAAAATGTACTATTTTTAGCACTTGCCCATCTAATTTGTAAAGTGTGGAAATTAGTTATGTTAATGCTATGCTTTAAGCGTATAAAAATTAAACAAAAATGTCACATATGCTGGAAAAAAAAAAATCAGAACCTAGGGCCAAGCGTCCATTGCATTCGAACCAACTACACATGGCACATCTGCTTCGATCACGCTTAACACCTGGAAAAAAATGCAATGCGACCATTCTTAGTACAGTGCTGGCCCCATACCCTAAGTTTTTGTCTTAGGAATGTTTCTTAGTACGTGCCCAGTACTGCATTAAGAAAGACTAAATTACATCCTTCTGAGATTCAGGGTATATGGAATTGGTTTGCTAGGCTTTATTGAAGCACTAGCAAGAATGGTCTGCAGACAGTCTAGACATGTCCTGGCAGAGGGTTGCCAATTCAAGATAAATGTTATTTACAGACAGACGATCTTCAAAGTTTTTACTGAGGACCAAACTTACTTTTTACTGAGATGTATTTTTACTGGTATGTGTTTTACATAATGTAAAGGCAACCCTTCTGCCACACCCTGGGCAAGGGCAGGGTTCAAAACTATAGTAAAAAAGTTTGGAGATGAGAAAAAAATGTTTTTGGGTTGACAACTCTACTTGACCGCAGTAACGATTTTACACCATGCTGCCCACACCTCAGGGGTCCCCAACTCACCCCCACCCCCTAATGGGTATGCCCTGAACCATGCTGCTCTCCCCTTCACAGCCTTACTTTCACCAGCCCCATTCCCGTCAAAGCATACGTCCTCAAAGAAGGACCACTGCTTACCTACCTGCCACCCATCAGTGGTACAGGCAGATGGGAGGCAGCACTAAGAGTAGCAGCACCAGCACACTGCTGGATGGGTTGAGTTGGGGTTGCCATGAAACCCTGGGAAAAGATACCTTTGGGGTGCTGCACTTCTGCTCAGACACCAGGTGGCATTGCTGCTTTAATCATGCATCTAGCTCATTTTCCAACCTTGGAGCTTCAATGAGCTATATAGCACTTTTATGGATCCAATTCTGTGAAGTTGTTTCTACTCTGAGATTTACAAACAGCACAATTTCTTTGTGGACAGTCATTTTTAGCCTGGTTATTTTTAGAGTCTTCATAAATTTACAGAGAGTTGGCAACCCTGTCTGTGCACATCAAATTCTGTACACAAATGAAAAGGTTGTCCAAACTTACAAATGTTGGCAGTCTCCATACCTCAACCTTTCTCTTGTAAAATCTGACAGTAAATCCAATATGGCCTGTGAAGAACTCATATATTACAATAAGAACACTAGAATAACTTGAGGGTATTAGAAAAAATGTATTCAGCATAGGACTTGAATGGTAGGCAATAAACAAGGCATTGGAGCACATACATGAGGATGGGTTCACACTTCAGAAAGTGGAAAAAAAGTGTTCTAATGCTGAAATATTTATTTCAATAAAATAAATTACAATTTCTTGGAAGCTACTCAATGTTGCAGTTCATATTCAACTGCTGCTAAAGAGCATCTTCTTGGCTGTATTTCCCACAAAAATCTTACAACCATACAGGAGCAGCCTGACCTTGAGATGTGCACCAAAAAGTGAGAATTCCTTCTAAAACGCACCTGAAAATACCAGCTTTGACAAAATTTTAAAACGACAGTTTGGTAACTAAGATGAAGATGGTTGTTAATAAATTTAAGTTTATAAATCCAGGATACAAGTGTAATAATAATGATTAGAGTTAACACAAATAACACAAAAACGATAATAAAATTAAACATCATCTCCAGCTTCATACTGACGCACTTAGTTCCTATCCTCAAAACTCCCCAAGCCATAACAAGCATAGCAGCCTTCCCTTCAGATACATCTCCAAACCCTAAAAATACAGTCTAACCCCAAAGTATCAGCATCTCCTTCCTTCCACTTGCCCCTTCAGGAAGCCTACCTCTCTGGCACAGCCAACTGTAATGAGCAAATCCTTTTTACCCATATGCCCTGCCTTGAATTAACAGGGTCCCAAAGTTAAGGAACTTTGTTATTTTTCTCCAGAGGATGAACCTGATCGTGTCCTTAGTGACATGAAAAGGAATCACTTCTGTTCATTCAGCATGTACATATGTTTTGTCTCACCCCCCCCCCACCAAGGCAAAACATTGCTCACAAACTATTAGGCATCAGGAAAGAAGTGATTTTTTTGTTGTGGGAAATAGAAGCGTTTTAGCTTAGTAGCCAGACTAGCAGTATTTACTATAGTAACTTGTTCTACATGACTGCTGGATAGGAATTAAAAATTTGACAGGCTACGTCTTGTTGAATGCCAAACGTAACCCACCTATCCTACTGACTTGCACTGATGCATGTAAAGCAGTGTAGTTTCAGCAGAGCGGTACCCTAGATGTTTCCAATCTGTACCATCATTAAGCCCATTTGCTGCAGGTTCAAGAAGAGCTGGCTAGTCAGACAGTGGTGTTTCAACCTCATTATCAGCAGCTAAATAAATTACATGAAGGAGGCAACTAAGACCTAGTGAATACTGCCCTATTTACTTTTTCATGCAAGCAATTGCTTTTGCCATAGGGCTATAATTGGATTATAGTTTAATCCATGAGATAACAGTAGCGTCGCAATGTGGTCTGTGCTATGAAAATGATTGGAAGCCTGTGTTAGATTATGACCAAATAAAATGTCATTTGTGTTTATTAAGGATGCATTACCAGATACCACAATACTAACTCTTGTAGCTCAAGACAGTAGTTATGACTCTAGTCATGCAGAGGGATTCAAATCAAGGATCATGGCTTGGAGTATCATGTGCATGAATTTCTTGCAAAGTGGTATTTGCACTTGGAAGAGGAAAACAAACAAACGAATGATCTATGTCACTAATACAGCCTTAGTTTATTTGAACTCTAAGCTAGCTTCCGTTTCATTACTTACATTGCTTCTTTCTGCCCTTGACTCAGTTTGGACTGGAAGTCCATGCTGATCATTTTCATTGAGCAGAACTCCTGTTTTCCCCCCTCAACTCTGCAAGAAAATTTTGCTTTACTTGACCCTAATAATGGCTAGTTAAATGACAATTCCTCTGGTCATATATACATTTGTGAATGAATACAACTTCAGCCCTTCCTTCTGTAAATGCTGTTCTCAGGCACTATCTTTTCATCTTGTTATGACTATCCCATATCATGTTCCAATCACATCCTTGGCAGCCTAATTAAAGAAAGAAACAGTATCAGGGAGGATCTTTGACACACACTAATAGACATATTGAAAAAAATATTTCTGGTGTATAAAACAACATTATTAGATTCAAAAAGTCTGGATAGTTTATTTCAACCGATCCTCCATCAGTTGTTTACATTTAGTTTACAAACAAGTCTTTTCTGAAGATACAAATAACCTACCAATGTTCCAAAGAATAAACTTTTCATTTATTATACTATTTCTAACTCACCTGTTATTTCTGCCCCACACACACACACACACACACACACACACACACACAGGAGTGTTTTAACTCCAACTGAAATCTGCACATTCTTCTGAACATAAAATCCATATTTTTGTTTCAGAACATCCTGTTTTATTTTATTTTTTTAATAACCCCCCAAGGTGGGAAAGGGGAAAGAAAAGCTAATTTTGCTCAAGCACAACTGCCACAGCATGCAGCAGGGATTTCTAGCATACACAAAGATAGCTTAGTATGAAATCCTGTCTGGCATGCTGACTTCGTGGTTGACTGCCACACAACTCCTACTAACCTGCACGTTACAAGAAGCCTATTGTGTGAAACTGGATGCAAGACTCAGAGACACCTAAAGTCTGACAGAAAACTGAGATGCAAGAAGCTCTTTAAACAGTGACCTTCACTATTTCCAACTATGAAGCCCCCTCCCTCACTTTATCCTACCATGCTTGTTAAATAAATGTCCAGCACCTGTTATTTCAAATGACTAGCGTTTACTCTCTCAATGCGCCATCCATCTGAGGGAAACAGGATTCATTCAACGTGAAGCTTGAATCCAAGGGTGACCGTGAGATGCGCATACTTCTGGGAAGCGCCTTCAGACTATCCAGCTTAATAATGAGTCTTTTTTCAATACAAAAAGCAAGCTTGCTGGGTGGCTTCCTCCTGGATTTAGGTTTTGCCTAATCCCTTTTGCCTCTGCACTGAAGCTTCCCTCGGCCTGGAAGCTCACTGCTACAATTCAAGAGCAAGGCAGTGGCACAGTGGGGCTACCCCATGTGCTGCCTGACTTCTTTTTTTATTTTTATTTTTTAAGACAGCAATTTATGCCCCGAGCACCAGCTCCGATGCTTCTTCTTGAAGCTGCCTAACACGCACCGACTTTCAAGCTGCCAGCCCAAGCCCCGGCACCAGAGAAGTGGGGCTGGAAGGGAGCTCCAGAGATCACCTTGTGTAACCCCTGCCTAAGGCAGGATCATCCTCATCCAAACCATCCTCTAACCCAGTGTTTCTCAACCCATGGGTCACAAGAACACATGAAAGGGTTATGAGCAAACTTAAAAAAAATGGATCAACAAACTTTAAAATGGATTCTCCTTTAAAGAAGAAAAACATGGGAAGCCATGGAAAGGGGCTTCATGGGGCTCCCCCTGCCCCACACACTGGGGGCTGGGGCAGGGGTTGGGAGTGAGGGACACTGGGTTGGGACCAGTCATCCATGTTCACAAATAGGACCTGGTACCAAAAAAAAAGATTGAGAACCAGTGCTCTAACCTCTACGTTAGACTACCCTCAGCCCTGACCTAACACCCCAGCCTGCCACCCTCCCAAACCTCTCCAGGGGGACCAGCACCCAGGGGCCACCTCTCAAGGGTGCTGACACAGGGCGGGCGCTGGAGGTCCCAGGGAGGGTTTGACTCCCGGGGCAGGTCTAACACTAAGTTAAACCAGCTCACTGATTAACACGTCTGCCCAAGTGACCCACCAGGTTCTGATTTTCAACTCTTGCAGGGGGCCTCTCCTCTCCTACACGGGGCTCAGCCCCTGGCGCCAGGGGAGCCCAAGCCGGGCTGGGGTCCCTTGCCCCCCGCAGGGCGGCAGCAGGCGCTCGGCGGGGCTGAGGGCGGCGGAGGCCCCCGGGGCTCAGGCTCACCTGGCTCTGCAGCGGCACGAGGCGCAGCTTGCAGCGCTCGCCCACGGCGAAGCCCTTGGGCAGGTCCACGTACTGGCCCCAGTCGTCGGCGAAGAGCTGCAGCACGAACTTGCGGTGCGGGTCGATGTGGTCCCCGAACAGGCTCAGGAACTTCTGGATGAGCAGCTCGTGGCCCGCCCCGCGCGGCACCGCTGCCGGCCGCGCCAGCACCGAGAAGCAGAACAGGACCGGCACCGACCCCGCCGGGCACGGGCACGGGCCCTCCGCCGCCGCCATCTTCCGCCCGCCCGCCCGCCGGGCCCCGCCCCCTCTGCCTCCGCCCCGCCCCCCGGGGGGGGGCCCCGCTGACAGCCGGGGGGAGGCCGTGTACATAGACTCGGATCGGTAGAGAGACGCCGATACCGAGAGAGAGAAACAGCTATAGACAGATGGATAGACAGATACGGGGGGAGAGAAATCAATAGACAGATAGCTAGCTAAAAAGGGAGATCTATAGCCCAAGACTGAGAGGGGGGAGAGAACAGAATGATTCAGACTGAGAGATTGACAGATGAAGGGAGAGGTGGAGAGAGAGAAATCGATAGATAGATAGGTATCGGGGGAGAGAGATTTACAGTTCAAGATCGAGGGGGGTGGATACATGAGTGACTGGTGCCTCCTGAATCTGGGGGGAGCACCCGCAGAAGCCGCCGAGGGCACCAGCCCTACCAACAGCATCGGTGTCGGCTGTTGGTGGGAGGTGGGGGCACTGGCCCCGTCAGGGGGGCACGTGCACTCCCTACCAGTCACCTATGGATGGAGAGAGGGATATCGAAATAGAGAAAAACAGAGCTATCGAGACAGACAACACCTTTAGATCTGTAGATCAAGACTGAGGAAGAGAGAGAGAGAGAGAGAGAGAAATAAATAGATCAGGACAGAGAGGGAGATAGATATCGAGAAAGGGAGAGAGAGAACAATAGATCAAGATAGATATCAAGCGAGAGAAATCAAAAGATAGATAGATATCTTGGCTGGGATGATGTCTTTGGGGATGGTCCTGCTTTGAGCTGGGGATTGGACTAGATGACTTCCTGAGGTCCCTTCCAACCCTCATTTTCTATGATTCTCTATAGGAAGGTACAGATATAGACAGAGACAACCGTAACATGATGCAGAGCTGGGGGCAAATCAGCTTGTGCGGGGCCCGGCAACGGGGAGGGATGGGGGGCAGAGCAGCCAGACCCAAAGCTGGCCCAGCTCTGCAGGTCCCGGGGCAAATCGCCCCGATTCTCCCTTCCCCCCAGGGACGGCCCTGGATATAGATATCAATCTCCTTTGGTTGGGTTATAACAGCACTGGTTGGTCTATAACCCATCAACGAGCCCCGGTAGCGATCATTCTCAAACCAAGGTCATCCTGGAATGGAGGGCATGCCAAGACAGTGCTGCTCCAGCTGTTAGCCCCATGGGCCAAATGAGTTGTATAGGGGCCAGTCCACAGGCCCAAGACCCCCACATGCTGAGACCTGGGCAACACAATCTTGGTCCCAGTGCCTTGTCTTGGGCCTATGGCACTCATTTGGCCAGCTGGGCTAAAAGTTGGAGCAGCACTGTAGGTTGCCAACCCCTCCCTTGTAAAAAGGGGGGTACACACAATGAGGTGCAACAGCCTATATGACACAGCACATGTTTTTCTACAGGTGAAAAGAAATGAGAAGCTTTCCTGGTATTCCAGGGGCCTGGTGCTCTTTGATTCAGTTGAAGATGGATGCAAAAACAATCACTGGATTGTAAGGAGTTAAAACAGTTCTGCAGCTCCTGTGAAGTGGAAGCTACATTACCAAGAGCAGCTCACAGACAGCAGAAGAAAGGCTGGCTTGCCAAGTGAAACATCAAGACCAAAAGGAAAGAGGGCCGTTAAAACTGTGGAATGAAAAGTTTGGAAGTAATTAGATAGATTTTAATGAGCCACCAGGTTAGTTGACTCCCTCACTGTTGCCTGAATAGAAATGCTGCTGCCACTGCTGGGTTGTTGGTTTTAAAATTTGGGTGGAGCAGAAATGAATTGGGTGCAAGTGCAGCCTCCCTGAATCTACCCTTGCCCAGCCCTGCATGCTGGGCTCAGGGCCCTAGGGCTGGGTGTTACCTCTACCCATCCCCATGCTGTGCACCAGATCTAGCACCCAGGGCAGGGCCCACAGGGCTCCTCATGGCTCATGAGGAACCCACTTGGCCTAGGGACAAGGTGTCTGGGCCAGATCTGTCTGGCAGGCCTGGAGCTCAGCACCCCTGGTCTACAACAGGGGTGTGAAACTCATCACGTGGCTGAGCTAGACTGCCAGCCAGACCAGAACCGACTCCCCTATGTAGCACCTGCAGTGCAAGGTCCAGCCCACCCACTGGGGGAAGTACACACCCCATGCCAGTCCCTCATGTAGTATATACCACTGGTCTAGCCGCCCACACCACATGCAGTCCATGCTGGCCCCAGGGCTCACTGTACACAGGGGGCTTGCGATGTGTGAAGCACCCTGGACCAACCCCAGGCACCAAGTCCAGCCTGTGCATCACATACAGTACACAAGGCCAAAGGTTAGCAGAGGGGGTTAATCTAGCAACTCAGGGACACATCTGCCCCGCCTTCTGGTTGTAACTGATTGCCAGTTAGTAGCCTATGGAGAACTTGCTCATTACACAGTGAAAATGAAACTATGAAGCCCTGTGGTATCACTCTATGTAAAGGCCTTTTGCATATCTGTTATATGTACTTCCAGGGAATTGCTGCATGTTTAAGGCCTTAACTACATCCTGTGAAGATAGCTGCAGCCTGCATTCTAAGAGCTTTGCAGTTTAAGGTTTGACTTTGATTTAAATTAGGGATAGTCACTTGTTCTGTCTTTATAGATGTTAGAATATAATACTTAAGACCTTTATTAAGGGGAATACTTGCTATAGATTTTTTAACTTTAAACATGTTTCCAAAAGTTACTCAGATAAGCCCTATGGCCAAAATTGCATCGGCCATATTTGGTTTCTTCGTCTCTCATCCCTACATTCATGCATTTACCACAGGCTATATCAGACTGATTAACAAACTTGCCAGAGTGACTGTGGCCTTTGCACTACAGAACTGTGCAGCAGCACTATAAATTTCCAGCCGACATTATCTAGCTTCACCTTGTTCTATCTGTCTAAAATGCATGAGTATTAGAAATCTGTCACTATGACACAGGAAGACAATTCTCAAAAACTAACATTTGACTACAACATTTTCAGATAATACACCTAGTGTTTGGTTTAAAATACAGTTGAGCACAAAGGAGTCCCACTAATGCTAAGTTGTTGCATTTGCCCAGTACTAAAGCATGCCTAATTGATGAGTTTGCACTCTAAATTCTGCACATTACAGAAGCAGATATTCAGAAAGAGATTCACAGTCTCTAAGAAGTTATACAAAGCAAAACTTACAATTGAATCAAAATACAGTTCCAAAACATACAGTCTCTGCCTGTATTTATTGCCTCTGAGCATGTTTTACAAAAATTTGCAACGGGTTTGCCAAAGATGGACCATGCCAGTTTAACTTGATAGCTGTCTTTCTAGACAATGGAACTGTAGTAAATCCAATCTGTCTGGGTTTCAATAGAGCATTTGATGCAATACCACAAGGGAAATCACTACTTAAACTGGAAAAAGCGAGGACTAGTGCAAAAAGTGCAAGCTGGGTTTCAGAAATAGGCCCTATGGAATGGGTTTTAAAGAGCCTCAGAGTTGTGTGAGGTACAGATACATGTAAGGTACATTCATCCACTCCATCTTGCCTGCCAACCATAAAAATATCCAACAGCCAGTTCTCCAAGACTTATTTTAAAATAGCTCATCCACACTTCTTGTTCTGCCAATTATTTTGTGACTATAGCAAGTCACTTAATGCTGTTACTGTGGAAGCATACAAAATGAACGATTGTATGACTTAGTCATTAGCTAACTTGAACCGGTTCCAGATTTCCAAATAAAAAGGTGACAAGTTTCATACTCCATGTGAATCCTCTTTGTCATGTGCAATTTCAATTGCTTTATTAGTTCTTGATCTTACTTTGTGATGCACTATTTAAAAAAAAAATCATTAGCACCCAGCCCCACAGCGCACAACTCCTGTGCTCCAGCAGCATGCAGGGCCAGCACAGCATAGGTCCCCACACTCCCTTTCCTCCAGTGGAAGGTCCCTGGCCCATACCTGCTGGGGCCCATACCTGCATTCCCATTCTCGCATGCAGGGAGGCTGGGAACAGCCACAGGGTGGCCAGGCACCCCCTGGCTCAGGGCTGGGGCAGGTCAAGCCAGGCTTAGCAACCAGAGCCACACCTCCTGCATGGAGGTGCCAGCTTGCAGAGTGCCAGGGCTTACAGAGGGGCCCTGCGAGCTGGCTTTGCTTAGGGAGATAGGGATCACTGCCCTCCTGAACAGAGCTGAGTGGGGTACCATCTCCCAGATCTTGGTAGTCCTCAAGCCCTTCCTTGAGGCCACTCAGACCCTTAGCATTGGTGATGCCCTCCTCAGCCAGCTGATCCCCCTAGTGAGGGAACTGAAGAACCAAATGGAGAAGTTCCAGGGGATCAATGTTCCTGGCTGGGGCAGGCCACTGTCACCAGACATACAGGTACTGGTGAGGTGGCTGAAGGATGACATCAGGAGATGGCTGGCACATGATGGCGGGCATGTGCGACCCGAGGGTGAAGGGGAGCATGTCCACTGGCAGCCCCAAAACCCTTGATCACTGGACGCAGGTGCTGGTGAACAGAGTCAAGGAGGCCAAAGTCCAGAGGCGTGGGGATGTGAAAGAGGGGCATCCACTATCCCATGCCAGCACTCCCAGCACCGGTGCCAGTACCAGCACCAGTCAGTCTCATCCACACCAGCCACTGCCAATGTGGGCCACGTACATGGCTTCAATGCTGGGGTCCAAATGCACCAGAACTCAGCCTTGGGCAGGTAGCGCTGAGGCTTTGGTGGCTACCTATCTCGCTGAGGATATGTGCTGGGTAAACCTCCCCAGGGAAGGGTCCCAAGTGTCACGGTGGAAACCTGAACGAACAGGCTGGGTCTAGCGGCGGTGGAGTTCTGAGCGACATGGAAGCTGGGTGTTCGTTTAACAGAATGGGTTTATTGACTTACGCTTGGTAGAGCGCAGGTACGGAGTCTTCAGTTACAGTTAACAGTATTAACACACAACAGAGGGACCTGTTGTCCCATGGGGTTCACCGACAAGCCCTTGCTTTCTACTCCCAGTGCCGAAGCCCGGGAATAGGTGCGGCTGCCTGTCGGATAAGTCCCAAGGATGGTCAACAGTTTATAGAGGAGGAACAAATGACGAAACAAAACTGTAACTCGTCAATGTTCACCAGTCCACAGAACGGTCGGGTAGCTGAGATGATTGCCGAAGTCCAAAGCCAGGTAAGTCGAGCCGAAGTCGTAGCCAAAGTCCAAAGGGGTGATCCGAGATCGTGGTCAAAGATAGATGCGAAGGTAGGTCGTAAGCCAACAGGTCAGTGCAGTAAACAGCGATAACGAATGATACAGAACGCCAGACAGGGGAGGAGACACCGATAGGCCCAAGGGCCTAACTGGAGGACAGTCCCTGAGAAGGTCAGCCTCTGTCTCCAGCTACGCAGGTCTTCCTCCCCCCCCCCCCCCGAGGAAGGGGTCCGCTAACCTTTTATTTGAATTTGGTGGCCAATTAGAATGCTTTCTTCGAAGAACTTTCTAGTCTGATTATGTCATTTACTGAATAGCAATGGGCATGCGCACTGTTGCTCTCTCTCACACTGGGCATGCGTCTGACAGGGAAACTAGGTCACCCATGAGCGACAGGTCCGCAGGTCATGCAAAGGGCACAGGCAGGGCCTGTTACCCTGGCTCAGACTTGATAACTTCTGTATTGGCAGCACTCAGAGCAAATTTCCATGACAACCCCATCCTTGGGCAGGTAGCGCCAAGGCTTTGGTGGCTACCTATCTCGCTGAGGATATGGAGCCACTGGACTGAGACTCCTTAGCCTACTGGGCAAGCTGCAGCCAGATGTGGCAGGATTTGGCCACAGTTGCCTGGCAACACGTCCTGTCCACCAACCAGTGTTCCACGCGAGAGGGTGTTCAGTGTTGCTGGGGATGTTGTGACAACCCCCTGCACCTGCTTGGATACTATGTTGGTGCAGCAGCTTGTGTTCCTAAAGGTGAACCTCCCGCTGCTGGGGTTACCCAAGCTTCACCTGCAGATGGACTGCGTGCCACCCTCCTCACCCCGTCTGCACCAATTTCCTTTTTTGAGGTTTTGAAAAGCCAAGCAATGCCCCACTCTCAGATGGAGGGGGCACTAACTGCATCACCAACCAGCAGGGAAGAACTTGTTCCTGCTGAGCTCATCCCCCTATCAGGACAAACTTGGAGGTCTGGGATTGGGGCTACGGGGAAGGAGGAGATCCCAGATCCTGGGCATGACAACTAAAACTGCACCCTGCCAGCGTAGGCAGGCCTGGTGGGACTGCTGGCAGCTCTGCAGCCCCGTAAATGCCAGGACCAATGATCCCCTGGTGAAAGGCGGGGAGGAGGCACCATAACTTCCAGCTAACGCACGTACGCACGCACAAAGTCCTGGCTGGGGAATGCCCAGACCTGTCACATCTTTGACGGACCTGACGCTTGCTGCTTGCAGTGCAGTTGTGAGGCTCCCGGTGAGCTCAGCTTAGCTGCCCAGGATGCCAGCTTTAGGGTTGAAAACCCCTTTGTTGGGCTCAAGAAGTACCTGCAGTTGGTCCTGGATGGAAGAAATAGTAAAGAAGCCAGAGGCTAGCCTGGCCTGGCCCACAATGCAGGCAAGAAAGCCAGTCAGTGAAAATGGAAATGGAGGCATTGCAGGGGGGAGGGACAGGCTGGGGTGGGGGGTAGGGGGGAAAGGGGCATGTAGCAGTGCAGGTAAAAGTGCAGAGGTGCCTGGGGTGTCAGACATCTGTCAGGTCACAGTATGTCAGAATGCCACTGTGTATATTGCATCCATGGGTTTCTGTACCTAGGAGGCTGATGAAGTGCAGTTCATAGGCTCAGCTCTGAAAAGTGGTTTGCATTGTAATTTGTTCCCTCTCAGGATCAGGCCTGAGAGACTGGAGACGGAGTGTGTTTTTGGTGAGGAATGTGCCCCCACAGGCAGCTGCGTATTGTTGTCTTTGATAGAGTCTGGTGTGCAGTTTGTGGGGGTACTGGAGATAGTTGGCAGGTTTTGTGTTTTGAGCTGTAGGAAGCTGGCTTCAGTTCTAGTGATGAGGCACTTCATCAGCCTCCTAGGTAGAAACTCATCCCAGGCATCCAGGACCAACTGCAGGTACTTCCTTAGCCTGACAAAGGGGTTTCCAACCCTAAAGCTTCCAAAGATATTTTTTTTTAAGTACTCCCTTTTTTTTCATAATACACATATAGACATAAAAACACAAGATAAGCCAACACACCATGAATAACATCATATGTCCAACACAACACAACATCTTTACTTCTTGCTGTCAATTCCTTTATAAAACGACAGGCTCTGTGACAGGTCCATTTGGGTACCTTCGATGCTGCTGCTGATGCTACTGGTGTTGAGCCAGCCAAGTTATTGTACCTGTTGTCACATAAAGCGGAGGACAGGGCATGAGGCTGTAGGGGAGGAGGAGGCCTCAGTGGCACACGCTGCCGTGTTGTGCAAAGGCCCCAGTGCCAGGAAGGGCACACCTTAACATACAGTGTCACCCACCCACATCATGCGTTTTTCCTGTCAGAAGCTTGGGGTGCAGGGCCCCAAACAACAGACTGCCTCAGCAAGATGCAGACAGCTGGCAGGCTTAGTGGCCTGATAGGGCCCAGCACTCACTCAGACCTGCTGTAGGACACACACTCACAGCTGGCAAGCTTTGTGGCCTCAGTAAGAGCTACCACCCCTGCAGTTTTCAGCCAGCTGTGCCTTAACACACACGGGGTCATGTGTGTCATGAGTTTTGCCTGTCAGCAGCTTGGGGTGCAGTTCCCCCCAACCCCTGCACCGATCTTCTTGAAACATGGCAGGCTTTGTGGCCTCGGCAAAAGCTACCAACCCTGCAGTTTTCATCCCCCTGCGTTGTAACACACAGCCGTGACAGGAGTTTGGCTTTCAAGAATGTGGGATACAGTTCCCCCCAAACCCCTGCACCGATCTTCTTCAAACTTGGCAGATTTCATGCTCTTAGCAGAGGCTACCACCCCTGCAGGTTTCATCCAAATCATACCAAAAACAAAGTTATAGCTCTTTCATTGATTCCCCATTATACCCAATGGCCGGATCGAGGCGGAAACCCAGTCCAGAGCTCCAGATCAGATCGTGGCCACCCAAAGTGGCTGGATCTGAAGCCGGATTGGCTCGCTGCTGACTCGCACGGCCCTAATAGTTACATGCTAAGAATAGGCTCTGCAACAGCCAGAACACTGAAGAAGGCATTGCATAAGCCAAACAGTAAGAAAAGTTAAGTACAGCTCTGTCCTACCTCAGTCCCAGGAGGACAAGCTTTGCTTTGCTTTGGAGTGGTGGGAGGGCAGAGGAACCTCCCTCCACTTGAAAATCACAACCCTGAACACTCCTGGAGACTGGAATCCAAATATTAGGCCGTTCAGACCCACAAATGAGATGGGCAGAAGAATACCTCAAACATGAGGTCTGATCCAGTAGGCATGCTCAAAGTACACCTAACTGATCAGGCTCTACAAAAAACATGGTGGCAAAGGCAGCAGTGGCTAGTGCCCTCCAAGGCAGGATGTGGGAAACCTTTGTTTCATTGTCTTCTGTTAGAAGAGAATTTGCAAGCTTTCATGAGTATCCTAACTTTATGATGCAAGATACTTTGGGGTGAACTCTCAGTGATTTGTTTAAGTTGCTCCAATATACACAGAATACTTAAATATTGGTAGGGGAGAGGGAGGAAAGGAAGAGAAACAAGAAAGGGAGGAGAGTGGATCCGGCTAACTACAGGCCCATTAGCCTGACTTCTATCCTGGGGAAGATCTTAGAAAAGTTTATTAAGGAGGCCATCCTTGAGGGGCTGGCCCAGGCTAACATTCTAAGGGATAGCCAGCATGGGTTTGTTGCGGGTAGGTCTTGTTTGACCAATCTCATTTCCTTCTATGACCAGGTGACCTATCACCTGGACAAGGGAGAAGAGATTGATGTCATATATCTTGACTTCAAAAAAGCTTTTGATCTGGTATTCCATGATCACCTCTTGGCCAAACTGTCCAGTTGTGGCCTTGGCTCCACCACGATCCACTGGCTGGGAAATTGGCTTCGTGGTCGGACCCAGAGGGTTGTGATTGATGGCAGTCACTCATCATGGTGCCCTGTAACCAGTGGGGTCCCTCAAGGCTCTGTCCTGGGACCCATACTGTTCAACATCTTCATTAATGATGTGGACATTGGAGTCAGGAGTGGACTGGCCAAGTTTGCCGATGACACCAAACTTTGGGGCAAAGCATCCACGCCAGAAGATAGGCGGGTGATCCAGGCTGAGCTGGACAAGCTCAGCAAATGGGCAGATGAGAACCTCATGGTGTTTAACACCGAAAAATGCAAGGTTCTCCACCTTGGGAGGAAAAACCTGCAGCACCCTTATAGGCTCGGCAGTGCTACGTTGGTTAGCACTACAGAAGAAAAAGACTTGGGGGTCATCATTGACCACAAGATGAACCTGAGCCTGCAATGCGATGCTGCGGCTAGTAAAGCGACCAAAATGCTGGCGTGCATCCATAGATGCTTCTCGAGCAAATCCCGGGACATCATTCTCCCCTTGTACTCAGCTTTGGTGAGGCCGCAGCTGGAGTACTGCGTCCAGTTTTGGGCTCCACAATTCAAAAAGGATGTGGAGAAGCTTGAGAGAGTCCAGAGGAGAGCCACGCGCATGATCAGAGGTCAGGAAAACAGATCTTACGGTGACAGGCTGAGAGCCATGGGACTCTTTAGCCTGGAAAAGCGCAGGCTCAGGGGTGATCTGATGGCCACCTATAAGTTTATCAAGGGTGACCACCAGGATCTGGGGGAACGTCTGTTCACCAGAGCGCCCCAAGGGATGACGAGGTCGAACGGTCACAAACTCCTGCAAGACCGTTTCAGGCTGGACATAAGGAAGAATTTCTTTATTGTCCGAGCCCCCAAGGTCTGGAACAGTCTGCCAGCGGAGGTGGTTCAAGCACCTACATCGAACACCTTCAAGAGTAAATTGGATGCTTATCTTGCTGGGATCCTATGACCCCAGCTGACTTCCTGCCCTTTGGGCAGGGGACTGGACTCGATGATCTCCCGAGGTCCCTTCCAGCCCTAATGTCTATGAAATCTATGAAATCTAAGAAAGAGCATGATTCTTTAATTTTGTGGTTAGAGCACTTGGCTGGGAAGAGAAACCTGAAAAGGATGGGAGTACTCCAGTCCCTGCCCCAATTAATGTTTATGTATTTTATAGTAAACAATTTCTTGACTTCCCCCAGGTGAACACCTCATAGACTCAGAGTCATGTTTACTCTTGCTCTCTCTTTCTGGTCTAATATTTGGATGCCAGTATCCAGAAGAGTGTTCGGGATTGTGATTTTCCTACCAATTTTTCCTACCCAAATTTGGGTGTAATGGTACCCCATTCTTCCTACCACATTCATTTGTAGCCCACAAGAATCATCACAAATACTTGTTTTCTAGGAAATCCCTATATGCAGTGCTATTTCATGACGCTGCATGGAGCATCTCACCTCTAACCCAAGGATAAATGAAAAAAGAATATAGTTCAATGCAAACATTTGTAATTCTATATCTTGCTAGCAGGACAGCAGCATCCATTTAGTTGATTCTTTACCCATTTGTTCCATTAGAGTTAAAACAAAGGCTAGAAGATAATCTCATTGATTTCCTAATACGTAGTATATAAAAGCATTATAATCACACATTCCCCTTCTCCCTCCACCCTCCTGAAACAAAACGTATCTAGGAAGTTGCATTTCCGAATAAGGTGAAGCAAACCTCTCAATGTGGCCAGTAGGGCCTCAATCATAGAGTGCTTTTTGTAGGGACAGTCACATTTTTTAAATAGCAGTAAGCATGATTCACCACTGCTTCACTCAAGTTTTTATAGCTATGTTACTCCAATAGAATGGTGAATTAGAATCTGCTACGTTATTCCAGTATTAATGTGAAATAGCCTCACTCTGCGAATTGTATAATTTCTAGCTCCCATGTAATTTTCAAAAACCTTTCTACTGCTCCTT
The DNA here is from genome assembly GCF_052110815.1 of Crocodylus siamensis. Classification (NCBI taxonomy): domain Eukaryota; kingdom Metazoa; phylum Chordata; order Crocodylia; family Crocodylidae; genus Crocodylus; species Crocodylus siamensis. Next base: position 72,552,549 of record NC_143397.1, on the reverse strand, counting down.
CCATTATCAGAAGTGGCACTTCATTAGAAGGAATGTTAAAGGTACTAAAGAACAGTAGCTCAGCAGTATGGGGCACAAGATACATCATGCCATTAAATGAAAAATACTACCGTGACACAGTAGCCAGATAACACTTAGCTTTCCTATTTGTTTAAATTTGATTCTTAACAAATATTGTTTCTTCTAAAACCAGTTATCTGACTTGTGTGAAGTGAGAAGTGGATCTCAGTCCAGTTTCTGAGGGACAACTGACCACATTACAGAACCACTCTTAGCAGAATGACTGTAGACTGTCTCAGTCTCAAGAACTGAATGGGCAGGTTCATCGCGCTATCCATCGCTCTTCCCAGTATGTTAGCAAGGCAGCTAGGGGTTTTGCACTAATGCTCTTCTTGTGCTGTTGCAAGATGCCTCAGCTGTATCCAGGACCTATTTATTCAGTGATTTTCCTAGAATTTGCTGCAGTCCATACTTCCCTGAATCCCAGAAGTCACAGGTCTCTTTGATCTTTTTTCCTGACAAATTCTATAAAGTTTTTGTGAATTTTCTGTTCTACAGCCTTCATTAAACTTAAATTGCAGGGGCAATGTAAAACAAATAAAATATAAAAATAAATAAGATATGAGCTACTGTATTTTGTAATGTAACGAAACATGAGATTATTTTTCATATGCAGTTCCATTATAAAAATGAATACCTTTGGAAGTACCTAAACTACAACAGAGTTGTCAGTTTGTCACAAAATACAGCACTGAATGACTCAAACAAAGGAAGAAATAGTTTGAATAATATATGACCAGCTTGCAACCTTTCAAATTACTTTTCAAATTTGGTTGTTTTTGGCTTTTTGGGTTGGTTTTTGTGCGTGTGTGTGTGTGTGGGGGGGGGTTGGCGAGTCAAGTTATTGCTTAATAGTATAGATCTGCAATATATGGGGAAATTCACAAGTCTGATAGCTGGTATGAGTCAGCAACAGCTCTAGTTAAGTCAGTCTCCTTTACTGTACTGATTTCTTAGAGAAGAGGCCGTTGCCCCAAGGAATATGAATGCCTTGAGGTAACAAGCCTGCTGTCAGGTTTAGAATTTTGCTTTCTCTTTCCTTCTTGCAATTTAAGATGTGTCTTGTTATTCTGCTGGAACTAAATAAAGGCTCAATGGACAAAAGACGATTTTAGCCAATCACCACTCTTAAATTTTACCCTTAGAAACAGCATTGAAATTCTTACTGGTGCTGCTATTTTTTCCTCTCTGTAAGTCAAGGGAATGACAACAGGAGTAGCTTTGCTTCTATGTTCCAATTCATTACTCCATATTCACATGACCTTCATTCAGTTTTGAATTGTGGCCTCAAATGTTTATCCAGTTTATAAAATTACTCTTGAATTACTAGTCCTGCAATCCTGATCCCAATAATAGCATGACTGCAAAAGCAAAGAAATCAAATCACACACAACTTTCAGAAAGCTAAGAATCACAGCTTTATTTTTGTTTCTTCAGATTTTCCTGTTCCTGGCATTGAGGAAGATTTTTGACAAACAGGCTTTTTTACTTATTAAATGCCACAGCTACACTTGGGGGTTTCATGGCTCAAGTTGCTGATTGCCAGTCAGATCTTCCTGCCAGGAACACACTCAGCTAATAACACAGGTGTTTCCAGACCTGGAGCAGTTATAAGGTCACCCATCCTGTTCCCTCAGAGAAATCTTCAGTTTCCAATTTGAAATGGTTCTACAGTAGGCAGCTTATCTTCTCTCATTCTGTTTCTCCATTAAAAAGCAAAGCAAATCTTATGAAAGAAGGAAGCAGGGGGTAAATCTTAATTTAATGTACAATCACTCGTGGATTAAGGATTTCTGGAATTAAACCTATCCGTCTCATCATGAGTAATGAAAACCACATTTCTTTGAATAGCTGTGCTGCAGACATTTGTCAAGCAGATGTTCCAAATGAGAATAATCAAGATAGAAAACCTTTGAAGGAATACTTGAGCTTGTAAATTGAATTGCATCACCAAAATAAAAATACTCAAAACTGGCAAATTAAAGACTATAGGATGACTGATTTTAAAAATAGTTACAATGAGGATGGACTCCATCAGTGGAAGAAAAGACAAGAAAATATCCGTTAGTGGCTGTGCTGTTAATGATGGTTGATATTCATTATTCTTCATGACATTCATTAGGGCAAGAAAACTGTTTTTCATTTAGGTGTAGTATGCTACAATGACAACCAAGGATCAAAGTTTGATACCGTCTGTTGGCAATGGTATTTCTAGCTGAGGGAATACAGGGAGAAGCATATCTAGACATCTTTAGGTAAGTTCCATTGTCGGACCTTTACTGGAGACCTAGTAGTGAGAATGAAAGTGGTCATAGGGATGCAACCTCTGGATATATTTCCTCCGGGAATATGTCACTGCCCCTCCAGACTTTGGACCAGAAAATCTGGAGAGCACCATACAAGTCCTTTTCTCTCAGGCAGAGGTTGTGCACTTTGTTACTGGCACAAATTCAGCCCCTGCTATCCCAAGTCTGACTTCCAAGTCTCAGGAAGCTCATACCACATCCCCCCCAGAAAGCAGCATATTGTGCCACCACTTGAACAGCTCTGTATCCCCTGTACCTAGTGAAAGATGGCCATGGCCTAAAGCAGGATGCACAGGTTTACTTAGGAGAGGCTTTCAAATGATGTCATAGCGGTAAGTAAAACCACATCCAAAAATCAGCAAGGGTTGATTTTTAACTCTTTAAAGGGTTTCCCCCACCGCCCCCCACCCCACTAAGTTAGTAGATGAATAGGGAACCTTGACCAGCATGTGAAAAAAGTAGCTCAAACCAAGTCCCTACCTTTTAATATGTACCACACTCAAAAGGATGTTTCAGTGAATGCTAGAAATGTAATACATTGTCAAAAAAAAGTTTAAAAAGCTACTTGAAAAAAAAATGGTCTTCAATGATAGGGACTTTTCAAGGACATTAAAAAAAAAAAAAAACACTTTTAAAATCCCAAGAAAAATCTTTAATTCTCCCTGGGCTATGCCACATTATGTCCAATTATGCTAGTATTACGGTTTACTGCTATTAGTATGCTTGTTTTTTTTATTGTGAGAAAAATGTAAGTCACTCTTAAGCCATCTGGCAGGTTTTGCCTAGGAAACTGTTTTCCCTGCAGGTCAGTATAGCAGGTATTCCAAGCTTCTTTAAACTCTGAACAGCTCTCGACACATCCACTATAAATAAATGCAGATTACAACATGCAGCACTTATTAGGTTAACCAAAATCTCTGCATACTGAGACCAGTTTTAGAACTCAAATTGTTGGCTCCTAATTTGATACTTTCCATTTGTAAAACTTTAACTGTGCAGTATGTACATGGTAAAATAGCAAAATAAGGATCAACTGACAATTGAATTAGGTTTGCATGGCTTTACTTACAATTAAAAACAATCTTCTGGAGACATTACTCAGGAAATCCTGTTACATCCTCTGCTATCCATCAGCCACCTCTTAGAATGCAAAGCTAATAGTATATCCAAAAACATTCTCCTCTGAACTAACAAATTTGCATTTGCTTTGGTTGAGCAGGCTGCAATCAAAACATATCTGTCATTTCATTGTTCATTTCATGGGGCATGAACATTTCAGCTTCATGATTCAAATTAGATGCAATTTGAGTGAATACATCTTTGTGTAACTAACTGCAGAACTGATTAATGTAAACATAAAAAATAAGTATCACCAATGTCAGCATTTGTAGCTGATTATAAACATTCCCCACATCAGTGAGATTAACCAAGGCTGTCTAAGCTGGATAGTAATAAAGACATCTTATCTACTTACAATCTTTCTATTATATGAACTAATCTCAGCAGCCTGAGACACAGAAGCTAAATTCCATTAACAAACATACACAAGCACCTGAGAAACATACAGTATTGTAAATTATCAGGTAAGCAACTGTATGTCAACATATATTATTTGGTCACATATCAATGTGTGTTAAAGCATTTTCTTCCATTCTCATTTTAAAAGTTTACCACTTTCCTTCCATACTGAAAGAGATGAAGAGATTTGAAGAATTACTAGCTAGCCCTTTTGAATGCTGTGGTTATTCATGCCAACAGCTCATTCTGAATTACGGGCCATACTTAATCACGACTCTGTCAATATTATATATTAGATCACATACATCAAGGCATTCATCTACCTACTTGCAAAGTGTACTTAAAATAGCGTCTGTATTCACTAATGAATTCCTTAAAACTCCTTTTGTGCTGAACCTTGAAGCCAAATCAGCATTTAAAGAGCATGACCAGTATAGCCATTCTGGGATAGCAATATTGACGACGTTCTCATGGAGAGACAGACTACAATAGCCAAAGTATATCTTATATCAATTGTCTGAATAAGATGTACCAGCAGAAAAATATATTTTTGCCAGCAAAAGCATATCTAAGCAAGGGCTTTTAGGCAGTAGAAATATGCCATAAAAAATCCCAAGCAAGCATATTATACCAGTAAATATTTCCAGTGTATACCTAGCCAAAGGTATAGTTAGGGTGAAAGTATCCCCCATCCTGGCCACTTGCAGTTAAGTACAGCTAAGGAGTACTTTGCTAAGGCCTTCCTCTCCTTATATCTTGGCAGACACAACATATTGATGTCTAAACTCTGCCCATTTATTTGTGGAAGGTGAGGAAAAGCATAGTACACTCAAAACTGACCTTATCTCCTGTGCCTGCTGTCGTAATCCAGGCAAGACTGATTCGAACACTCAAAGGGAGGGAAGAGGCTCCCATCACTAGAACCACAAGTTAACACTTTTTGTTTGTATTGATTCAACTTTTTTTCTTCCCCACATGGGAACTTGGTTTATACAAGGGAATAATTTTTATTTTGTAGCATATGGAACACGCATGATAATGCCTTTGTGTTCCTTTCCTTTAGGTTCCAGAAAATTTTAGAAATTAATTTTGAAATCTGCATGATGAAATTAAGCACAAAAATTATGCTTCATGTCATATCTAGCATGATGTTGAAAAGTGGGGGGGCTATTCTGGTAGTGTCCGAATACATACAACTCTGGGAGACTTGGAGGTCTGTTTGTAGCATTGAAATCTTATTCCCACGTAGATGCTGTTCTTTGAGTATGGAGTGTAACTGTATCTTGCAAACAAGAGGAATTAGCCCCCCACAGAGGTCTATATTGGCACAGGTAGCACAATTTTGGTGCCTGAGCTAGCCAAGGTAGCTTTAATGAAGCACTTTGGTCTGTTAATATGGTCTATTTTTCCATTAAGGTTATAAATATGGACCAGAAAATAATCCTATTATAACCCTTGTGGGAAGGTTAATTAATTTCACTACACTGAATGTCAATTAGAAGTAGTACGTATCAGGTACAATACTACTAAAATTACAGGGTGAATATTACAAAAACAGTTCTATGAGTATTTGTTCAGATAGTCTAATGAACTTACTTTGACTGTTGGCTGATCATTAATAATCTGACAAATAATTATAGTGAAATACTTTTCAAAATAGGAAAATGTAGACAAACATATTTGCCAAAATTTAATTTAAAATTTGCATTTGTGAACCTCTTTCTGCACTGGGAACCCGATTCTTAGAATTAGCCTTTTAGACTGTCGCAGAGCACCTGAGTACTCTGCTCCTATAAAGAGGTACAGGCGCTGGTTGCCGGGGCAACCACAGTTGGTCAGCTGACTAGAAGGGGGCAGGACCTGACCTATATATAATCCAGGCTGAGGCCAGGCAAGCCTCTCTGCTAGCAGCTAAGGAAGAAGGAGCTCTGCTGGAGCAAGCAGAGTGGAGAAGCCCGATAGCCTGAGCAGCTTCTTTTTGCAGATACTGGGTGGAAACTTCCCTGGTAGGGATTTGAATGATGGTTAGCCAGATTGCTTAGATTTTATGTTATAGCCCAGGGGCTTGAGTTTTCTGTTTGTAGTTCTATAAGACTGGAGGACTGGGTGAGGCTATTAGGGGTTGGAGGAGGCCTCACAGGGGCTCCATGGTAGTGTGGGGACCCCAGCACCAGTGAGGGCACGGGCTGCAAGACAAGCCAGAGAGCACCAAAGGAAATCGACTAAACAATGTCCGGGACATCTGCAAGGCTTGGTACAGGGGTGGTTGGAGCCATGTATAGCCTATAAGGCTAGGGTTCACCAAGTCAATCAATACAGAACAGGGGCCAGGATAAACCAGAGCACTGTGTCCAGGGGGACAAAAGGCAGCCTCCCTTATAAAACACATAACATCAAAGAGGTGGCAGGAGAGCATGAGGGTGCTTTATTCCAAACTTGGCACGGTAGGGGGCGTTAGGAGAGATCACAGCCGCTCCTAGGACCCTGCTGTGTCATAGACAAAAAGAAATGAATCATGATCTCTCTGACCCATAAAAACAGCTCAACTATTCAAAAATCAGCTGTTCATGCTCAAATTATATGCCAAGAACTATTTGCAGAAATAATTCAGCAACTGTCAAATTCAAGAAAAATCAAAATCTGTTCATACTTAACTCACAACACATATAGGAAGTAAACTTTATTAAATAAATTATTCAGTAAGAATTAGCCAGCCAGCTCTTGCTTATTTTTGTATGGGAAATGCTGGATTGTTCAGGTACAAAACAGTGTAGAGGGCACAACCATAGAAAGCAGTCTACATAACACTTAAGAACTTGACAAAAAATCTTGGAGCTGATCATTTTTGCAGAAGGACAAAAGCATCCAGAAATGTACAGTATTGATTTTTCTCTTGCAGCATCTCAGTGACAGAAGTTGTAATCAACTGGGACATAAATAGGGGTGTGTGAAACTATATGCTGAACTTGCTCCAGTTTAGTCTGCAGCAGCACCCAGACTAAAAATTGGTAGCATTTATCCCAATCAGTTAACTGTGTTTAGTTGGTCTTTGAGGCCTTTCTTCACCACAGAAATTATTAATAGAAAAAAGCATTGGAAACATGTTTTGGAACAATAACTAAAAAAGATTTTCTGAAGAAAAAAATTTGGCTGAATTTTTTAAAGATTTCAGGTGTTGTATTCTTATAAAATGAACATGGCAGACTTTCAGCATACTCTCTTCCTTAAAAGAAAAAGTAAAAGACTTTTTATGTAGGAATATCTGGGAAGAATTATTTAAGATCACTCTCTCAAACTACACAATAGAGTAGGATAAGGTGCTGGAGTTCTCTCTTCTGCTGAAAATCTAACCCAAAGATCTATCAGATTCCCTAGGAAGCTACTTGGATTTGGAGGGGTGAGGACAGGGGGATAAACAGTAAGCAAATCCACTAGTAAAGTGGCCCAGTATTATTAAAAGAACTTTAGCTTCTAGCAGTACAGCTATTTCTTGAGCAGCACCCTGGCTGTAGCAGCTTCTGGGAACCACAAGAGAGATTTGTTGAAAAAAGTTAACACAGGCTTGTGTGGAATCAGCTTTTCTAAAGAGACTCCCTAGAGCAAGAAAGGAGATAGTATATGGTGATTCCCCCTAGTCTTCAGTACTGCAAACTCATGATTTGTCACGTCTACAATATTTGGTGTTTTTCTTGAAGCCCCAAGCTACCAGAGTCATATTATTACATGAGACTCATAGGTTTTCTAATCCTCTTGGTTGTGAAAAACCATTTGAAAATGTGACCTCCATATGTTTGAAGATGCAAAAGGCAAGTAGAAAGTCTCAGCATTTATTTTAAATTCTCGTTATTTCTGAAGACTTATGGTTGGAAGTACCCAGGCCTTCCTCCATTATGCTTCCTCTCCCACAACTTCATGAAGTGTAGTGCCATGCCTCCTAAAGCAAAACAGTGGTGGACAGTGTTGCAGAACCATTCAAGCCTGTCCTTCATACAGCTCTGAGCCTGAGGATGGGATAAGAATGATCTGCGCCAAGCTTTTTAGCTCTTTCATATGAAAGAAGCTTGATAATAGCTACTGTCAACATCACTAGTGTTTAGACCACTAAGTCTCTACCAGGATGCCACAGCACCCTGGGGTGCCTTGAGAACCTTTCAAGTGTGCCTTAGGATGCCATGCAATGTTACAACTCCTAGTGTGGAAACATGATTCACAAGATAAACCCAGAGATTTCACACACAAATTCACAGTGTAAAAAACATTCTAACCTGTTGAGGTCTTTGAGTTCTCTGCAACAGAACTGCTCTATTTTTCCGCAGTCAAAAAATGAGTGAAAACTAAGAGCTGGCATTTTCTAAGGGGCGCCTCAAGTCTTAACTCAGCGCCTCAAGTCAAACGAGAGGTGCCTTGAATCTGAAAAGGTTGAGAACCACTGATTTAGACTAACTTCAGTGCCAGTTCAGCATTTTATTTTACACTGGGATATGCACATCCTCTCGCTGTATTGCTGTAACACGTATAATAAGCCTTGTCTTACAACTCTGATAAGTTGCAAAATGGCGTAATTTCAGCAGAGATCCTGTAAAACATGGGACGTTCAGGAACTTACACACGCTGTAAATTATTTATCTTTTCAGACTTTTTTTTTACTGTCTGTTTCTTTAGGAACAACAATTTAAAAACACAAAAAAGTTAATGACATGATTTAATAAAAGTCTAAAAAGTCTGATTTTAAAAAAAGAATGGAAAGTATACATTGCAAGTAAAACTTGAGTCTACTAAAGCTCTCTGTCATATCAAATAAAGAGATGTTTGATATCCATTGTTGAACAGACTAATCACCAAATTTTAACAATGAAAAGGTCTGTAAATATCTGAAGGAACAACTGAAGAAAGTGGGCTTAAAAGAGATCTATCACAATATTTTACTAGTCTTCTGCTGTGTGAGAGAAGCATGATGTAATAAACCTCAAAACAACTTGAAGGGATTGAACCTAAATCACTCAGACAAAATGCATACTGTTTTAGAAAGTTGTACCCTTTATTTTAAAAACAGCAGATTAGTAAGTATAGTTTGGAATTCCAAAATATTCTATTACCTTTTAATACATATAAATAATAATCTCAAGCAGCCATTGAAGCAGGAAGAAACCTCCTTGTTAGTCCCAATGAAGTTTATGAAGGCCTAATATACCTTTTTTATTCAAGCTTTTCATGTTTTAAGAACAATTTTGACTGGTAGTTGGTAATGGCTTCCACTTAGTTACGTTACATGCAATCCAGACTTATGCACATCAGTGCATGAGGATGGGGTAGGAATGAAGGCAGGCAAGGCACACACAGATCAGAACGGAAGGATCTCCAGTGACTTCAACGGGCTTTGGATCAAGCCATTTAAAAAGCAAAACTTGAACTGCACAAGAAACTTAAGTATTGTGCACAAATATTGTGAATCAAAATATTGTGAGTGAATCAAGAATCAAAACAAGACACAACCAAGACCCAGTTGCTACAAGACAGGGACATGATACTCTGTCTTTCATGTACTGAAACTAAGGGCATATCTCCAACAAACTTAGTGCCCCAAGAAGCAGTACCCTCAAGAATGTCATTACCCTCAAACATGCCTGGCACATTAAGATTGCAATGCAGATATGTGCTCTCACCATCAAGAAGTAATAGAAGCAAGCAGCAGAGCAAGAAACAGCTTGCTTTGCTTCTCTTCTCACCTTTATACGCCTTTAATTTTTTTTTTTTTTAAATCCATTCATATTTATGCAACTTACAAAACAAACAGCAAAAGACATTAACATTGTTTTCTATCATCATGTCCTTTTACTGTTTATTATTTTTTTTCTCCAAATGCCATTTACTTATTTCATTAGAGAAAAACAGGACTGGGACATTCATAACCAAAATGTAGCAGGAAATATATTTTAAACATCCACTAAAAATAATTTAACTGTTTTTCATGTATCAAGAGGTAGGAATCAATAATTGTTCAATTATGGGGAAAAAAACTAAAGGTATCATGAAACTTCTGAATTGCAACGATCAAGAACACAAACTATTATCTTGGATAACTAGATACAAATATTGCTAATTGACTTATTTCTTATCCAGTAGTCCACATGGGTAATTTTGTTAACAATTTACCAGTAATTAAAGTTTCATTTGCCCAGATAAGATCTTGGCATGAAGTTCTTTGGTTAATGGAACATAAGATTTCTTAGAGCTGTCAAAAAAGTAAAGTGGATCAGTAATTACAGAAGGGTTAAACCCTTCACCCACCAACCGAAATTTTTGTTGTTTCAAAGTTCCTGTCATCGCCATGGTTTCCTATAGAAGAAAGAAAGATTCAGCATTCATAGGAAATACTTATTGTTTTGTCTGAAGGAACGTCTATTTAAAAACATCCTACTTGACTTATGTTCATGACTAGTTCAGCAGCTGCTGAACTAGATATGCAACCCACTTCAAAATAAGATGAAACCCTATCAAGACTGGCATCCTATGATCAGTCTAACTTCCTCCACAACAAATTTGCCCATCCCCATCTTCCCTTCCTTTTTGCCATCTTCCTAGCTAAGAAATTATATTTTGCCAATAAAATTGAATCCCATACAATCTGAACTGCCTTTCCACCATTTTTCACTTGGTTAAATCCTTCTGCTACCTCCATCCCCAGTTTGGTCTCTGCACAGAATCTTAGTGGTTTCTTCCAAGAGATAACTGGAAAAAAATATAATACGATTTTACCCCTCTCCTTGATTTTCTTTCCCTTCTTTCTGCCTCTCCTCCAATTCCCTCCCCTTCTCCCATCACATACAGAAGTTTTTCATTTGCTCTCTCCCTTCAGTGCCTCCACTTGTTCCTTGAATCCCTCATCCCACTTCCTGATCTCATTTGAATGTGCTAGTCTCCTCCCTTATACTTCTCTTTGGGTGTGTCCATGAGATGCTTCACTGCAGTGGAGCTAATAACTGCAGAGTCTGCATTTACACATGCAGATGCTTATTGCACAGTAATTTGCTCTAATCACAAGGAAATATGCTACCTGTAAATGCAGGTAGCAAATGTGCTTGTGATTAGTAACTGCGCAGTGCAGTAGTGCACATATAGACACCTGACTGGGAGCAAATGTGCTCCTAATCAGCTGGGCAGCAGGAGGTGGAAGATTGCTCTTGCCCCTGGGAGCTGCCTGCTGCTGGGGAGGGCTCTGCCACTGGAGCCTGGGTGAGGATTATGTCCCGGCCCCTGCTTTGCAATTGTGGGGTGGGGGCTGGGAGATCCTTATCTCCCAGGCTGAGTTCTGTAGTTATGTGGCCTGGGCTGGGACATAAGGATCTCCCAGTGCCAGCTCCGCAACCGGGAAGCTGGTGTTGGCAGATAAGGATCTCCCAGCCTGGGTCCCACAACCAGAGAGCTGGCGCTGGGAGGCCCTGTGACTGACTAGGAAATCAGGATCTCCCAACTCTGGCCCCACTTCCAGATCTGGGAGCTCCCTGCCTGTGCTCCACTGGCAGAGTCTGCCACTGCAGCAGGCAGTTCCTGGGGGCAAGGAACAATGTCCCAGCCCCTGCCAGGAAACAGCTGTCTCTTGGCCCCATACTTCCTGCCAGCCCCTGGACTAACAAGTACAGGGAGCTTAAAGCTCCCCCTGGCGCTGCAGGGGCATGGTGCAGGGAATGGGAGCTGTCTGCTGCTAGGAGCAGAAAATCTACTTCCTCATCCCTGCATGCGTAGACATGTGCCTGGGACTGTTTTCTCTAGACTAGAGTAAACCGATTCCACATTATTTGCATGTGGAGATGTATGCCTTACCCTTTCACTCTGCTCTCATAAGACAAACATGCTTTAGGACTTGTCTACATTTGCCTGAGTGGGACCAACACAGAGAAGCAAACCCTGCCCACTTATTGCCATTCACAATATACCAAAGTTCAGAAATCAAACCAGCTCAGAGTGCTTCTGCCAGCTCTCTGTTTCAGATATGCTTCTGGGTTCATTCTTAGGGTTCCCTGAAGCTGGTAAGTTGTCATAACTCTGAGATTTAGTGTACATTGAGTGGGAGCTAGTGGGGTGGGGGAACACTCCCTTATTTGTAGTCCCAGGCTCAGCACAATGACGGTGCAGATCACGGCTGTCTCAAACATACAGCCTGTCAGCTTGATCTGGCCTGCAGAAGTGGGTTACCTGGCCTATGGGCATGCTTGCAGGCTGGATCACATCACCTCTGGGGCTCCTGCAGCAGCAGTATTCATCCCTGCAACTGCTGGAGTGTCAGTTTCAGTGTGGCTCCAAAACCCAGGAAGTTAATGCAACTCATGGCACCCTCTTCTTACCTGCCACTGAAATCAGGATTTTTAGTCACCTGTGGCAATTTACGATCCACAGCAGGGAAAAGGGGTGGGCAAGCAGCAGCAGTGTTAAATCCCTGGGTTCCAGAGCCATACCAAAACAGTGCCTCCAGCATCCATGGCGTTAGTAACAACACCACAGTTTGACACTCATCCATAGCCCCACAAGGTCAAACAAGTCTGACATCCCTGGCTAAACAAGGCCTTAGTCTTTCCAATCTTAAAAAATAAAACAACTTTCAACTTCCATTACTGCCTCCCATTTTTCCTTTACCTTTCATCTAAAAGCTGGTTATACATGCCACTTACAATTCTCTTGGGTTCCCCTTCTCCAATTACATAAGACCTACTCCACTGCCTATTATGCTGATCCAAACTGTCTTGTTTCCTTGTCCTTCCCTCTCTCTTTGTATTCCTCTCATCTCTAGAAGTCTACTTTGGGACAGGAAGTGTCCTTTTGCTCAGCACCTAATAGTCCTGGTGCCCGACTAGGGCACACACACACACCAAGGTACTACAAATAATAATAAAACCTGTTAACTCTTCTCTAACATATGATACTGCTGTCAAAGTACATTTTCAAAAGTATCTCATTCCAAATGCATGTCTAATTCACTTTTCACTATAACTCTGTTTTCTATTTATTTTTCCAGGTTTGTCAAGTCTCACTAAATATATTGGTTTCAGGTTATTTTCCCCAAATACATTAGTTTGCATTTTACCAACATGAATCTCATTTTGTTATTTTGTCCATGTCTCTAAATCTCTCTATATCCCTTTGTATGATCTCTGTCCTCGCTGGTATCCATAATTCCTCTCAGTTTAACATAATCTACAAATGTCATTAGTGTGCTATCTAATTCCCCCTTCTAAATCATTAATAGAGAATAGATTGGTGGTATGACTGATTCTACTTACTATGGAATATACTATTTAAAGTCTCCCTCTAAATCTGCCATGTTGCTTTTTATTCTTTTATTTCTCTGTTCAAATGATGTGCAGATTTATGTGCATAGTGTATTTATGTGCACAAAATTACCTGGAGTCTTAAAAACAGCGGGCAGGCATAACTTGGTAGGCATGTCACAACTTGTTCGTAAATTTGTTCCAAATTTAATGTTTTATCGGGTTTTAAAGTAAAAGCAACCATTCCTGCTTTTCCTTCATGATCTGGGGGGAAAAATGTTTTGATGACGGGTACATGCTATATAAACTATAAAATCAGATTTCCCCACTGACCTCATATTTAAAAAACAAATGTAGTTCATTAACATACTGAAAATTAGTCTGAACAAATAATCAAATAGTGTGTTTTAATCAAATGAGACACCCACGTGAGATGAAATAAAAACTTTTCAAGCAACAGAAAAACCTTCCATAAAATTAGTTCCATCATGTATTCTTTCAGTCTTTCTTTTCAAATATGTATGGAGTGACATGAGTTACCACCATTATTCCTTAAGTGTACACTGTAGTTCCAGGATGCTGAATATATGATGGAAAAACCTGAATATACTCTGCTCCTTATTCTCACTTACAGTACAGTAACATCCATTTACATAATTCTTGTGAGGATGTGGAAGTAGGAATTAATCAAACTTTAAAAATGATTTAATATTAATGGATTTCGATGAATTAACACCAAATTAGGAGAGTGTAAAAAAGTCTGTGGTATAAAGAGTCAGAGTAGTATAATAGAAATTAGGCATAGATTGTTTTCAGAAAATATAATTTGTTTCTTATTATTCAATAGTTTATGAATTGAATTCATTTTTGAGGGGCTTTTCAGAAAAATTCTTCCTCCTAGCTAGTTTACTAGATTAAATTAAAGATGAAAACAAGCTTAGTTTTTGCAAGTGCTTGGTTGAATAGTGAATACATTTTTCACTTTAAGTGTGGTTAAAATTATTTTCCTCCATACCCTACTGAGATACTTTTATTTTGCTATACGGAGGTGTGGATTCTACACAATTTGCAATTTTAATAATACTTGGAGAATTAATTCAAAGCCCTGCCATCCCAAATTCATATCAAAATAAAGTGTGCATGTCTGTAAAAAAACAAAACAAAACAAAACAAACAAACAAAAACATGGTTGCGTCTCATATTACAAATATCACTGTAGAGCATTCACTGACTGATTCACAATCTACTGTTATTTCAGTTCTCCATAACAGCTTGTTAGAGAAATAGAAGTTAAATAGCTGAGCTGATGATTTTACAACTATGGAGCAGCAGCAATCACAGCTAAAGGACAAACTGAAGAAAGAACACTTGACATACCTGGGACAAGTACACCGTATACATTTGCATCCTGTATGAAGTCCAGCATACCAACAACATCAGAAACTTCTGCAGTTGAAACATTCTCCCCTTTCCACCTAAATTTGAGGACAACACACAAAATGCTACATTTATATGAAAACATAGGTATATTCTACTCTTGATGGATGCTAATAGGATTTATGTTCACCTTATTCTAGCACATCACCTCATTTGTTCCTCATTTGGAATTCAGTCCCCTTACTCCCCAAAATACTCACAAAACAAAACTTCATTTCCCAAAATACTTCTGAAAAACATTATCTGAGGGACTGTTTGTTTATAAGAAACAAAGTTAGCTATTTTGTAATGACATTTATAAAATTAGACACTAACTTACTTAGACACTTCAAAACCAGATATGAAACAAAGCAAGCAATATTATCCTGCCCCAAGAACAACAGATTTTTAATAAACAAACTTAATACGAAAATAGCAATTATACCTGAAGGTATCCCCAATTCTGTCCCAAAAATAAAGAAAGTTCTCTTGGTCTTGAACCAGCAGATCGCCTGAATTAAGATAGAGATCTCCCTTCTTAAACACATCACGGAGCAATTTCTTTTCTGTCTCTCTCTTATTTCCAGCATAACCAAAGAATGGATTCTTTGTATTCACTTTGGAAATGAGAAGACCAGCTTCACCTACACAGAAACATTGTGTTAAGTATTTATGTAATATACAGTAGAACTGCTACTAACTTACAAGGTACAGTTAATTAACTTATAGTTAATTTACTATAAAGAAATGTGTATCATAAGACACAAGAACTCCAGCATGATGTATCCATGTGTCTAACAAAAAAAAGTTCCCCCAATTTGGCACTACTTTGTACCTTGTTTAATCACATGTATAAAAAGTAAATGTAAAATGCTGACAAATCAGAGAACAATATTTTATATTAACTCTTTACATATAAAATTAATTACGGAACATGCAGAGCAATGGAAAATTAGCCTTCATTATCTTTTGGGGATATCAGCTACTATACAGTAGGATTCAGTATCCTCTCAAAATGCACTTCCTACTCCTGCTGCATACTTATTGGATGTGTAAACATGTAGAAGTCCTGTTTACAATAAGTTTCCTTTTAGGGCTCAGGAGAAAGTGACAGGACTTGAAAAAAAAAAAAAGTGTTTAAAATTTATGTTTTAGAAAAGTTGATTTTCTGGAGTACCAAGCACCCAGCATGCCCAGTGAAGGCAGAAAAGGCTGGTGGGATGTTTAGAATCAAATTAGTACTTTTCAGTTTTATGTCTGAAAATTTAAACACAAGTTATTTTCAAAAAGTACTAAGTAAGTTAAGACCAGAATAAAATGTTTGGTGCATGCAGAATGTAGGCAGGTATTAGTTTACTAACTGATTAGTGGTACATATCACAAAATTTGCACTACAGTTCCCAAACTGATTGTGTCTATGCACATTCTGGGGTTATGTACAAACACAAGCTTCAACTACAGGTTTCCATGTTTATACAAAATGTATATAACCAGTAAGGCTATATGGTCACGCTGTTCTGAGTGTACAAAAGTGGTTAAATAAAAAATACACGAGAGATTAAATTGTGATGCTTTTATGTCATATCCTCCTAAGAGGATTTTGTCCTATTTATGGTAGATTTATAGATTTAGAAACCAAAAGGGACCATTAGACCATATAGTCTGACCTGTGCATTGCTTGCTATTAACTTTTACCCACTTACACCAGTATGAAGACTAATGTGTTTTTGAAAAAAGCACACATCTTTCAGAAAGGTATGCAGTCTTGATCTGAACATATGATGAGAAAGTAAATCTATGAGTTCCTATGATAGTTTGATCCAGTGCTTAATGACCCTGACTGTTAAAAAAAGAGATGCTCAACTTTTGACTTAAATCTGTGCAGCTTCATCTTCCTGATCCTGGTTTGTAGGCTTTTCCCTACTAGATGAAACAGTTCTTTCATACATGATAAGCACTGTGAAGGTACCTGTATGTTGGAATGAGTCGCCCCTCAAATCTTCTTTTTTCTGATTAAACATATTAATTTTTGTACCTCTTCTGCACATATTCTAATTTTTCAACATGTAAAATTACTGACAGCAGAATTTGACACATCTATTTCTGAATTAAGGGACAAGATCACAGTAATACTTCAGGTCACTCTTATTTATCTAATAATCCCATTAGCCTTTTGGATATAAGGCTACACTGCTCGTCCTCTTTAAAAACTGGAGCAATATAAATATACTTCCCATTTTCTGGATTTACCTGGTATTCCAAGATTTATAAAGAAATTAATCTTGAAGGGTCAACGATCTCTTGAGCCAACGTTTTTAGGACAGTTGTGTGGAAGAAAAGTGTTTATTTCTATCAGGTACTGTCCAACATCCTCCTTAATTATTCAGGCCCTGGAAAGTATTTCACCATTTTCCAATAATAACGAGACATCACCCACTTCAACATTCCTCCCTTTTTTGGCATTATGATTAACAGCTGATGCACCAAATCCCCTTTAGAAACTAACTAGACTGAGGCTATCAAACTCAAACAAGTTGGTGGGCTGGATCTGGACCACTGGACTTTTTTTTCCCACCACAAACACCAACACTGCTGCTGTGCTGGTACCACTCAACCACCTTCACCACAACTGCCAGAGCCACAGTATCAATCACAGGCCAGGATGCCCGTTGCCAATTGCTGCACTAAGAGCAGCTCCAACAGCCACAGCAACAGGAGTTGAGCATCAGTGGCATTAAATCCTTTGCTACTGATATCAGTACAGTTGCTCTGACAAATACAAATGATGGGGTTTGAGTGGCTGTAGCATTAACTCTTTTGCTGCTAGCACCAACAGAGATGCTCTGGCAGCTATGGTTAGAAGCCCTGTGGGCCATATGTATGACTGCCCTAGACCATACGCAGAGCTAAGCCCATACATGGCATGAACAGTAAAGGAAAGAGGGAGAATAGGTTTCCATAGGTTAAAGGTCTTTGCTGCTGATGCATCTTCTACAGAGCCAGCCTTCAGCTTATAAACAGGTTTTAGATTTTCTGTGCTTTAACTATCTGCCAGACTATCATTAAATAGATTTTGTCTCTGAAGCCTCACAATGCTTAATAAATTACTCCTTTAGGTCATTCAGCCTACTGTTTTTGCTACTAGTGTTGGTATTTTATTACATGAACCCTCTTCTTAGTTATTCACATTAACAGTTAGAGACCATTCTTACCTTTCTTAACTTTCTCACACCAGCCATGCTTATTCCTAAATGGTTCATCTTTTTGAAAATCATACTTTATTAAGTCAGAAGGAGAAAAAAGCTAAAAACAGGGGAAAAAATGGGTCATCAGTTATTCAACTATATAGTGACATCTGGTGGCAGCAAATATAAGCAATGGCAATTCTAGGTACTGCATTCAAATTTTTTCTACAATCTTTTTCTGAGTGTAGAACCTAGTTTCTTTTTTTTTTTTGTAAGTATCAAGGTCTAAACCCTATTTCCTCTTCATGCCCGTAAGTAGTAGGGCTGTGCGAAGCTTTGGTAGCCAATTCGATCTGGAAGAGATACAGCCTGATTCAGGGACCGAATCTCCGAATCTAACCAGAAGACCAACTAAAAGCTCCGATTCGATTCAAAGCATCCAAATTGATTTGGAAAACCTTCAGAAAAGATTTGGCCATAAACTAAACAGGCAGCTCACAGCTGGTAAGTCTGTTGGGGTTGGGGGGGGGGGGGGGGGGAGGGGGGGATTGAGGCTGGGGCTAGGACAAGCTGCCCAGCCAGGGCAGGGGAAGCACGTTACTCAAGGAGGGGGACACGGGGGCACAGGATGCAGGTGTGGCAGCGCTGAGAGAGTGGGGGTTATGCCCTGCTGCTGCTTGCCCAGCTGGGGCAGGGTGGGGGCAGGATGCAGATGTGACAGTGCTGGGAGCAGGGGCTCTGCCCTGCTGCGGCTTGCCCAGCCGGCACAGGGTGAGGGCGGGAGGGAATGCAGGCACAGCTTGCTCCAGACGAAAGGTGGTAGCAGGGCAGAGCACTGCTGCACCCACATCCTGTGCCCCCTCCCCCCCCCCCATGGGCTGGCAAGCGGCGGCATGGCAGAGCCCCTGCTCCCAGCGCTGATGTAGACACCACAGTGCTGGGAGTGGGGGCTATGCTGTGCTACCGCCTGGAGCGAGCCACGCCTGCATCAGAATTGCCCCCCACCGTGCCGGCTAGGCCGCAGATGGGGCCGGGTAGGGCAGCCATGAGGGCTTCTCCTGCGGCTCCCCCTGCTGGGGCAGAGGCAGGTACAGCCAGAGGAGCCGTGGGAGAAGCCCCCATAGCTGTCCCACTCAGCCCCAGCCTCCCGGCACTTTAAAAAAGCCCTGCACTCACCAGATACGGCAGCAGCAACTGGGGCCTCTGAGGGCTCATGGCAAACCCCCCTGCACAGCACAGAGCAGTGGGGAATAGTATCCCCGCCTGGCGCCTGCGCAACTGCCACATGGCATGGTTGCAGCACCGATTGGCAGGGCGCTGTGCACTAGGAGCTGAGGTGGCACCACTCAGCTCCAGCATATGCCCCTAATTGTCAACAGGAAGTGGAGTATGTTCATTATTAAACTTCATTCACACTGCTGCCTAGCGTGTATCCAGTCGTGTTAAGTAATCACAGACTTTGCCATCTGGCTATCCCCGACATGGACTGTATCACAGGGCTGGAAGCAGGACAAAAGCCTTCTTGTACCCTCCCTCTTGCGTAGGCATGACTGAATTATGTAAGTGATGACAGACCAACACTAGAAACAAGAATACTACTTCTAAGTATTCAAGGTCTCATTTGTATTTACTCTAAAGTGTTAATTCTGTTGTCAAGGTTAGATGCCTAGGATCCCTATACAGTTAAGTGAAAGAATCAGGTGCCTCCAAAAGGTCAACTAGCGACTGAAGTGCTGGAAAGGGAGGCACCTATAACTAGTTCAGCACTGTCCATAACTTAAGTGTGGCTGGGGATCACAGATGGCCCCCAGACTGCACAGGCCACACACTGCAGAGATGGCCTCCAGCGTGTCAGCAGGAGAGGTAGCTGCCAGGATGTGCATGTTAAAAGCTTTAAGGCTGCCAGATGGACAGCTCTGAGCAAAACAATATAAGATGCAAGATGCATGGACATCTCTGAACTCTTGCTTTTCCTCAAGCCTCAGATGTTTAACTCAGAGGTATATCTGTCCTCTCTCGATCCAGAGTACCAGTGGGGAGGCACGTACCTGGGCCAAGATAAAACTGACGCTGAAGGTAACTGAATTCAATGTAAAAGGGCAGTACCCCAAACTCACTCTTGTATACAGCTACTGTTCAAGGCATTTTGATCACTTGACTGATTAGTGGTTAGAGAATTCTTCAGGCTAGGAAATAAGTCAGTATTGGGCACTCCTCGCTCTAAGAAGAGTCAGACCTATAAATCAATCTCTTACCTGGTCTTTAGATTAATTTAGATAAGAGTCTCCTCCTTTTAGAGCTGAGCCACAAATCAAGCAAGCAAAGCAAAAGGGAGCATAGCTCTATAAACCAGTAAAAAAAAAAGGCACTCTTTGCAAAGGAAGAATCATGGGTTCCAGGCCCTGCTGCCAGCATGCATTTTTACATTAGACCAAGGCAGGCAAAATGCAACCCCAGGCCAGATGTGGCCCACCAGGCCATTCCATCTGGCCCACAGGGCCCCTAATAAAATTTAGAAAATTTATATTTATCTGCCCCTAGCTGCCCGTCATGAAGCCCTTGACGGCTTGCCAACTCAGTAAGCGGCACTCTGCCCAAAATAATTGCCTGCATTAGACAGTCATTGCTTTAAAACAGAACTAATGGTGGTGGAAAGAACTAGGATATTCACTCTTCACGCACTCCACTCTCTCATGCTGTCTCTCTTTCTAGATCCATGAATTTTGAACTCAGCAATTTAGTGTCCCAGCTTCAACTGGAGGATTCAGGGTGCTATTGTCCAGATCAGCCTACACTTTGTTTGAGTGTTGCCTACAAGTAAATGTAGGGTACTATTCCTTATGTTTTTTCATGTCAATGGTTAGGTGTGCTTTGCAAAAACTTAGGAGAGGGGAGATTTACAGAGAACATGGTGTTTTCTAGCACTGCTCCAGATGTCATTCTAGAACTCTTCTGAACAGATACAAACCTAAGCCAAGAGGACAAGGGACCCTTTTATGTTAAAACAGAGGTACCCAAGCAGTTCTGAAGCTACTGAAATAGGATCAAATCTCGATCCCTTTTTATAATTTAGGGCCTAAATTCTACCTAAACTCCAATTAGGTGCCTGCAAGTAGGAGTTGAATTTGGCCCTAGGGCCTCTTTATACTAGCAGAGTGGTATAAAAGAGATTTTAGTATAAATGAGAACTAGAAAGAAAGTCTATGGACATATATCCTATAATGGACAATTATTTTCTTATGCTTCCAATTTGTTTAGTTTTCAACGCTTTGTTTTCCTTCAACTAAAAGTATACAAGCAATGCTTATAACCAGTCAGCTAACAAAAGGATTATTTAGCAGGCAAAATCTTGATGGGATGAAAAAGCAATTTTAAAATGTATTGTTTAAATCACCAATGTACATTTTTGCCATAATGGAAAGGGATTAGGAAAGAGAGAAACTCAATGATAGCCAAGATATCTCTTGCCCTCCCTCCCCCCCATTTAATTTGGGTAATTAGCTGTATAATGATTTTAACATAATTAAAAACCTTAGACTTCCACAAAGGGGACAATTTAGAAAGAATCAAATCTGAGGGGATTAGATGCTAGATTAGTGAATGTAGTAGCATAAGTATCACCTTTTTAATATTATGAAATTGAATGAGCCTTAGCTATGCATATTCATTGGTTCCAACAGTGTTATTATATATGTAAATTGGCTGCTATTAAGCAATATTTTACAGGAAAGAACAAAAGAAGTTTGGTTTTTTTGAAAAAAAGGTGGTTACCTACTTTTCTTGACCTAGACTGCTTTAAAAATAGTCATTTGGATTTCATTTTACCCCAAAGACTAAAATAAAGGGACTTTTTCTCTAAATCTAACCTACAGAAAACTGTAATACTATGTGCCAGGACAAGTCCTCATCCAAAATTTAGACAGTAGACATGCAAGTTGCAACTCACTGAAGTTAGATACCAAAATGTGTCTATATACAAACTGTACAGCTTTAAATAGGGAAAAACAAAATTGAAAACACCTGGACAATGCAGATTCATCATAAATCTGCAACTGCAGACCTACTTTTGTCTTAGCTCTGATATTCAGAATTATCAGAAGGGCTGAAGACATTGCTATATTAGTTTATACAATGCAATGCAAAGCATCACCCATCTAATTTCACTATATTTCATTCCCCCATAGTATGTTATAAAGATACTTGGGAGTGGAAAACATTTTTATTTTTAACTGCACCTTTCAACTAGCTAAATTTGCAAGCACATCTCTCCCCCCCCCCCCCATTACAACTTTATACTGTTTGTTTTTTAAACAAGTTTATTTAAAATAAGTGTTAAAACAGTTTGGAATTATTGTATTTTAAACTGACAGTGAACAGGTATAAAATATCAGCTACCACTTTTGATTTACTAATCATTTATTTTAGAGGTGATCTATTTCTGAATTCTTAGGAAAAATCTCAGTTTGTAATGCACACAGGGGTGTAAAATACCCTTGATGGCGCAGCACAAGCAGCAATGTGATCTCCCCACTTTCCCTGCTACCTCAGACCCATGGTGGGGGGTCTGTGACAGCAGACAAAATGGGGTATTGCCTGCCCAGCCAGCCGCATAGGGTGGCTGAGTGGGGGAAGCATCACAAGGTAATAGACATCTGATGCAATAATGTGGTAAGTCTGTTACTACCTTTTGTTGCACCACTGATTTTCCTGTCATGTGGCACAACAAAGGGTAAGGACATCTTTTTGTCCAGTAATTTTTTTTAAGGCAGCACAAACGAGACAGACAACATCTGGTGACAGACACCCTTGGTTAAAGTTGTTTGTGGGCTCATGCTCTCTGGTTAAACACTGTTCTAATCACTAGGCAATGTAAACAGAACCAAACCATTTAAAAAGAAAAAAGAAAAACCAAGTCTAGGCTGACCTAGGAAATAGTAAGATATCTTGCAATATATTCTTATACACTGCAATAAGATATTAGTTCAAAGCTATGTGAATAACTCAGTGGTAAGAGAGCAACAGCAATACTAATTTTCAGATGTTGTTTTAATCTTTTCTCATTAATCAGCCCACAATCATAAGAGATCCCTGTAATACTGCTTGGATTAACAAACTATCACTGTTATTACCACACAAATTTCTAGGGATTATAGTGCCCAACAAGAAATACTTGCTTGACCTGAAGTTACTTCCATGTTAAGAAGTATCTTCAGTTTTAAGACTGTAAAGTAAATCGGTTCTGCTTTGCCAAATGAAAAAGGAAAACATTTCAACAATTTATGCTAAATTATTTCTTATTCATTGCTACTGTCCAATTTTCCATCAGACTATAATGTTAAATTATTTGTTTAGCACCTGATTCTGCCAGATGCCAATGACTGTCACTGTCATAGTGACCAATACTTCATTCTACAAAACAAATACTCCCACTAATTTCCACAAGGATAACCACAGAGTAAAATTTCACACCCCCAAAGTCTGAAAGAAAAATACACACCTTTAAAATGTCAGTATTTAAAACACTGCCAAAACTTAAGGCCATAATCAAAATCTGAATATTAATTTTATATGCTGCTTTTTAAGGGGTGTATTGGTAGAGGGCATTTTTAGTCTACATTATTAACAGGGATCCAGATTTTCCATTTCCCATGGGGAAACAAAAACAACAACAAAGATTTTCTCTTTTAAAAGAGAAAATCATGGGAAACTGTGGGTTTCCCCTTGCAGCCTTTCAACATGCAAAGAGCTGCTTGGCGCTGGAGGCAGCAAGGGGAAGGTGACTGGAGGCAGGGGGTACTACATGTGTACACACACAAGTATATAGCCAGGCAAGGGGTGGGAGTAGTCCTCACAGCTGGATACAGGTAAGTCTATGCAGGTTTTGGGAATTTTGGATTTCTTAATAGAGAAAACCAGGTAATTAAATAGAGAAAACCTGATAATTAAACTTGACATCTCATGAGTTCCCTTTCCTCACTTTCCTTTGACATTTCCTCTCTTGTAGCATGGGGTACAATATACAGTGCCTTACTAATATATTTGACTAATATTAAAGACAGCCTAATAGATAACTCCTTCTCTGCATTATAATATATATGAGGAAGATCTGAATATTTCTTAATACATGGAGTACTGTTATCTATGGTGTTTGTCCACTAGATATCCCTACTGATGGATTTGTTTATGTATATCAACAGGACTTTTTTATACCAAAATATATACATCAGAGCATTAGTTTCCATTCTGTATCTTGCATTTAGTGGGCCTCTGGTTGCCTGGAACACTGCAACAATAGTCGCCCTTTTTCACCACAATTTTAAGTATTATGAAGTAGGAGTATCACTGTCACAGCCAATTAACTTATTTTGTCTTTGTGGACTTTTTGGGTAGGGGTTGGATGTACAAATCACATGCCTGGTATTCTGCCTTTGACATTACCTATGAAATACAGCGTGGAACATTAATCACACATTCGTTTTTTCACCCCTTCCTTATTTAGTGGCAGATGATATCGGCTCATGGAATGATGAAAATGAATCATCTTGCTAATTTAGCAGCTACTGGGTCTATATTTAACCTTCAGATACTATGCTACATTTATCACATCAATGCAAAGAAATATAGGAAAAGACAGTGAACTGTAAAGGTCTGTATGCAGTCTCTGATAGCAGTAAGTACTAGCTGTGGAAGACTAAATATGCTGCAGAGGACAACTTGGGGATCACCTGTCTACAAGACAAATGTATTCATATTCTTCTCACCCTTCCCACAAAATGCATAAATTTATGCACTGAACCTATCTAATATAAAAACTTTGGATGTTCTTATTATCCATACTTATCCAGCTTTTTACATTAATTTAATTTCTTATTCCAATTATACTATTGTGTTGGATAAAAAAAAAAGTACAGCCCCATTCATATTTTCCCATCCAAAGCTGCCAACACAGAATCGTAGAATCAGAAAACTGGAGTTGGAAGGGACCTTAGGGGTCATCTAGTCCAACTCCCTGCTCAAAGCAGAATCATCCCCAACTATCTTATTCCAGCCAAGACTTTGTCTGGCTAGGTCTTAAAAACCTCCAAGGATGGATATCCCACAACCTCTGAGTAACCTGTTGCAGTGCTTTTCCTACCTTCCTGGTGCGAAAGTTTTTCCTGATACCTAACCTAAACTTCCCTTGCTGCAACTTGAGCCCATTGCTCCTTGTTCTGTTATCTCCCACCACTGAGAACAGTCTGGCTTCATCCTCTTTGGAACCCCCACTCAGGTAGCTGAAGATTGCTATTAAATCTCCTCTCAGTCTCCCCTTCTCCAGACTAAGCAAAATCAAACTGCATAGTCACTGGTGTGCAAAACCATGATAGCTACAACCATTTTAGAAAATATTTCTTAAGCAGGGCTGTGCGAAGCTTTGGTCATCGATTCAGTTTGGTGGAGATTCGGCCCAATTCGATGGCCGAATCTCTGAATCCCAATTGAATCAGAGGACATTTAATCTCTCCGAATTGAATCAGAACCCTCTGAATAGATTCAGAGAGATTCAAACAGACACAGCTTTAAATGTTTTTTCTACATACCTCTAGGTAGCAGGGGTCCCACAGGAGCATGGGGGGCTCCCCAGTGTGCTCGGCACCAGACCTGGAAGTGGACCAGAAGCACTTCCCCATTTCCCCCTGGCTCAGCAACTGGTGCCTTCTGGGTCTCGGAGGGCACCTTGGGTCCCCCTGTGGCCGATCGTCGAGCTAGGGGGACATGGGAAGGGAGGCCCCCTGCATGCTCCCTGGCAGACCCATAAGTACTTCTGGTCCACTTCCCGATTCACTGCCGAGCATGTGGAGGGCCCCCCTGAACTCCTGTGGGATGCTCCATGTGCCCCAGCATCGCAGCCATCACGAGCTGCACCTGCTACTCAAGGTATGTAGAAAAACTTTTAAAACTGTGTCTACGTCTGAATTACTGATTCTCTGAATCAGCACTGAATCTTCAAATTCAGCCTAACTGAATTGGGGACAGTGATCCAAATCAATTAATCGAATCACTGTCCCCGATTCGGGCCAAATCTGAATCAAATACGGCCTGCTTCACACACCCCTATTATAGATTCATAGAAGTAGGATTGCAAGGGACCTTGTAGATCATCAGGTCAGACCCTCTGCGCTGGGCAGGAGAGAAAACCGGGCTCAAATGACCCCAGCCAAGTAGACGTCAAGCCTCCTCTTAAAGACCCCCAGGGTAGAAGCCATCACCACTTCCCTTGGAAGCTGGTTCCAGATCCTAGCCGCCCTATGAAGTAGTGCCTTTGGATGTCTAGTCTAAACCTACTCTAACAACTTGTGGCTGTTATTCCTTGTTACCCCGGCGGGGCGCTTGGGGAAACAAGGTCTCTCTCAAACCCTGCTGGTCCCCCCTAATGAGTTTATAGACAGCCACCAGGGCCCCCCCTCAGCCTTCTCTTGCAAAGAACAGATTAAGGTCCCATAGCCCCTCTTCGTAGGGTCTGCCCTGCTGTCCCCGGATCATGCAGTGGCCCTCCTCTGGACCTTCTCAGTGCTGTCCACATCCCTCCTGAAGTGCAGCACCCAGAACTGAACACCGTACTCCAGCTGTGGCTTGACCAGTGTTACAGAGGGGGAGGATCACCTCCTTGGCCCTGCTTGAGATGCACAACAAAGTACGGTTAGCCCATGTTCAACTTGGAGTCAATAATGACTTCAAGATCTTTCTGCCACTGTGCTCTGGAGAAGGGAGGTTCCCAGCTTGTAAGTGTGCTGCTGGTTCCTACTGCCCCAAGTGCAGCACCCTGCACTTGTCAGTATGGAAACCCATCCTATTTTCATTAGCCCACCCCTGTAACCTGTCCAGGTCCTGCTGTAATTTGTCCTTCCCTACTAGCGTGCCCACCTCACCCCAAATCGTGGTATCATCAGCAAATTTAAACTTTTCACCCCATCATCCAAGTCACTAATAAAGAAATTGAACAGTGTGGGCCCAAGGACCCTGGGGGACTCCACTGCCCACTTCTCTCCAAGTCGCAAAAAAGACACATCCACCAGTACCCTCTGAGTACAACCCTTCAGCCAATTTGCAATCCATCTGACTGTGTAGGCATCAATGTCACAGCTTTTTAATGAGAATGGGGTGGGAGACCGTGTCAAAGGCCTTGCTGAAGTCCAGAAAGACCACAGCCACTGCGATACCTGCATCCAATGCTTTTGTGACCCGATCGTAGAAGGCAATCAGGTTGATCTGACTGGACCTGCCCCGAATGAAACCGTGTTGGTTGCCCATCACAGCTGTGCTCCTTGATAATCTTCTCAAAAGAGCTTCCCCAGGATTGAAGTAAGACTAATGGGCCTATAGTTGCCTGGGTCCTCCTTCTTCCTTTTTTAAAGATGGGGACCACTTCGGCTTTCTTCCAGTCATCCGGCACCTGGCCAGAGCACCATGAGTGCTCGTAAAGCTGTGCCGGGGCCCTGCAATAACCCCTGCCAATTCCCTCAACACCCTGGCTACACTACCACTGTAGAACTTGGATGGACAGTTCATACTGCAAACTATTCTGAGTGAGCATCTCCACTGGCCAATCCTTTTTCTTTCTGTTGTTGTGAACTAGGCTCAGTGACAATGAAAAGGCAAGAGAGTGAGACAAATAAAAGAGAGTCTCCAGAAGTTAGAGGTTATGAAAGAAAACCTTACATGTGGTGGGAGTAAGACAAGAAAACTGGAGCAAATGTTTACTTTACATTTGTTTTCTTTTTCCTTTCTCAGCTCCTCTCTCCTTTTAATCCTACTTTAGGAAACTGGACCTCTCTCTTCTCATGCCTCCCACACCCATGGTTGAAGGGCTAAGGTTTTAAAGAGCAGAGATATCATGTGTATTTCTAATTCCTTTAGTTAGATTTTAAGTACAACATCAATAAAAAAAATAAGCTTAGGGCA
The DNA here is from genome assembly GCF_052110815.1 of Crocodylus siamensis. Lineage (NCBI taxonomy): Eukaryota > Metazoa > Chordata > Crocodylia > Crocodylidae > Crocodylus > Crocodylus siamensis. The sequence goes on along the minus strand of NC_143397.1, from coordinate 72,524,859 downwards.
GTCTGCACCCACCAGCAAAGCTGGAATAGCAAAAATGTTAAACTTGATAACAATAAAGATTCCAAGAAGCCTCTTGTACAGCCCATTCAAATACATTATTTCTCAAACCATTTTCAGCCCCACACAGGTTCTCCATCCTACAGAATTTGTATGCCAGACAGATATGGATGCTTTTCAAATGCAGAGCTGCTTTGCTGTCCTGTTCCAGATGCATCAACCAATGCAAAATGAAACAAGTGCATCATCTACATTTTGAAATACAGTTTGGACCAGTCAATGGTATGTGAAATATTTTTAAACAAAAGATCCACTATCCAAAGATCCACTGGCCAAGAGTATTATGATACACATATTATTCATGTCAAATCAGTACAGCTACAGTACAGTCAGAAACCCACAAAACAAAGGAGCAGTCCATTCCAAACACTGACCCAAAATTTAAATATTTCTGTAAATCTCTGAGACTAATACAAAACTGATACCTATCTTTTGTAACATTCATTCCCTTCTACCTGTTCTCCTGGTAAAATCCCATTCAGATGGCTGCATTTTTTTGGTAAATGAAACAGTAACTTGTGCTAAGAGTAGAAATAATAAGCATTGTGTTAAATAATGCTTAAGAGAGAACCATATACAATACCAATAGTTGCTAGGTACTGTATCAAACAATAGTAGAGATGCAGTAGCGTATTACCTAAAAAGAGAACAGTTTGCTATACAATACCAAGTTACAGGTTAGTAAGGGTGGGGGGGGGAAAAAAAAAAAAGTTTGTTTTGCCGTAATGGAAACTGAGATGACCAAAGTTCAGATAATCAAGTATGTAGCGTACTCTGTACTGTTCCAGTAGAAAGAACTTTCTCAGAGAGACATGTGGGTAGGTGGGTGATGACAACAAGAAGTATGGTGTTTTGGACTGGATAGTCTCACTTGTGAAAAAACCTCAGGAAAAAAAAAAAGTTCTGGAAGAGCAAGTATGTGCAAGTTTCTTTGAAGGGCTCCCTCCAAATCTTTCTCTTGAGACATACAGAAAGTTCATTTATCATATGAAATGGGGCACAGTGCCAACCCACAAACCTGGGAAATATCTAGGAATTCATGTCAGGCCAGATCCATCAAAACATATCCCATGTCTTTGCAGTCTTCACCCTTCCCTCAGACTTGCTAAAAGCACTCCCACTGACTTCAGCCCTTATCTCTTCCGATTTAGTTACCAAACTGGAAATCACATTTACCCCCTAACTCCCTCCAAAATAAAACAGATGTAATAATTTACCTTATGAAAAAAATTAGTACGTCCTATAGCTCCAATTTTCCCTGCATGGTTCAGAAAAGAGATGTTTCCTTCAGTAGTACCATAAAATTCACATATCTTGATATTACCAAACCGGTCTAAAAATTCTCTCCACACATCACTTCTTATTCCATTTCCAATCGCCAGGCGAACTTTGTGATCTTTTTCTCCTTCTTTCTATTAAGAGAAAACAAATGAAGATTCTCAAGAACATATTATGATGGAAAATTTGGTTGCTGCATACCATCTGGAAAAAAAAAAAAAAAAAAGTGTACGAACTTCTAAAAGAAAGAAACCAAGACCTTGTCTACACTGGCTGGCATCTGTTAGAAGTCTAGCTGCCAAAGTCTCATCATTATAGGCCTACAAGAATTCTTATAGGAACTGCACAACTATTTTATCAGCTGTGTTTGCAGGATATGAAGTGCATCATAGCAGGTGCAAGATGTTGAAGTGGCTGGGGCATCCAAAAGAAGACATGGACATTTCTACACATGCCTTATGCTACCATTTTGGTGGTGGCAGAGGCCTACTTTCAGTAAGGGTGATTCCATTATTCTTCCAGGAGGGAAAAAAAGGGTTCTGCATCTGCATAGGAGCTGTGAATGCAGGTTTCTCACAGTTTTGCAGAGAAAACTCAAGCTCTGCCAGCAAAACTATGTAGCGTGTCTGGTGTCCCCCAGTTCTAATTAGAAACTAAAGCAAACTTATGAGACATATCTAGCATATAGCTGGGCTGTTACAAATGTTGCACTATATATGAATATCGAAATATGGATAATTTGATAAGAACACGTAAATAATGTCTTAATAGAATCAACTAATACTTTTTCTTCCCTCTAGATCAGTTTTAAAACAAAAATAGAAGTCATGTTTTTTCTTACAGTGAAGAATGGAAAGAGACAGGAACGGTTTCTTTCAGAGATTTGCATTTAAAAAGGATAACAGTTTCCATCCTGTCCTCATAAACTGGTTATAAATTAAGCGACCAAGATTTCACATAGTTCCTGCTTATATGCATTCCTGCCCTAACTAAAGCACCTGACCCATCTGTTAAACAAATTTTCACTATTTCCTTTGTTGCTATGTTGACTATATATCTCTTCTTACATTATGTACTGCAACTTTTGTAGACTTTGCTATCAAAAAGAAATACTGTAAGACAAGGCAGTCCCTGCCCCCAGTCAACATGGGGGAAAGAGCCCCTTGTCTTACATTTGCATTCAAGGAAACCACATTAAATACACTGTTCATCTCTGAACTTCTGCTAAAAGCAGCATATGTTCAGTAATGGAAACCAACTATGAAGCTGATTAAACACAGCCAGCAATCAGCATGACTGTAAACACGATGCACATGGGGCAAACATGCTTTTTTTTTTTTTTTTTTTCTGGCTTGAGATCAAATTAGTTCCAAATTCCAAATAGACTAAGCTAATTGTTCAAGTCCAATTATTCAAGTCTGTGTGGCCATACCACCAAGCAAGTCTTCTCCCTCACAAATCCATCAGTATGGGACTTTGGATACTTCCCAAATCCATGGCAAGCATCTTATGTGCAGGTCCCAAACCCAGAGGCATTGAAGTTTAGATTCCCCCTAGCCATGTTTGCTCCTAGCCAAAAGGCCAAACAAAACAGGAAGCTGGGGGGAAAGTGCAAATGCAGTCCCCCACTATCACATTTGGGAAACAGGCCTCACCTTGGGAAAGCCTGTTGATCATGGCATCTCCCCTGCTAGGCAAACATGTTAATGAGAACCTTTTCATGTCCTTGTAACAAGACATGTAACAGAATTTGCAGATTTGTTGGAATCTGACAGGCCGTGCTGTGTGCGTTTCTACTATGTCTTCAAACTTGCAACCCATAGGCCATCAAGTGTGTCCAGCAACTTTAAGGACAATTTTTCGTGTCCCAAGCCAAATCAATTCCAAATCCGTGAGTCATTCAAGAACCACGTGTGGCCCTACTACCAGCAAGCATCCTCTATCGCTGCCTGGGGCTTCAGATGCTTCCAAATCCTTTGGCCAGCATCCTATACACAGGCCCAAGCCTGGAGGCTTGGGGTTTGGATGCCCTCAAGTTTTACTTGCCCTCAATTGCATGCCTGCAGGAACAAGCTAGGAAGAAATCTCCTATTTCCATAAAGCCAGCATATAGCAGAGATCTTTCCACTGGAAGTGAAAACAGAAGGTTAACTATGTATTACTTTAGCCAGCGTAATACCCGCTGCCCAGAAAGTGGTTTTTTCCTATAACTAAGAAAACCACTTTCTAGATCACAGTGTCTCCCCTGCCAGATGTCCAGCACCTTAGCACAACCCATCTGAATAAAATGTCTATTGACCCCCGTGCCCACCCCTAGCCCTGACTCTTCTTAAGTCACTGTGAGCCACTACACTTGCATACATTTCAAATTAGTCTTCATTCCCACAGCTGTGCTGTGCCTTCCTTTCCCATTTCCAATGATCCCTGTAGGTTTACCAGCCTTAAATGTCTGGCAAACATCATCAAACAGGGTCCCAAATGGTTCACCCAGAATCCCTCTGTCAGCCCCTCTCAGCCTGGTGCTGATTAGTGTAGGAGTGTGGTATCTGGGATACACACACCCATACTGAACAGTGCTAAGCTGTGGAGTCACCATGAAATGCTGGTGACTGGTGAACCCTAGCCCAATGAACTATATGGTAAATCATGAACAATTTGGCTCTTGGCTCTGGACTAATATCATACATAATTTGTATTCTCTCTATAGGTACAAAAGTGCTGCTTAAACGTGTGTTTATGGAGTACCTGTACTAAAACTTGTATCAGTTTCAAAAAAAGATAAAGTGTATCAATGTTGCATGAACTAAGTCTATGGATACTATATGCAAATTGCTACAGCCTTGTTTATTTCAAGGTCAGTGTTTTAAATTTTTTCTCCCTTCCATATCCTCAGGGAGAACACGGTCCGACTATAATGGGGAAGGGGTTGCAGGAAAAAGTTAACTGGGGCAGGACAGACCTGACCCCCCAGATTTAATCTCCATGCTGTATCAGTGGGAAGTTGACAAATTCAAGACAAGCCTCCAATAATTAGATTTGATACCTGGAAAATTATATCACACTTACAAATTTCCCATGTATAGAATTTAATTATTGGGGGGGGGCTGTCTTATAAATCAGGACCATTCTATATTAGAGTAAATATGGTCATTCTTAGATAGTGGAGAGGCTCCTGTTTTCCACCTTTAAATGTCTTATGGTGACATGACAGAAACTGCTTCATATTAAGATCTACATCCTACCAGGGTAAGAAGTACCTTCATTTTGCAAATTCTACAGTTGAGCTCAGTATCACTGTTTATGTCAATACTTGTATTAAAAAACCAACAAGTAAGGGTTATAGTTATTATTTTTCTAACATTTTTTTAAATGACAATTACCTGATCAGTTCTACCACTTTGCTCAATGGCTTGCCTTGACAAGGTTATACAGAACTGTGCAGGTCAAGGACACAGGTTCAGCTGGGTTAATATGCTGTGCAGGACAGGGGCAGGCAATTATTTCAGACAGAGGGCCGCTTGCTCAGCCATTGAGGGCCGTATAACAGGCAGCCAGATGCAGGTAAATATTAATTTTCTGAATTTTTTAGGGGCCTCGTGGGCCAGATAGAATGGCTTGGTAGGCCATATCCAGCCCACGGGCTGCATTTTGCCCACCCCTGTCCTAGAAGTAAGATGGTCAGGATGTGCAGAAATGTAACACTTAGCTTTTTCTAAATACACTTTAAACCCCAAGGGCATTTATACACATACTCTGGGAGGCAGTGGGGGGAGGAGCTTTAAAGTGCTCCAAGAGCCGCTTTAATTAAAGGGCCTGGAGCGATATGTGTATCAGCATCCCTGCGCTGATATATGGCATGCGGGTGCTTCAACTAAAGCTTGCTGAATGAGCTTTATTTAAAGCACCTCCACTGCTATTTTTCAGCATGGGAACACTGACGCGCATGACACTGGAGTCTGCTGGAGTGCACCAATTCCATGTTGCAGCAGACTTGATTAATTGTGTCTAGGCACCCTAAGAGTTTAGAAGTATAGACCACTTTAGATGGGTTTAAGCTTCCTGGAATATTTCAAAAGCACACTGTGAAAAATCAAGTGCTAATTTTAAACATTTTAGAAGGGTAGCAGCTGGTACATTTTAATTGTGTGTGAACGAGCTGAGAAGAGTCAAATACAGCAAACTGGCTCCAGCTTTAACATTCCTCCATCCAGGAGGAAAGCTGGAACTAGTTTGCTGCATTTGAATAGTTCTCAGCTCATTCACACACAACAATTAGAATTTACCAGCTGCTGTACTTTTCCAACATTCCCCTTGCTGAAAGGCTCCAACACCTGCAGATTACTTAATTTTCTTTTCTGTTGCAAAAAAACAAGTAGCCACCTACTAAAAAAAAAAAGACAGTTTAAAATACTTTAGAAACCATCTAAAATATCTGTTTAACTCAAATGCTGAGGTCTTACATTTTATAGCAAACTAACTTTTCAAGTACTTTATTTTGAATGTACACTAAACTGAAAACTAGAAAGAACTTATATGAAAAGTACATTACAGTTCATTTCATTCTGATGAACTTGATAACCCAATTTAGCAAAACAACCAACCAACCATGACCAGCAACTTTGTGCATGTAAATTATTGCAGATTATACTGCAATAGTTGTTGAATTTTTTTTCGAAATTATGATAAAGATCCTAGGCAGACAATTATTTTATTGTTGTAGTTGACTCTCATGGATGAAAAACAACTTATTTTAGTAAATTAGAATACGAAAATTATGTAATATCTAGAAACTGATTAACATGCAATTTAAAATGCATTTCTGGATTAACTTATTTAAATCTTAGTTTTTCCACCAGTCCCATGGGACGCCCCTACCCACTGTGGATCAGGGAGGCCCAGGTGAGGGAGATTTCTTGCCCTCCATCGAAGCTGACCTTGTGAAGGAACACTTTGACAGGCTGGATACCTTCAAGTCAGCCAGCCCTGACGGTTTACACCCAAGGGTACTCAAGGAGCTGGCAAGCATCATAGCTCAGCCTCTGGCATGGATCTTTGAGAACTCCTGGTGCTCTGGAGAAGCGTCCAAAGATTGGAAGAAGGCCAGTGTTGTGCCAATAAAGGGAGGAAAGTGGATCCAGCAAACTACAGGCCTATCAGCCTGACTTCTATCCCGGGGAAGGTCTTGGAAAAGATTATCAAAGAGGCCATCCTTAACAGACTAGCTGATGGCAATATCCTGAGGGATACCCAGTATGGGTTTGTTGTGGGTAGGTCTTGCCTGACCAATCTCATTTCCTTTTATGACCAGGTGACCTATCACCTGGACAATGGGGAAGAGATTGATGTTGTATACCTCAACTTTAAAAAAGCCTTCAATCTGGTATCCCATGATCACCTCTTGGTGAAACTGGCTAACTGTGGCCTTGATGTCACCACAATCTGCTGGCTGGGGAACTGGCTCCATGGCAGGACCCAGAGGGTGGTGGTTGACAGGAGCCAGTCATCTTGGTGTGCTGTGACCAGTGGGATCCCACAAGGCTCTCTCCTAGGGCCTATACTGTTTAGCATCTTCATTAATGATGTGAACATTGGTATCAGAAGCGGACTGGCCAAGTTCGCTGATGACACCAAACTCTGGAGTAAAGCATCCACACCTGAGGACAGGAGGGGGATGATCCAGGCGGATCTGGACACACTCATAAAATGGGCAGATGAGAACCTGATGGTGTTTAACACTGAAAAATACAAGGTACCCCACCTTGGGAGGAAAAACCTGCACCATGCTTATAGGCTCGGTAGTGCTACGCTGGTTAGCACTACAGATGAAAGGGACTTGGGGGTCATGGTTGACCACAAGATGTACATGAGCCTTCATGAGCTGCGATGCTGCAGCTAGTAAAAAGCGAGCAAAATGCTGGCTTGCATCCATAGATGCTTCTCAAACAAATCCCGGGACGTCATTCTCCCCTTGTACTCTGCCTTGGCGAGGCCACAGGTCGAGTACTGCATCCAGTTTTGGGCTCCACAATTTAAAAAGGATGTGGAGAAGCTTGAGAGGGTGCAGAGAACATCCACGCGCATGATCAGGAGGTCAGAAAAAACAGACCTTATGATGACAGGCTGACAGCCATGAGACTCTTCAGCCTGGAAAGCGCAGGCTCAGGAGTGATCTGGTGGCCACATATAAGTTTATCAGGGTGCTCATCAGTATCTGAGGGAATGTCTGTTCACCAGAGCGCCCCAAGGGATAACAAGAACGAAGAATCACAAACTCCGCCACGACCAATTCAGGCTGGACATGAGGAAGAACTTCTTTACTGTTCGAGCCCCCAAGGTTTGGAATAGATTGCCACTTTGAATGCCTTCGAGGCACATTTGGATGCTTTTGGCACTGTGTAAGTTACCTTTCAGTACCTGGGCCAAAACCAGCCATCTTTCTTTTCTTTTCCTGTCCCCCCACACCTTCCCATCCTTCCTTCTTAAAAATGGATACCTTGCTGAAAAGGAAAGAGCAATTTTTGTTGATTTTGGAAACTCTTCTCAAGATGATCCAGAAAAAAAAAAATCCAGATTTCATGCATGTTGTCATCTCCGACTAGAAATACCTATAGCATCATTCTGAAATACTCTCCCAGGTCTACAAATTACTAGTAAGGTCCTGTTTTACCATCATTCCATTCAACTATTTTTTGCTTACTTTTATAAAGCCCCCTTTTCTCTTCTGTAATCTTATTTTAACTGAAAGAATCAGATAAGAGATAGTTTTATATATTTAATTACATACAACATTGCTTTTTTCCTACATCCTTGGCTCTGTGACCTTACTTCAAAACATGTGATTCATTATTCAGCATGAGGGAGCTGACAGCGGGTGTTATGAGCAACAATAACATTGCTATAGTGTACCATTTAAAAATGTAAATTAAACAAGTACTTAGCTTTTAATTTTGGAGATGACATCACACTGCCGCAACTGTAGCTTTTTATGCATCTCAGAAATATGAGGCTTTATTGTATTTTAAATGTTTACCAAACAGTTTATTAATAAAAAATTGCATTTAAAAATGTTTCAATCTTATTTTGAGCTACCATATAAAAGCTTTCAATTCATTGTTTCTAGGAAATTGTTTGTTCACCCTCTCAGGCTGTAATGGTGAAATGCAAGTCAATTTTATTTACACTAATACAACTTTTTTTAACTGATCATTTTTCTTTCAGTTTCATTGCTACACTGAAATTAATGCATCAGTTACTGACCCAAAGTTACCTCCTACTGAGCTCACTGAGTTCTGAGAGTTTCACATATAAAGCCTTTTGGTAACACCCACTAAAACAAAACAAAGAGATCCTTTCATCAAGCACATTTGTTCAACAATGAACAGAAGATACAAGAATATACACAGATGAAATGGTCATTTATAAACATAGGCAAAATGAAACTCTTTAGAGAACAGGTAGAAGCAGGTAAATTTGCTTCCGTTTATACTTTTCAAGCACACTGAAAATCTCTTAACTGTATCCTTAAGAGGAATTCCACACAATAAACCAGATCTTGCAAATCCAAAGGAATTAAGGTAGCCAATGGCCTCAACCTGTGACCTCATTACAGCTAGTTTGACCCTAGTACACAATGGTCCTAAATACGGTGGATCTATGACTCCTAAGGTCAGGGATGGGCAAAAAAAAAAAAAAAAAACACACAGCCCATGGGCCACATCCAGCCTGCCAAGTGATTCTATCCATCCCACAGCAGGTCCCTTGGCCCTGCCTGGTCCAGACACAGAAGGCAACCTGGGCCATGGTGCATATAGCAACCCCGGCCATGGCACATGTGGCCAGTCCCACCACCCCTAGGCACGGAGGTGCCACCTGGCACAGAACACAGCACACCCTATCCCCAGGTGCAGCTCCTCGACATGCCAGGAAATGGTGTCCATGGGGCTGGGCAGCACAGTGGTGGGAATGCGGCAGCTGGACTTGGCTTCCTGGCAGCCCCCACAGCAGGAGCTCACTCTCACCCTTACACTCCAGCTACCAGTGTCTCCACCACCACTGCTGGACCTGGTCCCATGCCCAGGCATTTCGGCCCATCCACCACACACCCACCGCCCATCCCATTCCTGGATGCAGACCTCTACTGATTTGTGGCCCCATCCCATCTGGGGTCCCACATGGGTCTTCATGGAGAGGGTAACCTACCTGCTCCATCTGGCACCCCTAGCAGTAGGTGGAGGGCAGACAGGGCCAGATTGGCATCTCCCTGTCTCTCCTCTTCTCTCAGCCCCGCTCAGCCAGGTAGTGTAAACAGTCATGATGGGAGACTGAGGCTGGGTTAGCACTACCCCTCTCACCAAGTGGCCCTCCAGCCTAAATAATTGTCCACCCCTGCCTTCCACTTGGTAAAGTAAGCCTCAGATGGAAGAGAATTTTTTACCTGGTGGGAATAAATAATTTGACCATAGTGCCTTTGGCACCCTCTACATGTGCAGGTAAATGCATGATGGGATCTAATGCATGATCCACACAATTGTACATCCTGCCATACTACATGTGTATGGCAGGAGGCACGATTGTGGGAACTGGCAAGAAGCAAGTTCCCACAGCTGGGAGCCTCCTCAGCTGACAGGGCTCCCAGTCATGAGGATGCCCTGCACACCCTCTTGGCTGGGACACCAGCTTCTGTGATCTCCTAGCTGTAGGAGGTGCCTCATACACCCTGAGGTTCAGAGACTGCAGATGCTATGATCTCCCAGGCACAGGAGCACACTATGCATATCCATGGTTGGGAGATAACAGCAGCTGAAGTCTCCCAGTTGCAGGCTACATGGTGCAATCATGAGAAGCCATGGGGGAGCCATACACACTTCTGGGACTGGGAGACCAAGTACTGTGACCTCAGCGGCTTGTGATTTCCTGCATCTGGGAGATCATAGCAGCTGGTCTCCCCACAATGGAGGTACATGGGGTGCTCCTGTGGCTAGGAGACTGAAGCCTCCCAACCACAGGAGCACAGGTTACACATGCAAATTAAAGCTGGGTGGAAGTCAGCTATAATGTTATTGCATATTTTCCAGCAATAACTTTATAACTATTTGGGATCTAGTGGCCTGTTACAAACTAGTCAGAGGGGACCAGCAGGCATTGTGGGAGTCCCTGTTCCCCTGAGCACTACTAGGAGTGACTAGAAATAATGGTCACAAGCTAGCAGAGGGTAGATTCAGACTAGACATCAGGAGGTGCTACTTCACTGTCAGGGCAGTTAGGATCTGGAACCAACTTCCAAGAGAAGTGGTACTGGCTCCTACCCTGGGGGTCTTTAAGAGGAGGCTAGACAAACACCTTGCTGGTGTCGTTTGACCCCAGTACTTTTTCCTGCCTAGGCAGGGGGGTTGGACTTGATGATCTGCTCAGGTCCCTTCTGACTCTACCAACTATGAAATATGAAACAGTCAAAAGGTATTTACAGTTAGCTCTACAAACCTTGTTCGTGGACCACCAAATGGAATATGGTTTCATCAGAACAAGTTAGCACTGAAGTAGACTATGATCCAGGCAGGAGTGGTACTTTAAAAAAGCTAACTGGCTTGTCTATAGCAACTTTTTAACAGGAACTTAAAACAATTTCCTCTTGAGCTTTTGAACTGTATTCAGCACTTTAAAAATTACAAAAGAAGAGGAATGATGCAAATGGTGCATGTATTTTTTCACACTGCCAAGTAAAACTGGTAAGATTAAATGTTAGAGGCCTAATTTTAACAAGACTTCATTTAATTATTTCAAGAATAACCATTTTGAAAATATATTAGTGAGGATGTAGGTGCTCATAGACCACTCTGTGCTAAACTTCTAAATCACAAGATTTCGGATTCATTTTTCACTCCCACTGTATATGCTTCTAACAGCTTTCCCAGCATCAAACCTAATTGGTACTCATGATAAGTAAAGACCTTTCACAGGAAGAATGGTAGATGAATAGGTTAACCTTGAAGTTTCCCTTTTAGTACAACTACAGCTCCAACAATGAATATACAAGAAATAAAACAAAACAAAAAACCAGCAGATCATCAATTGACAGTATAACAATTCCACTTACCACAGGTTGGTTACAAAGGTAATGGCAAAGTTCTCCAATATACTGGATAAGAGTCACATTGTACTTTTTGCAGTCATTCCAAAAATTACTAGCTGAAAATTTCTTTCTTAAGACACAAGTTGCACCTTATGGGAAAAATAAGGGAAGAAATATATCATTGCTCTGTGGCTATAAGCTTTCAATTTTAGTACAGAATATATTGGAAAGGTTCTGGAAATTTTTTTTTGGTATCAAAATTAAACACAAATTTCTATTATGTTAAAATACTGCAGTAATCTCAAACAAATATGACAAAACGTAACAGCAAAATTATCTGAGACTGATTCCCATTAATATTGGAATATGAACATAATAGGAAAGCCACTATACATATTTTAGCCTCTGAGGCTGCCCATATACATGCTTGGGGATAGGAGTGGTGTTTTTATTAAAGCAATTCCTGGACAGCCACTCTAATTAGTACAATGATGATGAGTTGTTTTAAGCCCTTGAATGTTTTAACATGGCTGCGGGAATCTTTAGTAAAGTTCATTTGATGAGGCTTAGATAAAATGTCCCAACGGCCATTTTAAAATGCACAGGAGCTTAATACACATGACGATAAGGCAACACTGGAGCATTCCATTTAGAACAGATTCAACCAAGTCTGCTCTGACGCATTCTAACTAGAACTTGAACAAGCACATCTATAGCCAGCCAATTTTGATTCATTTGTGCTTGAATTAGTCTTCTTTGACTGGTGGTTCTCAGTGTGCATGTCTTAGAATCTCCCAGTCTCAGGGGGGAGTTATCTAAGAGTCATACACAAGTAAAGAGTATTTACGCCAGCAGGGGATGGGGGCAGAGGGAGGAGAATTTTTTTCTTGTGTATAGGATATTCAAATTTTGTGTATATTGTTTTTGTTACTATAGGGTGGAAGGAAGTATTATGTAAAAGGGATGCTCTGCACTGCAGTAATTCTGGATGAGCACAGAGGCTGCTTACAGACACAAAAAAAACCAAAGAAAAACATGCACTTTACTGGAAGCAGAAGCATATTACTTCAACCCGGCTCTGCAGCATCTGTAACGATTCAATCAGCTATTAGATACACTCACCAAAAAAGCCCCATTAAAGCACCCAATCTTTATAGGCATCGGATGAGCCACGTCAAAGTAACGTGCCACCACTTCTGGCCATGTGGGGTTCAGCGCAAGAGTGTGCAAAGTTTAAAGTAAAGCACTGGGTTTGGTGGTGGGGTTTTTTTTTTTACATTTGCAACCACCATGAAATCTTAAAATGCTTTTACCCTCTCTGCCAGAAACAGAGGGTTTCATAATGAATTCTAAATTCCAGAACTGATATCCACCATGTATTTTGATAAATCACCTAACAAATGAGGGGAAAAAATGGGGAAGAGAAGTTAATTTACTATAGCTAAATATTATTCATTCCACTTCCACAAAGTTGGTTATACAGGTTTCCCCTCACTTTATGTGCAAATTCACGCTTATATGATGACCCTTTTTATACCAAAATTTTAGTACATGCGAGGAAAATTCACTCTTATGCAATCAGTGTGGCGGAAGCCCTCAGTCAGCTGCTTTGTGCGGTGCATTGTGGGAGTGACATGCACTAAAAATATAGTCTCCTATGTGGATCTGTGCTCCTCACTCATTGTCTGTGACATGTTTCTGCAGTTGACATCCCCATTCCATGACAGTGCCCTGTGCTTGTGTGTACTGTCTGTTGTTGGTGAGTACCAAAATTGTCTGGTAAAAGTGGTAGAAATATTTCTGGAGGTCAGTACAGTCAAGGTCTTGGAATGTATCCCTATTCGTTACATTGTAAAGTGGGTTCCCTTTATGCCACTTCAAGTCACATGCCATTTTCCAGGAACGCACGTGCAGTATAAAGTGAGGGAAACCTGTATCGGGTAATAAATATATACATACACAGAATAAACCCTATTTCTGTTTTATGCAAGAAGCAAGACAAAATATAGATTTTAAGTAGAACATTCCTAAGAAAAAGATCAGCAGACAATTGGACAAAGAGATTCTTTTGCCATGATACAAGTAGAATAGTTATACAAAACAGAAATGAGTATGTTCCCTTACTGAATCAAGTCTGTAGAAATACTCTGCAAGTAAAAGGTTTTTTATTCAGTAACCAATTTTTTATTTATTTATTTTTATTAAAATAGGTAGGGTCTTTTTTTAGCCAAAACTAAAAATATATATATTTTTGTTTCAGATGTAGCAGAACATTTAGGACACACACACACACACACACACACACACACCCCCTCTTCGTTCCCATGTCATGTATTTTTAACAAAGGCGATGCAAATAAAGAACTAGTCAGGCACCAGTCTTCCCTCATTTCCAATTTTGTGAAACTCCCATCACTCTCACAGCCCCTTGGATACGTGATTTCAGTTCTGTCCTGTGTCAGGAGAATTGAACAACTCTCACAATGAAGAAGTGTTTTGGTGTCCCTGAGTGATTACTGAACAATGCAGGTTGCTCTCACTCTCTTCTATGGATACTAATTCACTCTGTAATACACACATCAGTAATCACTTGAGCAGGAGATGCATCCCAGATATCCTACCTCCAAGTAAGAGTCTTAACTGACAAGTTACAATCATTCTTTCACTCCTCTCTGTCTCCTAATAAAATACAAAGTAGAGCAGCACCAACACAACATCAAGGGATAATCCATTTATAACAAAGTTTAGGCCACTCTCATGAGAATAACAGGTTCAAATCATTTTTAGGCAGGAGGAGGAATTGCATCTAGGTATCCCATATCCCTGGTGTGAGACCTAATTGCTAGATTATTGGCAGGAAAAAGGAGGGCAAGGGAAAAAGCAGTTTCTTCTTCTTGCTTCTGAAAATCTAGCCAACAAGAAAAAAAATAAAAAGCCTAACAAACAATTCAGGAAATTCAGCCCAAATCAAAGTTTCAGTATGACCAAAGTATAAAGTATTCACTGAACCCACCTCCTTGCCTCCTCCCCAACCCCCCCCCCCCCAAAAAACAAAAAACCATAAACAACCAGTCGGTTTTGGGTTTTTTTGGTTGTTTTTTTTTGGGGGGGGGAGGGGGAAGGGGGGTTGAGTTTGACATCATGGCTAGTTCAGGCCTAAACTCAACATGCTGCCCTCAAGTTCCATGTTAAACTATGAAACCTGCCTAAAAGGGTCAAAGGTTCAGCCATAGTAAAATGTGCACCCTATAGCTAATATGATCTGTAAAGACAATTTAAAAGATATGTTAAATACTGATATATAAAGGAACTAGAAATGCATCATCAGATATTTTAAGCCTTCAAAAATATATCTTTCTGTCTCAATGCTCCAGTTATATGCTTGCTATGTGTTTTCATAGCCTGGCAGACAGTGAGACATTTTAGTCTTATTCACATGAATGAAGGGCAATGCACAAGGACACTTTTAGGCAATATTGAGTTTTATATATAAAACCACTTGTTTGGGGGTTCTTAATCCATTACAAAATAATCCAACCTAAAACAAGTCTAAAAAAAAATGGTACATAATTTCCCAGAAGTGAGCAAAAATTACATAACCATAGTTTCTGAAGATATTCATCTAAGGAACCATATAAATTTATAAAAACGTATTTCCAGATCCAGTTATTTTTTGCAGAAGCAGTCAGGCATATTGAAACAGATTTAATTAGCTCTACCAATAACAATGATTCTGCCTGGTATTTTAATGCACTCCTAAAAGAATAACCTCTTTTGTCAACAATGCTATTATATAGTGAGGCCTACCTAATTCTATACATCCACAAATGCCAACAAGAGCTGCTGAGCCATGGTAAAGAGGGAGTGTTATATAAAGAATGTCATTTTTAGTAGCACCAAAAGCACACAAGCCACCAGCAGCATTTAGAACTTGCAGATTGGTGATAACTGCAGCCTTTGGTAAACCTGTAACGAAAAAAGAAAAAACATTAAACACCACACGCAAGCCACATGTTATGGAGGCCAACAAACACTGTTGCTGTATCTCTTCCATAATCTGTTAAGAATGGTCATAACCATGATTTCCCATCTTTACTCTGGACCCAAATTATAAGCTGGTCACTTAGGCCACATACAAGTCTTACATTTCTACTGGGAGAACTGCAGTTCTCCTAGTATAAATCTTAAGTGTATAAATGTTCAGTTTCTCAGAGACCAAAAATGGCAGCCCTAGGAGAAAAGTAACTTAACTGTAATTTGGTATAAGTGGCTTCCAGGAGAGTTTCTTATGGGAGAACAAACACATGCATACTTACCTTCCAACAGAAGTTATAGCACCATCCTCCTGCATCCCGGTATGCACTGCTCTGCCCCCTCTACCCAGAATTGTCAGCTAAAAACCACAGATTATGATGAGGGCATGTCCTTTTGAAATGGTACCATAATCCATGCGACTGACCAGTTAAAGGCAAGAGGCAATTTCAGCAGTAGGCTACTCAGAACCATTCCATTTCTGGAGAAAGCCTTGGACTGGCTCCCTGTGCAGCCCTTTACAAACGGCCTCTCATATACATCATGCTTCTGCTCCACTTCATTTTAGCATTTGTGTGAACATGAACTCTTCCTTTAAAACTGTACTGAGAAGTCTGGGAGAAAACAAGCTGGGAAGCCTTTTAGTTACAAACACAGCAGTGAAAGAGAAATGGCCTTTTAAAATAATGTAATTTTTCTGATTTCTATTAAGTTCTCTGACTGGTGTCATCAGAAGAAGTCTGTTCTTCCTGTGCTTTGCCATAAATCTGTCATGTAATAGTGGTATTCTCTCCGTTAGGACTCAGAAGTCTTCCAAGATCCTGATCCCCTTAATTTTCAGTCTCCTTATTTAGGAAGACTGATAAAAGGATATACTTTTCTTTTTACAAAAATATTGTAAAAGAGCTTTTGGTTGTTGATAAATGTTAATCTCACAGCAGATAATCAGACAGTCTTAAAATGCAGAGTTAAAAACCAGTGAATAGTTTACATCACATAATTTGCATGAAATAATCTAGGAACATTTTAAAAGCTGGTAAAACTCACATCACTCCCAGGGAGGGAAAAAAAAATATAATGCATATACAATATTAACAAAATAAAAAATGGATAGATATACAATTAAAAAGAAGAAAAGAGTTCCCATTCAATTATATCCACAGTCCACTGGTTCGTACCCGCTTCTGGCAATGCTCTCTAGTTCCACAAGAACGTAACTACCAATACCTTGTTGTGCAATACTTTATTCAAGATACATTGTTCATAGTAATCTACCACTTAACACCCCCCCCCCCACAGTATTCGAAATTTAGTTCCCTCAACATTAAATTCCAGTGGCTGACTACAAGCTGCATAAGATATTATTTTATTTTAATCTACCAGGTATTCATTTAATCAGCAAATCCATGGTCTCATATTACTGGAAAGAATAAAGATGGATCACTTTACACTAGATATGAATCTAAATAAGGTAAGTATGCTAAGTCACCCTTCAAAACTTAAACACATACAAAACATTAAAAATAAGTAGCACCAATTCTCTGTGTGGCAGCTTTTTACCTTAGCTTCACATGAAGACCTTGAATATAGCTATGAGACTACATTAATTTTACAACTGTATTCATGGTCTCTATATGAAGGTAGCTTCCATATAGGGAAACAGTATTGTTTACTTGTAATATTTTCATAACCAAATATAGGTTTATCCAAAGCAGCACACTCAACTGTATTTGTGCCAGTATTAAGACATAGTTTATACCTAAACAGTGCCTGCAGCATTTTTAACTACTTTATTTTAAATCTACATAATATATTACTTTTTATTTGAATTAGTTAAATAAATTGTTCCTGGGAGCCCAGGGAAATAAAATAAAAATATATTCTTGGGCAGGAGAAACAAGATGCAATTTACATTTAATACATCCTGTGGCTGAAACAAATTGGTTTTCAAGGGAATGAAGAACATCAATCTGCTTATTCTAATAACACCATGCTACTTTTCACATGTGACCTAATTTTTTTTAAAAGCCTTAATTTCTTAGGAGAAATGCTACAAAATGCAACCATATGTGTCTAAACTAAAAGGCTACTACCTTAATCCCATTTGCTGTTTTACAGTGACCTACATACAAAACAACTTAAACTTGTAAAGCAACTTTATATTAAATATATATCACCTTATTTTATGTTATAAGATCTCTGTTATAAAGTTTAATCCGGCTGCTTTATTATATGAACACACAATATTAGTACTAAGTTTGTAATGCCAAAAACCAGACAAAAAAAGTGTTTTGTAACTATTGCAATTATGTGTAATTAGAAAGTATCCTGTCCTACTGCTTATACCAGAGGTCATCCAGACACAAGAATCCATCTGTTTGATACAGCCCGCAAGGCCATTTGATCCAGCCCGGGGACATGGGGCTTCATTAGTGGTGCTCAATGACAGTCACTCTCCCAACGTCCACCAGACAGTCTCTGACCTCAGCTAAATCATCCTGACCTGGCAATCTGAAAAGGCCGCCTACTGTTGGCTTACACAATTCAATAGGGGAAGCGGAAGAAGAGGAGGGGGGGGGGAAGTTCTCCCCAGTAAGGAACAGAGCCTCCCCTTGCTCTGGGGCAGGGCAGCATTGCATGAAGACTCCCCTCCCAGCCCCGGGGGTGGGGAGGAGAAGTAGGAAGAGTCCTCCTTCCAGTGCTTCACAGAGTCCCCTTCCCCACCATGGGAGGAGGGGAAAGAATTCCCTCCAGCATGGAATAGAGCCCCCCTCCCCACCTGGCAGGACAACCAACCCAGCATGGCCCCATTAAGGTGAAGGCCTCCTCCTTTCCCTGCAGTTGGGGTCTGACAGCTCTAGGGGCCACTGCTGCAGCTCCCTCCCCTCTGCTCCCCAGCAGAAAGGCTGACCATGGCTCTGGTGGGGAAGAGGGGAAGGAGGGAAGAATTAACCCCCTCCCTGCCCACTTTGCCTTAATGGGGCCATGCTGGCCCATGTCTCTGCTAGGGCCAGTCCCCACTCTGGCTACAGAGCAGGGAGGAGGGG
The DNA here is from genome assembly GCF_052110815.1 of Crocodylus siamensis. Taxonomy (NCBI): domain Eukaryota; kingdom Metazoa; phylum Chordata; order Crocodylia; family Crocodylidae; genus Crocodylus; species Crocodylus siamensis. The sequence goes on along the minus strand of NC_143397.1, from coordinate 72,506,377 downwards.
CCAGCCCTGCCGTGGAGTAGAGAGCCCTACCCAGTCCAAAGAGCACATTGTGATGCTGGGGGTGTCTTGTTTCCCTTAAACCAGGAAGGAGTCTGGGACAGACATTGCATAAACTGGTTTGAGCCCGATCAGTTAAGTCTGATATTACTTTCAACCAGGTTCATCTCAAACCAGTTTGGGCCATTTTCAAACTGGTTTATGTGCACCAAATGTCACTTCTATTATAGGTTTAAACCTGGTTTGTGTGCAATGTCTGTCCCTACCCAAAGTGACAGATGCCTTCCTTGAGCTCCTGATGGAGCACTACAGAGGAAACCAAGACTGAGAAGTCACTAGTAGAACCATCTTATATCAGATACACTAACTGATAGTTTCATAAACAATTTTAGCAACTAATGGAAATACAATTCTCTGGAAAGAGTTGAGGGGAAAAAAATCCTTCCCTTGGGGGAAAAACAGTACCTGTTGTTCCTGAGGTAAAAATGTAGAGAACAGAAGACTTGAGGTCGTTATCACAGTGGAGATGAACTGGTACAGGGTCTTCAGATGCACCTTCCAGTTTGTCTAACAGGGTATGAACACTTGGCAAAGTGCAGTCTTTTGTCACTACCCAAACATCAATATCTTTTTGGAGACTAGGAAGAATTTCTTTAAGTGTCCCAAGCATATCTTAAAAACAAGAACAACAACATCTCACCTGCACTGCAGCATATTTACACAATATATATATTAAAGTTTTAATTATGAATGTTGTATTAGTAAAATATGATGAGACACATTTATCCCGCTGGTAAAGGAATACAACCAGCTGCTGATAAATCTGAGGAGGAATGACTTGACAAAGCACAAGCAATACAAGTGCAGCTTTAACTTATAGCTAGATATAAAAAAGAAAGCTATTCACAGTTATTATCTTGTCTTGACCTTATCCCACCTTGGGCATCTTTCAGTGCCTTTCCAAAGCAGAAATGAATTACAACAAGAAATTAAGCTTCAAGCCCAATGGACTACAAAGGAAATAATTTCATGATGTGCGTACTTGGGCCCTCTATGCAGAGAGCAGGGAGAGTTTGGTGCCTCCAAAGGGCAAATCAAAAAGGCTAAATGTTATTGAATCTAACCTTTAATTGATTAAAAGTGCCAAAATGTGCCACTGAAGTGTGCAATATATACAAAACGGTGGGCAAACTGGGTCAAAATGATGCCATGCCTCTTTTCGGCATGTACTTCGCTAGGCGCATGGACACACTAAACTGGAAGTAAAGCACTGGGTTTTTTGTTTTTTCCCCTCACATCTGTCAGTGGCCTCATGCACAGGTGTGTCCCCCTCTGAAGTATAGGTGTCTAACTGCCTAGCAGAAAATGCAAAAATGTATGACCGAAAACAAGAATGGAGGCATCTAGGAATCTTGGAGCTGTCTGGCAACTGGAACAAGGTTAAACTGATTTATTTCTACTGACTTAGTATATAAAACCCACATAAGGCTCATTTAAGCACTTTCCAAGACCCTAAATGCTTATCTTCATCTCTAGGAATCTAAATATCCTTGAAAAACAACAAGGCACTTTTCAATATTTTATCCATTATCATTTCATTTACTTAATATGGCACAATCATTTACTGATTTCCTCACACAAGCCTTTAACTTTGGCTAGAGGAAAATGAAAATAAAATATTATGAATAAACTAAATCTAAGCACTTATAAAGGAGAAACCAAACAGACAAAAAGTACCAAAATAAAAATAAGAAGTGGCAAAATACAAGATTCTGATTCCCAAATAGTGCCTGGGCATTTATGCTTATAATGTTTAGGTTTTTTATAACCAGTTCCATGTTCAGAGCACTATACAGAAATGAAGACATGAATCCAGCAATTTAAGGATATGTGTAGTCCTACTGTTGTCAAAAGGATTACTCACATGTTTAAAGTTATATTAATGTTAAAGTGCTTTGCTGGATAAAGGCCTTCATCATAAATTTATACTCAGAGACAGCAGCAAGACTAAAGTTAACATACCAATTTTTAATTGATGCATAAACAAAGTTGAAATAATTTGTCCTTAGTCACAATAGGTAAATGAAAAAGCAGAATTTCCCAACCCTGTGACCATTTCTCCTTTAAAACACAGTTAAATATAAAAGCTTGTATACATTTTACTTTGTTTTTGCCTTTTATAAGGGGAAAAAAAAAGGTTTTTTTAAATATATATATCTCCATAATGAGAGACCGTAGTGCATTTTGCATAAGTTCTGGACAGTTGGGTTTAAGACCCGAGCAGAACTAATTTTTGCAGTAGTATCCTGTGAAAGTTTAACTTATTAAATAGGCAGGGTGAAATCAAATCGCTAATTCTGCTAAATTATCATGTTATAAAATAGGATAACTTTCTGTAGTCCTGAGTCAGAGAAAATGCCAAATACATTTTTGTACTGAAAGCAGTTACAACTAAATTCAATGCAACACAAGCTACATGTTATCCAACAGGAATTTTGTTTCCAGAAACCTCCAGCACACAGAAACAGGAGTCAATGAATCTCTTATCCAGTATCACTGTACAGTGTCTTTGCAGATATCCCAAATAGGTGCACAGGAGTTGGGCCTTGGGTATCTTGCTAATAATCATCTATCCTCATGCACTGCAGGATAATTATGGATCCTAATAGAGTAGTGCCATAATTAGGGAAGCTATGGAATCTCTTTCCTTAGTGGTTTTCTAGAAAAGGCTAGATAGTCAGAGATTGTTTAGGCATAGCAAATCCTGTATTTGTGGACAGATGACTCTTCACCCACAATTACGCTCTTGACAGCAATGACTAACACCCCATTCTCTCCAATTTATGGAGATTTCAAATAACAACAACAACAAAAATACAGTTACGGAGCCATACTTCTTACAGGTCTAGTCTCTAGCCTTTCGCTTCCCTTATTTTATTTTATTTTTTGCAGCTTAATGAAAGTTGTATCATGAAAATATTGGCTTCTTCACACAATTTTTCTTCTTGTGGTGATCACTACTAAATACAAAGAAAAATAAGGAATTTGAGACTGAATGTTGGTCATTATTCAGAATTTCAGGTGTATTATAAGGTTTTGCCGTTTAGTACAATGGTCTTAAAATACAAACGTGAATATGAAATGCATTTAAAATAGGAGTTGGCCAAGCAGGAGGGAGTCTGGAGCAATCTGACATCATATTACCTAGTAAAATAGTCTTTCTGAAGAGGGGAAGAAATATCAGTTACTTCCTAATTTCAGGTTCTTTACATGGTCATATAAGATTCAAATATCAAGGAGCAATTGTTCTTTCTTATTAGACCAAATCTATCTTTTGTTCCAAATAATTAAAAGCATGTCTCTGTTTGAAAAAAAATACATGCTTATTGATTTTCTGTTTCCATTCCTAGATCCTCAGGTAACCTAAAGGTTTCTGTTGCCATGTTTAACTGTTCTTTTTTAAAATCTAATATTGAACACACTTATTATGAGCTGTTTCAGCACAAAGGCTGTACTATGGAATTAAGTACTTGAAAGAACATCTGAACTGTTTGTAATTAAATGTTATCTTGAAATAGATTTGAGGTTAGATAAGAAAACAAAAAAAAGGCCATTTTCTGGAGGAATAAAAGGAGACTAATCAGAAACAGCTGCAAATTTTCCTATCATTAAAAGAGCCAGGAGCCCAGTTACTATACTTTTGGAAAAATGGATGTGTAATAATCACTGAAGACAACTCTCAAAATGCTTATACATCAACCAAAGATTAGTTATGAAAATGTAAAAAGATTCAAAACAATGATCATCACTGATTTGTTGTTCAGTGTTTAGTGGATTTCTACACTAGATTTTGTAAACAGCCTGCTGCTCATTTAACACAGATCTTCTCCATGTGTTGGAAATACACAGCTCTCTCAGAGAAACTGAAGCACAGCATTTCCGTGGGCACTTAGTACTCACACAGTACTACCATTTGATTAAATGGTAAGGGAATCCTGGAGGTTGTGAACCTCAGTATTTTGTTTACCTTTTGGTTTAGGAAAATACCTAAACCATTACCAACATTTTAGGAATTGTTTGATCTTGAATGAGTTATCACTTCTCAGCCTCCTGTAGGCTGAGATCCAGTGTTAAGTTTTGACACAAATACCAGTAAACAAAAGTCCTGTGTGGTATTTGCATGGTGCATCATGAATATTCAGATACAAACATTAATAACTTGGCATTCGCTGAAAAGTGCAATGTGCACATGCTTTCTAGAAAGTAGAGACCCTCCTCACATAAAATAATTTGTTTGCAAATATCTAGTTGGTCTAATAAAAGATATCACCTTTTCCACCAGTTTTGAGATTCCACCTCCTCCCCCACCCTGTTTCCCTGCAACCTTATAAACAGTTCATTTTTGAGCAGTACATTTGTGACACACACTGTTACATTTGAACAACCTGAAATACGTAAATATCCCCTGTTGTGACCTTAGAATAATAGACAAAATATGTTTTGGCTCTAAACCATCCTGAATTGTTAGTCACGCAATGGGTGTTATAATTTTTTCTAACAAACAATACCACTTATTGGCAGAAAGACATGACTACACATTGATAACTGGCACAGATCAGGCAATGAGATCAACTTGTTCTGAGAAAAGTGTTGCTCAATCCATCCAAAAAGGTTGCACAAATTATTTCTGCCACAATATTTGAGGGGCACCCAAGTGCACATGCCAACTCACATGATTCCCATTGTCTGGCACCAGAAAATAAGCTGGACTACTTAAATATTTTTAATAGTAAAAACCTGTTTCAAACTTTTCTATTTCAGATATGGTGCCTCTTGATACTCAGCTCCTTGTAAGCTGTATTCAGTGGAAGTCTCTAGGGTCAGGTGCAGCTTACAATCATGGAGTTTGACAATTTGATTGAAATCACACTTAAGACAGTGCAGTGGATACTGCAGTGCATTTGGGGGACTACAAGTGCTCAGTGCAAGTCAAACTATATATTTGCGATATCTTTAAAGAGGGTATCAACCCAAGTATAGGTTGCAGAGAACCAAGCGAATTGCAGAGAACAAAAACATTGCAAGCAATCTAAGAAATTGGGAACCAAATCCCATTTTTTCACTCTTAGTCAGGGACAGCTCCATACAAGTGGTTATGCAACCAAAATGCTTTTGGTGCAGATCCACATAGTCTGCATTGCATATCTTGAATTATTCACTGTTCTGAATATTTCAAAACCCTTGCTTCCATTTTTTACTCATTTATTTAAATCAAAATGTGAATTATTAAAAAATATCTGCTTTGAGGAAAACTTAAAGTTCTTCTGCCCACTCTCCATTCAGGTAGCTGATGTCTTTAAAAGGGCCCTCCTGTTTGTATGTCACCATAGCTTTTCCAAATTTACAGCAGCAGGAACAAAATCCTTGCTGCCTCTTACTCTCTAAAAATTATTCCTGGCTGATTTTGTCTTGTAAACCAGAGTGCATGGCCCATAATGACAGAAAGTTCATAATAGCATACAACAGCAGCAGAAAGCAACTGAAACATGTGCCAGAAGTCCCATAATTCCTGAATCCTGAGAAGTGGCCAGGGAAGGACTCTGGGACTAACCAAAGTAAACCTGTTTCAGTGGAACTGCACAGCAGTGCTAGTGGTGGCAACATGGTACTGTATTTCATTCCCAGAACTGGTCATTTCTTAAGATGCAGCACCAATACAGGTACCATCAAATGCTGTTTGTACCTCCCTGTTCCAGGTGGGGAGATTCTGGTACTATATGTATGCTGTTAATGTATACTTCTACTCAACCTATTATACTGAGGAATCAAAGTTGAACAGTTTCCATCAGTAGCCATTTTTCTTATGTAGGCCTATGTGATTTTTGTCCCCACTGAAAGTTAAGAGAAAAATAAATTTAGAAACAACTGGTCATTATGTGTTTTGTAATCTTACTGAATTGCCTCCTGTTTTTAGTCTGTTTGACTAAATATTTAGTCTGTTTGACTAAATATCAGGTTCTAATTACACCTTTAAGACAACCTACTATATACCAGTACAGAATATGCAAAAAAGTAAAATGTAATTTAAATAAAACCAAGAAAAAATGTTTCAGAATTACCTTTAAGTAGAAAAATCACTACTACAAAGTATAGGTAGAAGGGCTTGCCACTAATCTGTTGGCATGGATGCTAAAGCCCACTGTCAGACCAATAACAATGGGACAGTAAGTAGCAAACCAGAAGTAGGGCTGGATATCTAGATTTTGAAATGCACACACATTCCCCACAGTTCAGGATATTCTCTTTTTTAAGATTCTGTTTGGTATTTTGTAAAAATAAAGGGCTATTTACAAAAATTGGGTCTGGATTTGGATGCTGAAACCTTTTTCAGATCAAATTCTCATTCTAGATCCATGATTTTAGTTGAACTCTTTCTCCAATCAACACTAAGTTACAATGAATGCGCAATGCCTCAGACAAAAGTGATTTTGCTTCCCTCTGAGCACTTAAAATCTACAAAAGGGAACTACCCAAAGTGTGCTGGCCATGACTTGAGCCAGCTTTGATTTCACCCCATCTGCTGAAGGCGAAATGGCCACTGAGAGGCATCTTGTCACCTATGTGCTGCACCAGCAGAGGCTAACCTTTTTGGCAGGCATTCCACAAATTAGTTCCATACCCACCTTGAGTGCCATGCAGATACCTTACCCTGGCCTGATCTGTTGCTTTGCTTTCCGCTCCCTGTTCTAGATCCTGGGAAGGCCCATATCTTCCTAAGTGTCCCCCCAAGCAAAAAGGGTACTCAGTTGCAACTAGGCCACTGCTGTGTAACTACTACTATGCAATATGACTATTTTTGGGGAAACCAGGTCTCCAAGAAAGGGAAAAGCTTGGCACATGAGGTTAACAGCAGGAGCCTACAATTCAGGTGAATACTATACCTGCCCCAACGACCAGGAGCTTGGGCTCACAGTTGCTGATACAGTGCAGGAGGGACTTGAAGCGGATGGTGAAGTTGAGGAAAGCCACCACGCAGCCCAGTTTAGCCAACCCAAACCACACATGGATGAAGTTGGGCTCGTTGGTCATCAGCAGAGCCACAGTGTCCCCCTTCTTTAGACCCCCCTGGTGCAGGAAGACTTGGGCCACCTGGTTACTTCTCCTGTCCACGTCCTGGTAGGTGTGGACACACCCATCATAGATGAGGAAGGGCTTGTGAGGCTGCTCTTGGGCCAGCTTCACAAACCTGCCCAGTACAGTGGGAAACTGCCCCCGCCGCCTGCGCACTGCAGCCGACAGCCCGTGGCCCATGGCTTGCAGCAAGTCCCTCAAGTCCTGCCACAAGTAGGGGAAGAGCAGCTTCTGAAGGAGATGCAGGGAAACCATCCCCACAGCCATGCCTGGCACCCACAAGGGCAGCATAGGAGCCAATGAGCAGCTGGCACCTGCAAAAAAAAAAGATTTACAGCCAGAGGCTTGCAAGCAGCCCTGCCAGCCTGCAGGAGCCTCCACCTAGGGGGGCCCAGGGAACAGCCCCAGCCCTTCCCTCGGCCTCCTCCAGCCCTGATGTACCCAACAAACCTGCAAAACCCCTAGAAAGAGCCCCCCACTTCCCCCATCTCAGCAAAGCGAGGACTGCCCCAGCGGCTTCTGAGTGGAGCAAACATCTCTCCCCAGCCCGAGACTCACTGACCGCAGCAGCCTCCTCTGTTTGCACAAGCCGGGAGCTAGAGCTGGTGCTTGTGCTGCTGTTTGCTCGTGCCTGCTCCCCACCCTGCCTCCCTCGGCGCTGCTGCTGCTGCTGCAAGGCGGGCAGCCCGGGAGGGGCTGGCTCTGCCCTCGGCCGCGCCGAGCCTCTCCGCGCGCCACCAGGCAGCCCCCTGCTTCGAGCCACCGCCGCTGGTGGCCTTAATCACCCCTATCCCCCTTCTTTTAATCCCTTAAAGCCCAGCGAGACGCTGCAGCCACCAGACCCTACTCCACCTATTAGGCATGCCAGAGGTTTGAGACATCTGCATGCAATCCCACTCCGCCCTGAAGAGGCATTCACACAACAAGAAACTGGAGGACTCCTCCTCCTCCTCCTCCTCCTCAGCCCCGCTTCTTCCACCGTAGCTTCTCCATGCAAAAAGGGGCTAGGTGCGTGACAGCACTCAGGGTGTGGGCTACAGGTCTACAGGCATCGTCTTGCTTTTGCCAACGAGTCCAGCTTGCCTCAGAGAGGCCGAAGTGATCAAAAAGCAGGGCTGCCATGTTGCTGCTTCCCTGTGTGGCACCCAGTCCCCCTCCCCCCCGGCCATTTTCCCTGCAGCCAGCACAGTGCTGCTTATCCCCAGAAATACACCTGCTTTCCCACTCCCCTGGTCTCCTTCCCAGCCGGTACCTCCCTGCCCCTTTCCTTCCCACTGATCTGCCTATGCCACCCTAGCTTGGAGGTGAGCAAGTCTAGCTAAATCTGCCTATTCAACAGGGGGGTGAAGAGCAAACTCTCCCTGCGGCTACCCAGAATTTCATTATAGCAAAAGCTTTTCAGAAACCTGGTGCCCCTGCACAGAATAAGATTCAGAAATTAGATTTACAAATATAAAGAGAGAGAAATGCAGGTCTCTCAGCTGGTACATCCAAACTACTGTCCTAAGCCTCAGCCACCTAGGGAGGAACATGTTGGTTTGTCTCACCTCCTGTTTTGTAGGCTCGTTTCACCCGGACCAAGTGAGAGAGGGAGGGACAGGTGCAAACCATGAAATCAGAGACGACCAGGCTGCTGGGATGACCCAGTCCTGAGCGTGAATTGGGTTATCTGAAGGGGCAGTTTGCCTTGCCTCTCCTTTCCACTTCAGGATCTTGTTGCCTGCCCTCCTCGGCCCCGCGCACAAGGGATGGTACGAGCAGGGCAAAGGGCAGCAGCGACAGGCCGTTGGCGTTAGTAAGCTGAGCAAGAACTATGCAAGGGAGAGAGCCTCAGAAGGGAGGAAATCGGAGGGTGAGTCTGGGGGCAGGCTTAGGGCGGCTGGCTATGAGGCGTGAGGGCCACCACCCGTGAGCAGGCCTCAACTGGGCCCAGCCAGCACCCACTGGGACGGCTTCCCATCGTGTCCTACTTCTTTCTTTCCACTGCTCTCTTCTTCCCTTTCGTTCCCATTTTTCCTCTCACCTCAGCTTCCAGTTTCTCTCGCTGGGAAAGGAGGTCTCTGAGCTCCTCTAATGGGCCTAACACCCTCAGGGTGCCACTTGCCCAGAACACCGGGGGGTGGGGGCTCTGGCAACCCTCTGGGCGAGGCAGTGAGAGGTTAACTCCTTTGCTACCGGACCCAGCCTGGGAGCTGCATGTTTAACTCCCCTGCTCTAAGGTTGCATTCTCTTCTGAGCTAAATAGCCATGCTTTGGATCGTTTTTCTTTATGTTGCAGAAATGTCTGTCGTTCGTGATGGGTGTCACTGCGCCAATGCTATTCACTTGGGCAAATAGTCTAGTTCTTGTGCCCATGGCTGCTAGGTGTATTTTTGGGGCTCTGAGAAATCTCATGACTCCTGCATTTCAAACCCGCTTCACAGAGGTATAAATAATTTGCAGTGTAGGATCCCACTCTGATTGCCTAAACAGCAGTGATCCTTCGTGTCTTGAAATGGGGTTACTAATTTATATGCCCTTGTTTGAAACCTTGCCTCTGTGCTTTCATGATATGTTTGTATGAAAGACACCACGTGGAGTAAAATTGTACTTTTTGATCATCCACTCTATGAGTTGTTGTTGTTGTTGTTTTTTAATAATTCTTGACCTCTAGAGTTGAGCAGGGGTCTATTTTAATACCTAGCTGAGGCAGCCCTTATGAAATGTTTCATTAATTACTTCATATATTGGGTCTTGTGAAAGGCCAAAAAAATTCTTTACATAAATTCTCTGGGAGCAAGTGTCCAACTATTCTATTCATTTATAAAAGAAAGCACATTAAATAGGATACCTGGCATCACCTGGCTGAGACGTTTATGTGTGTTTCATTGCTATAAGTAATATTCAAAAGAGAAGTTTTCTATTCCTTTAAAAAATACATTGTTCTTTTCCTGGAAACGAATCAGAATCAGGATCATAGTTAAGGCAAGCTTTTCTTGTAGGATTCCTGCCACACTTGCTGCGGAAATTGTAAGGTGAACATGTAGTGACAAGAGAGGCATTGCAGTCTCATGGTTGATTTGTCTAGGGCATTCAGTTAGATGAGTTGAGATCCTCAGCATCACGTAAGAGCTCTGCAGCACAGGCAAGGAAGTCACTTGTCTTAGCCAAATTTCCCCCAAATAATCACTGCCTTTCCCCTTTTCTGATGAGGAGAATAGCTGAGCATTCAACTGCAAATGAAACGAGTGAGGGTTTCTTGGAATATATGGAGTGCAATATAACGCTATCTGGTCAAATGAAAAATAGGGTCTTAGACGTTTAAAATATGAACACCCCAAAATAGTGAATACTTTTTTACCTTCATCTGCTTAATGGCTGATTGCTAAATTATCTAATATAGTACCATTTACTTTTCTGCACAATTTTTTTTTAACCTTCTGATAGATTAGTGTGGTGTGACCTGAAAGGTAAAATATGGAAATACAGAGATGGTTGAACTTTTTGTGGAAGAAGTTGTTGGGTTTTTTCCTTACTGCAAAATTCTGATTCATTTAAGCACTTTCTGGAACCATATAATTTTTTTGTCAAAAGCGAAGGCAAAAGATTACTGAAGGTCTTCAGTAAAGTAAAAGCACTTACTTACAGCTTTATCATTTTGATTTTTATTGTAGTAGAATCAGAAAAGCTGAACTAAAGAGCTTCATCCTTGTCAAAATGAAGATTTTTCAAAAAGGTCATTTTGATATTACTGAAATATTATTTTTCAGGAATTTCTCTAGAAATTTTGAATTGTCATTTCAATTCAGGGTGAAAGAAAGTGTCAAAATACTGGAATTGCCTGTAGAACAGGTATTCCAAGGTTTGGCATATTTTAAAACAGAAAGTTCATTACATGAAAAATTCATCAAAGAAAAGATAGCTTAGGGCAGGCAACCAGGAAATCCATTGATACTTGTGAGGTTGTTGAATTAAAAATCGTGGTTCGTTTCTCGGGAGGTGGAAAAAAACTTTCAGCTACAGACACACTTTATTAGCAACACAAAAGGTATATATTTGCAAATAGGGTCAGAGAGAGAGACAAAAGATCAATCACTCTGCCCCCGGGCACAATCATTAGCAGGCTTTTATCCCCTCTCTCCTGACCACGTGTGCAGAAGGAGGAATTTTTACAACTCATTTCCGGTTCATACAAACATATATGTAAACATGTCGCTTCATACGTCCCATGTGCATTATAATTAACTACTTAAGTATGCGGGGCGGGTAGGCTTAATATGCATTAGGTTATCATGCGTGCGTAGATGGGACCCAAGGTTACTCAAGGTTCAACCTGAAGGCAAAAATGGCATTTGCTCTTATCTTAGCCTAAGAATGTGGGGGTCATGAAAGAAAGTGTGATTTAGTGTAACAAAGAGATAGTAAATTTGCAGAACAGAGAGGGAGTGATACCTTAGTACAAAGGGCCTTTGGTGGTTTTTCCCTTCAATTTCCAACCCCCCGCTTCCCTCTCCCATTAAGGAGACAAGGAGGGCTAGCAGCTGTGTTTTTTTTCTAAATCTGCTATTGATAATGCATTTTTAATAATATTTCTAACAATATCCCCCCTCGAGATGCTTTCTGATCTTTACTTCATTCGGGCATATCAAGATAATTACGAGGAATTTTTCTGAGGACCATGACCTTTGCAGCAGTCTGTGCTTTTAGAGGGACTGCTGCGACCTGCATTCCTTCTACTGTGGTGGTTATCAATCTAGTGAGACAAGGAATAAGGCAAGGGATAAAAATCAAACCAGTTAGAGCACACAAAAGCACAAACCCTACCTTTTTCCACCAGGGTCCTCCAAATAATTGAAACCACCAGTCCTTATTCCATGTGGTTTCCCACGTTTGTATTGGTACATGGGCTATTTTTCTAATCTCTTTGGCAATCTCTAAGACTGCTTTCCCGTTGTCATCTATTTGGAGGCAACAATTAGAAAGGTTGAGCTTTCCGCAGACTCCGCCTTCCTCTGCAAATAAATAGTCTAAGGCCATCCGATTTTGGTATATGGCTGCTCTCATCTGAGAACTTTGTCGGGCCAATAACTCGAGAGCAGTGGCGGTCTGGTTAGTAATTACTTCCAAGACTGCCTGCAACCGGATGATTCTATTCAGCATATATATTGGTGTCCGGTATCCCCAACTCCCATCATTAGCCCATGTAGCTGGTCCATAATACTCAATAATCCTCTGAGGAGGCCACTCATCCTTCTTCCACTTTTGGGAGCTACCCTGTGTCAAACTTACATCAATACTTCTCTTGGCCCTTTTCCAATCATCATACAAAGAGACTCCTAGCTTATTTCCAACCTCAGACGGTAACAAAAAGAAAGCTGGTACAATTACTCCCATATAGCAAGTTCCTGTCCACCCCTGTGGTAGTATTGTATAGGCCCGTCGTCCGCAAATCCAATAGTATCCTCTTAAGGCCCTATTTTCTCTACTGGTGGCATTTGGAGGGGCCCAACCATAGGGCATCTCGGGAAACCCCAAGCCTTCTTCTGGACCCAAAGGACCAGCAACTGCGTGGCCTCCTTTCATGGAACATTCCCATAGCCCATCCTGGTTCTTGTCTGTACAATCTGTCCGATCATCACTTTGATTTGTGGCACTCCAATACTTATTAAACCACACAATTGTTCCATTGGGATGCTGCCACACTAGCCGATTATACCCTGGGCTATTAGGATAATAAAGCCGTTCTAATCTTGTAAGGTTCATCCACCTTACTTTTAAAGTCCATATGCAACGGCTGTGTCCCAACCTTTTTCCTGTACCATTATTACTGATACAATACTCTCCTAACGCCACTTGGGAAAGTTCCCAACTGTGGTTCTCATCCCATTTTTGACTAGTACTTTTAACATCTGCCTTACTACTTACTAGCCATTTCGGGGCCAAAGGAAAAGCCCTCCAAGGCCACTGGCCTCTGGCCTCCCGAAGCTCCCCACAGGCCCAGCAGTTGGTAAGATTAAAAGTACCTGCAATTCTTTCCATCATATCAACATACAAATTTGTCCCTGGGGGAGCAATTTGGGAAAGCGAGGGTGTGAGCCAGCGGTTAAGGCTGCTCAATTCTGCTTCTTTCATTATGCAGATAAGAACAAGGCACATTAAGATTCCCACCATATTTTCCCTTTTACTTTCTTGTCTAATTTTCTGAGCTTTGATTAAGCCGTCTCAGGCGCACTTGGAGATCACCAGTAGGTTCACAGCTCCACTTGCTGGCTTCTTGTTCCGAAGACGACTCAGCTTCCGGAGTGAGTTCGTCTTGGGAGATGTTGTCCTCTGACGCTTGTGGATGTCGTTTCACACGGGTATGGTGTATCCAACGGTCATGGCCAGTAATCTTTACAGCGGTGTGGGTTGTTAGAAGTACCTGGAAAGGGCCACTCCACCTCTCAGTCAAAGGCTCCTTTTTCCACCGCTGCACCAAGACCCAGTCTCCCGGGGAGAAGTCATGTACCGGTACATCTAAAGGCAGATGCTGAAAGGAGGCTGCATACCTGTGAAGAGAAAACAAGACAGACTGCAAGGCAATAACATATGTATGAAGTTCACTATTACCTAATTCAAAAGTTACATTCTCTCGCATCCCAGGAGGTAAGACTCGAGGCAGCTTGCCAAACATAATTTCATATGGGGTCAATTTGAGGCCCCGGCGGGGAGTGTTTCGAATGCAAGTAAGAGCTAGCGGCAATGCTTGAGGCCACTTAAGGCGTGTTTCAATACAGATTTTGGTGAGCAAAGTCTTTAAAGTTCTATTCATGCATTCCACTTGTCCTGAACTCTGTGGTCTCCACGGTGTGTGTAGTTTCCAAGTAACCTTGAGAGCTTGTGCGACTTCTTGAACCACTCTTCCCACAAAGTGTTGTCCTTGATCCGACTCGATGGACTCAGGCAGGGAATACCGGGGAATGATCTCCTGTAACAAATACTTCACTACTGCAGCTGCAGTGGCAGTCCTGGTGGGCCAAGCCTCGACCCAACCAGAGAGCTGGTCTACCATGACAAGTAAAAACCCGTGATGTCCGGATCGTGGGAGCTCGGCAAAATCAATCTGCCATGCCTGTCCAGGGTACGCTGCCCAGGGTCTACCTCCCATTGGCACAGGGGGTTTCCTTCGAGGGTTTACTTTCTGGCATGTAATGCACCTGGTAGCAATGCGCTGAGCTTCTACATATAGCCCTGGGGCTACTGCTTGGCGGATCATTAGATCACCCATGGCCAAACCTCCCATATGGGTTCTTGCATGGAGCTGTTGCAGCACCTCCCAAAGCAATGGCCTGGGTATCATGACTTTCCCTCCTGGTACTATCCACCACCCCTGGGAGTTCTTTTCTGCACAAGCTTTCTGTGCAAATTTATCTTCTTCAGGGGAATACTGTGGGACCAAATCCTGAACGTATGGCCATATGGCATGGGACATAGCCTGCTTGGATACCTCTTCCGCTTCTCCCCCAATAAATGCAGCTTCCTTTGCTGCTGCATCAGCCTTTGCATTTCCAAGCTTATGCTTTTTCTCAGCAGCCTTCCCATGGGCCCGCACATGAATGACTGCTACCTCTTTAGGCTGGTGGAGTGCCTCTAGTAGTTTGATAATCTGGGGGCCATTAGCAATCTTATTCCCAGAGGCAGTAATGAAACCCCTTTCTTTCCACAATAGTCCGTGCGCATGGACTGTAGAAAAAGCATAGCGAGAGTCAGTGTATATATTAACTCGCTGGTCTGTCCCCAGCTGTAATGCTCGGGTGAGCGCAGTGAGTTCTGCGGCCTGTGCCGACCATGAGCTCGGCAATGACTCCCTCCATACTACCTTATCCAAGGTTACCACTGCACATCCTGTTCGTCTTTTTCCATCGATGACAGAGCTGGAGCCGTCCACAAAGTATTCAACATCTGGGTCTTCAATTGGGTCCTCAGCAAGATCAGGTCGCACCTGCGTGGTCTGATTCAGGACCTCAAGGCAGTCATGCGTCGGTTGCCCTGGCTCTGGCAGCAAGGTTGCAGGGTTTAAGGCTGTAGTATGTTTGAAAGTAAGTCCTGGATTAGAGAGCAAAAATATCTCATACCGTGATTGTCTGGAGGGGTTAAGAAATTTCCCTCCCTCAGTCCCTAGGATCTGGGGAACTCCATGAGGAGTGAGTATTTCCATATCCGCACCCATGACTATCTTCTGGGCTTCTTCAACAACCACTGCTGTGGCTGCCACAGCCCGAAGACAGGCTGGCCACCCGAGTGCAACTGGATCTAGAACCTTTGAATAATATCCCACGGGTCTCCAGGTCGGGCCCGATGGCTGTGTCAGCACCCCTGATGCAACCCCTCGATTCTCATGAACATACAGTCGATATGGCTTTTTACTGTTTGGGATGGCTAAGGCTGGGGGCTGGGTTAATGCTGCCTTCAGCAGATCAAAAGCATGCTGCATTTCTTTATTCCATTTCCATTTAGTGAGACTCTCCTTAGTCAGGGATTCATACAGTGGTCTAGCCTTCCCACCGTAATCTGGTATCCATAGTCAACAGAACCCAGTTAGCCCTAGGAATGCTCGCAGCTCCTTGGGTGACTTAGGTGGGGTTAGACCTTGAATCGCCTGTATGCGATCTGCACTCAGGGCTCTGACTCCTTTTGAGAGCTTATATCCCAAAAATGTGACTTCAGGCTGACATATTTGGGCTTTTTCTCTAGAGACTTTATATCCTTTTTTTCCCAGAGTGTTTAGGAGTGACCTGGTGGCTTCCTCGCAGAGCTGCAAGTTTGGGCTTGCAACTAGCAGGTCATCCACATACTGGAGGAGAGTCACTGCGGGGTGTGATCCCTTCCATTCCCCCAAGTCCTTCTGAAGGGCAAGTCCGAAAATATGGGGGGCTGCTATAAATCCTTGTGGAAGAACTGTCCACATGAGTTGGGCTTTATGGAAAGTATCTGGATCCTCCCATTCAAAAGCAAACAATTTTTGACTCTCTCGGTGAAGAGGAATAGAGAAGAAAGCATCTTTCAAATCTAGCACTGAAAATATTTCAGCTTCCCCCGGTACTTGTGTCAAAATCGTGTGAGGGTTCGGGACTACAGGATGGTCTGAAAGGACCTTCTTATTTACTGCCCGTAAGTCTTGGACCAGTCTGTATGAGACCCCATCTGCCTTTGGCTCCAAGAATGGGGGTGTTATAGGGTGAAGACCCTTCCACTAGCCATCCGTACCTCTTGTATTTCTCTATTAACGGCTTGAGTCCAGCTCTGGCCGCTCGGCTGAGTGGGTACTGCTTTACCCGAACGGGCCCCTCCCCATCCTTGAGTACGATCCTTACCGGGGAGACGAACTTAGCTTGCGCAGGGGTTCCATCAGCCCATACTGAGGGGTCTACTCCAGTCATGTGATCTTCTGGACTTACTGCAGGGCGTCGGTCCTCCAGGAGAGCCATCTGATAGTTCGAGCTCTGCTTGACAGGTAGCTGGACCACCATCTGATCGTCTCTGAAAAAGATCTCAGCTTGCAATTTTGTGAGTAAGTCCCGCCCAAGGAGTGCAACCGGGCAACTTGGAGAATACACAAAGGAGTGCTCGAGCAAATGGTCTCCCACCTTGGTGAGGAGTGGTTTACAAACAGGGAGTCGAGTTTGCATTCCCTCAATCCCTTCTACAAGTACATGCTGTTCACTAGTTCCTGCACAGGGGGTTTTTTCTGGAATCATTGAAAATGTAGCCCCAGTATCCACCAAGGCTTCAAAGTTTTTGCCACCAACCCTAATGGTTACCATGGGATCTTCTCGGGCTCCAACCCGAAGGGTAGTGGTCTTAGATCCCTGTCCCCTTCATTCTGAATCCTCACCCTTGTCTTCTGCCCGCATGAGGTGACCTCTCGGTTCCCCCTCTCTCTTCTCCTTCAACTTCGGGCATTCCCTCTTCCAGTGTCCTTTCTCCTTGCAATAAGCACAAACATCTGCTCCCACTCTTTCTCCCTTCCTCTTCTGTATCCCAGCCTTTCCAGGGTTCCCTCCAGTTATAGCAGCTGCTAGTGCTGCCATCTGTCGCTGAGCCTTTTTATCCTCCTTGCGCTCCTGCACTTGCTCACGATTCCCATACACCTTATATGCAATTTCCACCAGCTCTGAAATCGGTTTCCCAGCACCTCCCTCAGTTTTCTGTAACTTCTTACGGATATCAGCAGCAGATTGACCAATAAACATAAGATTTACCATGCGCTGGTTATCTGGGGCTTCTGGATCCAGATCCGAAAACCTGCGAAACGCCTCATACAGCCTCCCAAGGAAAGCTGAGGGATCCTCCTCTCTTCCCTGTCTCACCTCATACAATTTAGACAGATTGGTAATCCGAGGCACTGCCTTTCCCATTGCTTCCACTATAATTCCCAAATACCGTGCACTCAGCTCTCTGCCCTCTGCAGTATGATTGTCCCATCTCGGCTCTTCTACAGGGTAGGTATCACGCAGAGTACGACCAGCAGCACCCTCTGACTCAACTCTGGCTGCCGCAATACGCTCTGCTGTACCTAACACTAATCTCCTCTCCTCCGGGGTTAGGAGGGTCTGGAGCATCATCTGGACATCAGCCCAAGTGGGTCGATGAGTCTGCCCAATAGATCGAAACAAATCCCTCATCTTTTCAGGGTCTTCACGAAAAGAGGGGCTCTGATTTTTCCAGTTAAATAAATCTGAAGTGCTAAATGGGGTGTAGACAAAAGTTGCAGTGCCTCCTTCCCCAATAACCTCTCGCATCGGACAGTTCAACACCGGCTGTGACTCTACAGGCTTGCGCAAATAATAACCCTTATTTCCTGATTCAGATGAGGCACTTGGCTGAGGCTCACGCTCTAACTCATTAGGTATGCATTGGTACGTCGGTGGTGGTCTCTCTAAGGGAGGGGGCGGTGGTGCAGAAGGACTGGATGCCGAGGAGGCGTCTGACTCATCTTCGCTACCCGACAGGGCAACCGGAGCACAGGTCCGGTACTTAGCCAATTCAGAATCCCCCCCCTCATTAGACTCAGGAAGTACAGGCGGCCTCCCCCCGAGCCTTTTTCTTAACAAGCATCACATGAGACTTTGCTAAGTAATTCTTAATCCAAGGTGGCTGATTTTGAACCACCCACAACCAACAATCAATATAAGGAAACTGATTCCAATACCCATTTTGCATAACAATTTCATGGATAGCTATCACTTCTTTTAGCACAAAGGATCCTTTTGGGGTCCAGTGGACCCCAAATGTTGGCCACTCGAGTTGACAAAACTTAGTTAAATCACCTTTTTTCATTTTTATTCCATAATCGGCCGGCCTTGCAAATTTATTAAAATGACGTAATAAGACTTTTAGAGGGGTATCAATATTGTTTTCTACACGAGAGCTACTCGTACCCATTTGCCCACAAAAATGCGCCCAATGCACACCAAATACCAAAAAGATCTCAACAACAGATGATTTACAATGAGAGCTAAGCCTAGAATTTCTCAGCAAACTTACACATCCTTTGTTTTAGATCCGTACACCAGATTGGGCAAAGGGAATTCGTATACTCACTTAGATACCCCAGAGATCTCGATCCAAATTCCAAAGTGTGTCTGCCTCTCCAGAAACTCAGAATTTACATAGGATACTTCCTTTAACTTCCCGGATATTTGGACTTAAACCTCAAATACCAGGGCGAGTCCAAAGTCAGCTCAGTGTGCACAAACCCCTGGTACCGGAGGTGCTCCGTCACTGAATTCCGGGGTAGTCCTCGAGAAGCCCCACGTTGGGCGCCAATTGTTGAATTAAAAATCGTGGTTCGTTTCTCGGGAGGTGGAAAAAACTTTCAGCTACAGACATACTTTATTAGCAACACAAAAGGTATATATTTGCAAATAGGGTCAGAGAGAGAGACAAAAGATCAATCACTCTGCCCCCGGGCACAATCATTAGCAGGCTTTTATCCCCTCTCTCCTGACCACGTGTGCAGAAGGAGGAATTTTTACAACTCATTTCTGGTTCATACAAACATATATGTAAACATGTCGCTTCATACGTCCCATGTGCATTATAATTAACTACTTAAGTATGCGGGGCGGGTAGGCTTAATATGCATTAGGTTATCACGCGTGCGTAGATGGGACCCAAGGTTACTCAAGGTTCAACCTGAAGGCAAAAATGGCATTTGCTCTTATCTTAGCCTAAGAATGTGGGGGTCATGAAAGAAAGTGTGATTTAGTGTGACAAAGAGATAGTAAATTTGCAGAACAGAGAGGGAGTGATACCTTAGTACAAAGGGCCTTTGGTGGTTTTTCCCTTCAATTTCCAACCCCCCCCTTCCCTCTCCCATTAAGGAGACAAGGAGGGCTAGCAGCTGTGTTTTTTTTCTAAATCTGCTATTGATAATGCATTTTTAATAATATTTCTAACAAGGTCTTCATATAATATGAGAAATGGGAAGGAAAACTTACCTCAGCAGATTAATAACTTAGCGTATAATTTCCAGTCGCTCCACCAGAATTGCTTTTTTACCAAGGATTTATTTACTGAAACACTTCTGTGCTGAAAATATAGAAATAAAATTTTCCTGGAGCTACCAAAAGAAAAAAAGAAAGTAAAATGGTCCAATTCACTATTGAAGTGTAGTAGTTACCTATGGGTAAAGATGCCGTTACTGTTGTAATAAAAATGCTAAAATTAAAACAAAAAATGAGCCATTCTGTTCATGAGGACTGAGAAATGCCAGGCATAGTTTCTTCTAGAGGATTATATCAAGAAGTGCTGCTAGTGATAGTTGCATACATAGGAAAGAAGATTAACTTGGGTGATTTCAGGTTATTTGCATCCCAACTGTCCATGTAAACTATGGGTTATTTCTTATAGTTCTCACAGTATTGAAACCTGTACCATCCTCCTTACTTATTTGAAAAAAACTAGGTAAGTCGGCTTGTCCTTTTCCTACTTTTATGTTTTAATTGCTCGGAGAGCCATGGAATTGTACCACATAAATGCTTATTTTTAACCTACATTGGAATATATGTTGGCTAGTTTGGATTCTCAAGCAGGGTGGTACAAGATCCATTTCAGGGTGATCCTCAACATTAGCACTGTCAGATGTGCAAACTACCACACACGATTCACAAGACAAACCCAGAGATTTCAAATATGAATCCATTAGAGTCAAAAACATTTTTTCCTACTGTGGTCTTTCGAGTTCTTTGCAACAGAATTGCTCCATTATTTTGCCATAGTCAAAAAACAAATGAAAGCAAAGAGCTGGCATCTTCCAAGGAGTGCTTTGAGTCTAAAAAGTTTGAGAGGTGCTGGTGTAGAATAACATTATAACAGTTCAAAATTATATGCAGAATTTATTGGACATCTGCAGAGTTGTGAAAATCAAAGTGTGAGCTATATAAACATAATTGAATCATAAATCGCTCTCTGGATCAGCCTTATGCTTTTATTTCTCCCATTGTTTTATGATGGGGCATCAGATACAATACCCCTGCATCACAGAGGCACACGTGGATGCTTGAGCACGACTGGGAGGCAGCTGTGTCAGTGCCTGGTCCTATTGCACCTTTCCCCCCAGAATCTGTGCCTAGGCCTGATGCCCTGGTTGTGCCCCCACTTCCTTGTTATGCTACTCAGAGCTTCTGCACTGGTGCCAGCAACAAAGGAGTTAATGCCACTGCTGCTCAACCCACCTTGCTGCAGTGTCAGTGCAGGGGTGACTCTCTATTAGGGGCGTGGCTCCTTGAGTGCTGGCTGCCCTGATACTGGCAGCCATGGTACCAGGTTGGGTGGGGGTGCCTTAAGTCTTCTGCTGCTGGTGCCATCACTGGGGCCTGGCAGCTGCAGCAAGCCTCTCCCTAGGCTTGATCCAGCCCCCCCATGCATTTGAGTTAGACACCCTTGTTGTATGGCATGATAAGTTACGTACAAAATGGAAACCAAAACAGGGATATTCACCAGGATGTGGGGGAACAATTGTTCACCAGAGCACCCGAAGGGAGGACAAGGTCAAACAGTTATAAACTCCTGCAAAACCATTTCGGGCTGGACATAATTTCTTTACCGTCCGAGCCCCCAAAGTCTGGAACAGCCTGCCATCGGAGGTAGTTCAAGCACTTATTTTGAACACCTTCAAGAGCAAATTGGATGCTTACCTTGCTGGGATCCTATGACCCCAGCTGACTTCCTGCCCTGTGGGCAGGAGGCTGGACTCAATCTTCCGAGGTCCCTTCCAGTCCTAATGTCTATGAAATCTATGAAATACTGCTCCCAAGCAATGACCGAAGCTTAGGCTCCATCCAATAACTGCCCACTCCTACTGATGTACATTTTGGAGGAATAGAGCAGCCATGTACTCAGTTTAATACTGTATGCCTTGTAGAGCTGCATAAGCCTTGCCATAGCCACTGTCTAATTTGCTATGAATTAAAGGGCAAGTATCAGAAATAGCAATGTGGTAAGGATTTGTACGCTGAATGGTGGTGGGGTGCTGGGGGCGGGGGGGAGGAGGTTGGAGGGTAAACACAGAATTGTGGCATTTGAGGCTTATGAATTTGAGGCTAAATGAAATTTGCGGTGTTCATTTTGTATCCACTAAGGTCTGTCTATGCAAATTTATTCTGCCATCTGAAATGAAAGATGTGATTTTTTAACATGGATATCTTTAATGGATACGTAGGCAAAACTTCTATATAACATGAAATTATTTGTTTTGCTGGGACTTATTACTTATCAGATTTATGCTGTAACATCTGTGCTGTATAGTTCTATTGGCATTGGTATGGTAGTCAGATGTGCAATGATATGTAGTTCTGTTGTCAGAATCAGTTGTATTTTTATAAACAAAACTATTCTTGATCAATGTAACCTGGACTAGTGAAAATGCAGTTTTGCCGATGTAAGTAGTTTGCCAATATAGCCGGCCCACTTTGCTTTACAGTAGCTCACTCCTAGTATAGACATTGTCTTGTTAGAGTTTCATAGAGTTTAAAGCAGGTTCTGCCTCTCTTACTGCTATTGAGGTCTCTGGCTCCTTAAACAGTTCCATGGGACAGTCATACATGCAGACTTGTGTGGTATGTGGTGCCAGAAACCTCTTTGTGGCACCACAAATAGCACCTGTTGCATGTTAAACAGTGTGGGGCACTGCTAATTTTGTAGCACTGTGGCAAAATTGGCTACCAGGATTTCCAGTCATGGGAATAGTTATATTTTTTGTAAACTTAGTTTTAAAGGCTGCTAATGTTTAACTTAACTGGAGTTGTTAAAAGTTTAAATACTCCCACTTTCAACTAGTTAAAAGGTAAGTTAAAAAGAGAGTAACTAGTTAAAAGTTAAGACGATTCATGAGAAATGCGTGAAACATAATGAATTGCCTCTTAGCATCGTTTTACATTCTCAAATGCAATGAGTGGGTTTCTTTTCCAGAAGCCCACTACTTTACCTGAAACTCACCCTGCTTTACCTGAAAACAATGTTATATTTGTCATACAGTTTTCAGAATAACAATTTAGCAATACCTATGTAATGTTAGATTCTTCTCACCTTCTCCATGTGAAGTACTTTGTAAAAGTCAATGCATCATATAGTATACCAGAATAACAGAAAGGAGATATTCATAGCCAGGTGACAAATGAAAGTTGTTTCCACAGAAAACCTCTGTTGTTACAATTTTTATTGCTCAAAAGGTAACAGAAGGGTATGAAATGCATCTGAATTGAAAATAATGAGTGTCTGAAAATCAAAATTAGACTGAAATGAGAAAATCGGTTTAAATGAGAGAGAGAAACTGTTTAAGCATGCATATTGAACTTCAGTAAAAGCTGCATTTCAAAATTTACATCTGACAATTTTCCTCTTGTGTCTTGCAAAACTAATCCCCCACTACTGGACAATCCCTCTACGTTGGCAGATGAGGGAATGCTTGTGTTATAATGAATAGCTTTTTCATAGTAGGTGACATCTCAGATATGTTTCTCACAGATGAGAAGTAATGCTCAACTTTTTGAGTGGGCTGCTGGTTCTGATCTTCATTAAAATTGAAGTCATCATCTGCTTCTCCCTCACTACTTACACCCACTCTTACTGGGATCAATGTCTGCTTCCTTGTGCTTGTTTCCTCTCCTACATCCAACTGGCCGCCCTGTTGACTTATGCAAATGTACAGAAAATGCCCCCATGAACTAAGGAACTCTGGGACTTGTAGTTCTTAAGAGACGATAGCTCATAGGAAGGCACACTAGTTTCTCTAACAAGAAGTCCTACAGTTTCAATAAAGAAATATTGTTCCATGTAAGTCCTAGAGACTGGCTGTGTCAGGAAAAGTTCTGGGAAGGCCAGATTTCAGCGTTTTAACTTTTAAATTATACTTTACAAAAAGTTAAAGTTAACCTTTTATTTTTAACTAGTTCAAGTTAAGAGTTGACAGCTGAAAAGTATAACTAGTTAAAGTAAAAAGTTAGCCATTTCTTTAACTTTTTAACAAGTTAATTAACTAGTTAATTTCCTTGACTGGGGATTTCCCAGGAGCACCAAACAAAACCTTGGGGAAAAAAAGGGGGCACACAGCATGCCAAGCTGCTGTGTGCTGGGACAAACACGGAGATGGGGGAGCAGGCAGCTGCTCCCCCATCTCTGCCTGCTGCAGAACCCACGTGCTAAGGCACCCTGCACCCCAGCCAACTGCTCCCCAGGTCTCGAGTGTGCCTCGAGCGGGGAGCAGCCAGCCCAAGACTGCCTGCTTCCCTGTCTCCACATGTCTCAGTGTGGGGGCTCTGCTGCAGAGCTCCTGTGCTGACGCATGTGGAGCTCCCTTCTCTAGTAACACTACGGCTCAGCTAGCCACGGAGCAGCTGACTGGGGCATAGTTCGCCTCAAGATGTGGGCTCCATGTGCCTCAGTGCAGGGGCTCCTCAGTACAGGCCTCATGTTGAAGCACAGAAACAGGAGAGCAGCCAGCCCAGGGCTGCCTGTTCCCCCACTTCTATGTGCCGCTCCCCAGCTGGCTGCGGTACCTCAGTGTGGGGGCTGCCTGTTAGCTAGCCCTGCACTGAAGTGCCCTGTGCCCCCGCCACCATAGCACATGGAGCAGTGGGACAATGCGTCCTGCTACAGACTGCACAAGCAGGGGCATACGCTGCATCACAAAGTAGCGGCACTAATTTTGCTGCTATTTGTGCTGCTGCAAACACTGCCCCCTGCTCGTGTGGATGTGGCCTTGGGATCAACAAGGTTCACAGGATCTTGCTGTAAGAAATTATCTCCAGAACTCAATACTTGTAGCCTCCACTTCACTTCTCTTTGTTTTACTTAAAGACAAAACTTGTTTAAGATGACAAAACTCTCTGAAGTACGGAAGATTTTGTTAACAACTGGGGTGCTTTGAGTGGTTTCCAGCTGGAGAACTAATACAATAAGCAGACAGTAGCCTTGTTATGTTGAATTTGAAGGTGAAAGCTGTTGGAACCATCCTCCAAAGGATTAGAATAAGGCGCTTGCTTCCTGTACCTTCAGGCAAGCTTCTAATCCCGGATGGCTTTCAACTTGCCTCCATTCCACCAGTTTTCAAGCTTCTATCCTTTACATTTGAAGGAACTTCACTGTAATGTTGTGGGTCACTTGTTTGTTTTCATAATCTTTAGCTTGAATATATTACATATTCCATTTTACCTTCACCCTTTCAACTTGGTTTCCAGAATGTTAGTTAACTTGACTACTGATAGGCAGTGATATTCCCTCTTGTTTATAGAGGGATTTTCCAATGCTGATTTCATCCTTCAGTTCTGAAAATTTGGCTACACATGAAAATAGAACAAGAAGTATTCACTCATTTGTGTGCCTCAGTTTTTGAATGTCATATTTAATACACCTTGCTAAAACCCTGGTTCTTTTGAAGACCGTAGCAAAATTCCCATTAACTTAATTGGCAAGGGCAGGAGCAGGCATAACACCTTTTGTGCTTGACTTTTTTCCTCTTTGCCTGCATATATAATTTTTCTTTTGTTATCATTAGAATAAAAATGAGGTGGCGGGGGGAGGCTACCTCAAAGCCATTTAAGAATCTGTTGCAACATGCAGCAAATACAAGGAGAAAATTGGTTTGGATAATACTGGGTAGGGTTACTGTACATCCAGGTTTTCCTGGACATGCCTTCTTTTTGAGTCCTCCAGGCTCCATCCAGGCAGACTTTTCAAATCTGAACAAATGTCTGGGATTCTACTGTCTTCCACTGGTGGGAGCAGGAGGAGGATGATTGGAGGCAGGAGGCATCATGTGCATGTGCACAGAGGCAATGCGTAGGGAGTGAAGGCACACCCTGAGCGTGGCGATGCACCTCCTACAAAAAGGCAATGCTGCCTGTGGGCAGTCACCACTGCCCCCCCCGCTGACACTGCCAGTGCCATCTTCAGGAGCTCCTGCTGCTGCTGTGCCCCCCAATCTGCCAGCGGCACGCATCGTTCATGCATGTACACACACATGTGGCTGGTATACAGCCATGCAGGGTGGTGGGAGCAGCCCCAGCAGCTGGATGCAGGTAAATTTATGGGGGATGGGGGTTGCACGGCCACACCTTAGGGGCTATCGGGGGGTGGAGGGAAAGGGGTGTGTGTGTGTGAAGGAAGCAAGTGCCTGCCAGTCCTGGGGCTAGAGCAGGGTGGGGGAGAGCACCTGCCCCTCCAGCAAGGGAATGTGGGGGGGCACTCTTTGAGGCTAGGCTAGTGCCTTTGCTCTCAGGGGCAGGGTGGCTGGGCGACCCTACCCGAGAAAGTGTGGCCAGGCTGCCTGGCATGGCATAGGAAAACCTCAAAGGATGGAGATTCTACCACCTCTCTAAGTAACCTGTTCCAGTGCTTCACCACCCTCCTTGTCAGAATGTTTTTCTTAATATCCAGCGTAAACCTCCCTTGCTGCAACTTGAGACCATTGCTCCTTATGCTGTCATCTGTCACCACTAAGAATGGTCTAGCTCCATCCTCTTTGAAACCACCGTTTAGGTAATTAAATGGTGCTATCAAATCCCCTCTTAGTCTTCTCACTGAATAAACCCAGTTCCTTCAGCCTGTCATAAAATCATGTGCCCCAGAGCCGAAACTATTTTCATTGCCCTCCACTCGACTCTCTCCAACTTGTCCACATCTTTTCTATAGTGGGGATCCAAAACTGGAGGTGGCACTCCAGATGTGGCTTCACCAATGCAGAAGAGAGCAGAATAATTACTTCCCTCAATCTGCTGGCAATGCTTGTACTAATGCAGCCCAGATTGCTGTTAGCGTTTTTGGCAACAAGGGCATACTGTTGGCTCACATTCAGCTTATTGTCCACTGTAACCTCCAGGTCCTTTCCTGCAGAGCTGCTGCTTAGCCAGTCAGTCCCTAGGCTGTCGCAATGCATGGGCTCTTTCCATCCTAAGCGCAGTACTTTGTACTTGTCCATATTGAACCTCACGAGATTTCTTTTGGCTCAATCCTCCAATTTGTGTAGGTCACTCTATATCCTAGCCCTATCGTCTAATACAGGCTTGTCCAACATGCAGCTCACCAAGCCATTTTCTAAGGCCCGAGGTGCTGCGATGGGAAAGGAAAATAAACACTGTTTACTTTCATTCCCACCCCTTGTCCCTTCCCCAGCCCCTCAGCAGCTTCCTAATGGCTGCTGAAGTGCTGGGGGGGGACAAGGTTTCCATACGCACCGCGTCAGCTTCATGTTGCTGATGTGGTTCTTCCCATGCCCCCTCATTTCACGGTGTCCCTTCTTAACCCCACCCGTCCCTTCCTCACTTGCATGCCAGCCTCACCCTGCACTGGTCCTCCCCCCCCCCCCGCAACCGTGTGGGCTGGAGCAGGTTGCAGTGCAGCGGGTGGGCAGACATGGATGCTGGCTCAGAGGGATGTGGCCCAGGCCCGCAAGAGATGCTGCTGCTGCTGCTGTCGTGGCTGTGGCTGTCGAGGCAGGAAGTCGGCGCCGCTCCCGCCTCCCCACATCCCCCTGTGCCTACAGATATCATGCTGGGGGTGGTGAGTCGTGGGCCACGGGGAGGGAGGGAGCAGCCCTCAGGGCCTCTGTTTATTGCAGAGCCTCCCCATGAAGCGTGGGGCAGTGGGACAGGAGCCAGTGAGAGTGCTGCTTCCTCCCTTTCCCCCCCGCCCCCAAGTGCCAGGACACTGGGGCCAGTCGCGGCAGCCATTGACAGGGCTGGGAGAGTGGTGGGGTATAGGGTTTGTTTGATTTAGAGTTTTGGCCAATTTGGCAGTGGCCAAATCTCTGAATCGGATTTGGCCGAATTGATTCGGGACAGTGATTCAAATCACCAAATTGAATCGCTGTCCCCCAAATAATCCAAATCCAAATCCTAAGCAAATATTAGCCACTTTCATGGGCCTATTAGTTTACTCTGTCCTAATAACACTGCACATGTAGATGGTGATGTATTACTGTGGAGCTAATTAGCCAACTGCAGTAAACGTCTTGTGTAGATATGTCCACTGTGAAAGAACTTTGGATTTAGCCGCTTACATTTACGTGAATATTATGCAGTAAAATATGCTGCTGAATAACCTGTAATGCATGTTGTACAGAAGGTCTAGCAGCTACAACTGCCATTTGATTCTATATGGATCTGAAAGTGCTTACATTGGATGAAACTCATTTGAAATGTAAATGAGATGCACACAGATGCATCACATAACCATCTTGATGGATGCAATTAAATAGAAGCAAAATAACACAAGCTGATATTTTAAAGATACTAGTTGTTGCATTTACTTAGTATTTCCAATGTCATACTTATTGAAAATCTATTTTACAGTGGTTTATACTGTCTAATTTATATCCCAGGAGCAGAGGCATGACATAGACACCCCAGGCAGCAGCAATGCACAAGGACAGCAGTGACTTCTGGTTGCTGGCGTCACCTACACAGTTGTGTGATTAGGGTGGCAGCTGTCATTTTTCTGCCTTCAGCACCCAAGGCTGCTGCCCCAATTGCCCCACCTTAGTTATACTACTGTCCATCAGCTTTAACACACAACATTTGATTTCTTTGGCTCTCTTTGTTTGTAGTCTATCTGGTAAAGGGTGATTCTTTCTACTGGTAAATGAAAATTGTAGGAACCCTCAAATTCTAGGTCTTTTTCAGAAGGAAAAGAAAACATTTACATAATTAGCAGAAACAGTAAGGCAAGTATGGACACTTCATGAAGAGTCAAGATTTCGGTAGAAGGAAATAGTTATAGTTATGGCTTTGAAACTTGTTGTTTTCGTGCCAATGTATATTAGCTGGATTTATTACAACAACGTTATATCTCTACATGAATTATCTTGTTGCATACTATAACTTTTGTACAAGGTTTTGGATATCCAATTTCAAAGGGATGCCTAGATGTGCCAAGGGTTTTTTTGAAATGGGTGCCTAGATTTATATCCCTAAACCCATATTTAGTCACTTAAAAGTTTCTGGATTTTTCAAGAATAAATGAGTGCCCAATAGCTCCCAGTCTCCTTCTGGCTGCAGTTGGGGACTCAAAGCTCACCTGGCACTCACTAGTATCACTAGTAGCCAAAACTGAAAGTGAAAAAAATCTTGATTTTTTTTTTTTTTAATTATTTCTTTACCTAGCACTGTGCCCATCAAAATAGAGAACTTCACCAGAATCTGAAAACTTATTTACGAAGTAAGCATACTGAAGATTCCTCTAAACATGGAATACTTGATGGCATATCTGAGTGGAAGCAAAGAAAATTCAGCAAGTTATCTGCAGGTTCAGCAGGTAAGCAGATTGCACCAAATTCTATGACCCCCTCATACTGGGATATTTGATGCTATTTTTGTAATGATTCATCTAGGTCTGTGAATTTGTGAACCATGATAATGTAAAAAGAATCCAATATTTGAGTCAGATGGTCCTTTGTTCAAGTTTCTGCCTCCCTGTAAGGCAGCCACAAAAGTCTTGGTCATATCCATATATTCTGGAAGATAAAATACTGGCTATTATCAGTAGTTTAAATGATATTAGAGATATATTTGAGTTAATGGTTTGTTTAGGGTTTCTTCCTGCAAAGTGCTGTGTATTGAACGCAACAGGAGTTTAATATACTTAGCAGGCTTTACCTTCACTCCTCCTTGTTTCCAAAAAAAATTACAAATTAAATGGATGACTTTTTTTTATTCAAATAATGTATTTTGTGTCTTTTGCTTAGTTATGAAGTTAAAGTAGCAAAACATTGCTTTTTGAGTCAAAATGCCTTGGAAAAACCATTCCCTGTTAAGCTCAGAAAAATGCAAAAATTGGTGTGACAAATCTCTTATCTCAATTGAATTGATTGTATTCCTGTTTCATGGATTTCTTTACATTCATTCTTTTAAATCCTGGCTGAGTGAGGTGGGCTTAGAATTCTTGGACTTCCTGGACTAGGATATTAGGCTAAAAGGGGAGGCCTCCCGTCGCATCTTCTTTCTTCCCCTTCTCCTACACCTACTTGTCATGTTTGTTTGCAGGATACAGTTTCATGGCTTTCATTCAGCCAGGGCAGGCATGTAAAAAGCCATATACTTGCCTAGTACATGACCAATAGCTATGAAGATGCTTGTGTTCATACAGACAGTTGCAATCCTATTCAATGTATAGTAAGTGCTAGAATTTGAAGTTATGTGGCTGGGCAAGTAAAATAGAAAAGAAATTTTGCCTAGAATTTTGAATCAACATTTTAGGACCTTGCTACACATTGCACTTTGAGCTGCTCAAATGTTGATTGGTGTTCGTGCTAACTTGAGTTGGAGCAGTCACACCTTAAGGCTAAAAACCTTCTCTGACTGTCCAGCTCCTGCACAGCTGTGACTTGCCACTAGACAGCTGCTGAGCAGGGGCCTGACTAGGAGCTACAGCTGTGAGTTACCACTAAATGGCTGGTGAGCAGAACAGGCCTCTCTCCCTACTGTAGGTGAGAGGGCAGAGATGGGGGGGGTACAAACATGAAGCTGGGAGGTGGAAAGTAAATGGGACGGGTCAATTTATGAAATGGGAGATAGGAAAGGTGATGAAATGAAAGAAGTCAGCCACTGTGGGACAAAATTAAAAAGAAGTGAAAAAAAAATATAAAAAGAAATAAAGAGGAGGTAAATTAAAGTAGATCTCATGTTTTAATGAATTGGGATTGGAGTGTGGGGGTGCTGGTCATGCTTCATGGGGTGGCTGGGAGATGGGAATAGTGAGGGAAGGAGCTTTTGGAGGAGGTACTGCCCCTGCCCTAGAAAGGAAGCCCCAGCTTCAGGGCAGATTTATCTTGGATCCATATCACCCAGCTCATGTTCCATTAATATGTGGCCACTCCCCACTCTAGCTGCCCAAATTACAGTCCTCCAGCATCCCAGGATACAATGCCCCCTCCCCCCAACCTGCTCTTCTCTGTGGACACACTTTCTACCCCTGAACTCTACTGTCTAGGGTGCAGTTCTGGCATGAAGCCAACCCCCTTGCTTGCCCATGCAGGTTTGACCTTACTACCCCCAAGAATGCAGCACCATGCAAACAGCCTACAGAGTACATGCCAGCTAGCCAGGTCACAGGGCATGGATGGATCAAGGAGTGGAGTCTAGGAGGTGGGAAGATGGGAGGACAAGGCAGGAGGCCAGCATGTGGGGACCTGATCTGGCGTTCTGCCTTGTTCTCCCACCACCCCACCCTCTAGACTCCTCATCCATGCCCTGTGACCTGCCTAGCTGGCATGTGCTTGGAGTTGCATCCTTGGGGGTGGGAAGGTCACACCTGCAGGGTGAAGCAGGGGAGTTGGCTTGGTGCCAGAGCTGCACCCTAGACAGTAGAGTTCAGGGGTGGAAAGTTTTTCCACAGAGAAGACCTGGGTGGGGGAGGGGGCACTGCATCCTGGGATGCTGGGGGACTGTAACTTGGGCAGCTAAGTGGGCAGTGACTACATACTAATGGAACATGAGCTGGATTAAATGGATCTGAGATAAACCTGCCCTGGAGTGGCATAACTGTAAGCTGCTTAAAGTGTGCTTAAAACTAATTTCAGGTGTTAATGTGTGTACAATCCAAGGGTTAAGAGCTCCAGGAGCCAACTAAAATTTAGTATAACAATGCCCTTAGATAATATATTGATCCTGAAAGTCATTATATGACTTATAGATACAGCTCTAGATGAAATGTTATACCATATGTACCTGCTTGTCTTTGTAAAGTCCTATTTTATTTAGCAGTGTTTTGGGAAAAACTAACTTGGGACTGGCAGCAGCATTCTTCTAGTGTTCTTCAGTTCAAGGTTCTGGGACTGAATTTTAAAAGAAAAGGGCTTTGAGCAAGAAAAAGTTCCTTCTGCTACACTCACCATTGTGCATACAGGGGGAAACTTGATATTTTTCTTTTCCTTCCTCCCTTTGTTTCCCCACTTTGAAAGGTGATATTATTTATGTTCAGGGATTGGCTTTCTTTTGTTCTCATACTGAAAAACTTAGGCAATATATTACTAACTTTTTAAAATTTTGTGTGCAACAGAAATACACCCATAATTTTTTTTGGATGTACTTGTATAATAAATTGGGGCTACATGTTTTCTTGACGAGAGAGTAATTTTGATGTTAAATTTACATTGTTATCTAAACCTGTAAGAAGTCATATAGGCATCAAGTTTTATGGATTTAAATGGCAGAAGAGTTGGTAAATTATGCCAGTGACTGTAAAATAAGTTTATACTATTAATAAGATTTTATTTTTCATGGGTATTGTTATAATTAAATCTCTCACATAAAGAGAATGACAATTTCAAGAAAGATATAGAAGTCACAAGATATTTATTTTTTTAAAAGTAAAAAAAAAATCATCTAACTCTTCTTGAAGCTAACCAAAAAACCCAACTATCCTTTAAAAGGGAGGATTAAAAGCTTGATTGTTTCTAAAAGGAAACCAATTATAATGTACACAATACTAATATATTCTGAAATCAGCCTGTGAAATGTGAGTCAACATACTCTAGAATGATTCATTTCCACCAGAACTTTTAAAGTAAACCAGATGGGCCAATCTTCTTGGTTTCCAGCCAGCTTGTTCAGCTTCCTGACTTTCCAGGTTTTTGGCATGGATCTTATGTTCCCAAAGCTTTCATGCTCTCCAGCCTCATGGTAGCCTATTAAAAGGGCTAGATTCTCAGGCTACCCACCTCTACAGAAGTATGGAGATTTGGACTATAATTTACCAAACAGTTCTCTTTCCATTTTTTCAAAATG
The DNA here is from genome assembly GCF_052110815.1 of Crocodylus siamensis. Lineage (NCBI taxonomy): Eukaryota > Metazoa > Chordata > Crocodylia > Crocodylidae > Crocodylus > Crocodylus siamensis. The sequence goes on along the minus strand of NC_143397.1, from coordinate 72,474,008 downwards.
AAGGGTTGTTTTTTGGGGGGGAGAAAGGGGGGGATTCATAGAATCATAGAGAAGTAGGGCTGGAAGAGACCTCCAGAGTCATCTAGTCTAACCCACTGCCTAAAGTAGGGTCATCTCTATCCAGACCATTTATACCATCCATATCTAAACTCTGTATAAGCCTCCTTTCAACCCTGAAACAAAGCAGGCCTAACACCCTAACCTGCCACAGGTAAAGCAGGGGAGCCATGACAGCCAACATCCTCCTTCCATGAAATGTTGTTAATATATGCTCAAGAGATCCCAGCTAGAGGGTCATGCCCTCAGTATAAAGGCAAAACCCCCCACCGTGTGCCAATCTGACAATGGGGTAAAATTCTTTCCTGACCCCAGGGAAGCAGAAGGGGTCGGGGAAGGTAGGGGATAACCAGCAAAGCCCAGAAGCATGGAGAATACCTTTTAGTAGAATATAGGCATGGCTATGCCTAGATCATCCCTTAACTGTGGCTGTCTAGCCTCTTGTTGAACACCTCCAGTGACAGAAAGTCAACAACTTCTCTAGGCAGTCTATTCTACTGTTTCACTGTTCCATCAGTGACGAAGTTTTTTTCCGGATATCCAATCTAAACTTACTTTGCTGCAATTTCAAGCCATTGGTCTGCATCCTCCCCTTTGCAGCAAGAGAGAAAAGGTGCTTTCCCTCTTATTTATGGCAGCCCTTTAAGTATTTGAAAACTGCTATCATGTGTCCTCTTAAGTACCTTTTCTGCAAGCTAAACATGCCTAGCTCCTTTGGCCTTTCCTCATGTGACTTGCTTTCCAAGCTCTTTTATCATCTTTGATGCCTGCCTCTGGACCCCCCTTTTAACTTCTCCACATCCTTTTTAAAATGTGGACCCCAGAACTGCATGCAGTACTCCAGATGAAGCTTCAACCAGTGCCAAGTAGAGAGGCACTATTCCCTCCCATGTCTTGCACCTAATGTTTCTATTGATGCATTCCAAAACAGTATTTGTCTTTTGCATGGTTGCATCACACTGCAGACTCATATTGAACCTATCATCTACCAAGGCTCCCAAGTCCTTTTCCATCGAGCTGCCATCCAGCCAGGTGGCACCCATTCATATTTGTGTTTTTAATTATTCTTCCTGAGGTGTAACACCTTGCATTTGTCCACATCACATTTTATCCTGTTAGCTCTTGCTGCATTTTCCAATCTGTTGAGATCCTTCTGAATTGCACTTCCATCCTATGACCTGCTCACAGTCCTGCCCAGTTTCATGTCATTTGCAAACCTGCCCAAGAAGCTTTCTATGCCAGCATCCAAATTGTTAATAAACATGTTGAACAGCACTGAAACCAGGATAGGCCCCTGTGAGACTCCACTCAAAACCTGCTACCATTCTGACATGGACCCACTAATAATTACCCTTTGCTTGCAGCTATTTGAACCATTTATCTATCTTCTTTGTAGTAGTTTTATCTAGCCCACATTTCTCCAATCTGTTTGAGAAGGCCATGTGGGATCCTGTCAAAAGCTTTGCTGAAGTCCAGATACTATATCCACAGCATTCCCTTCATTGCCCCCCAAGAAGTTACTTCATAAAAGAAGATCAGATATTTTTGACGTGATTTATTCTTCATAAATCCATGCTGACTGCTTGTGGTCAGCTTTTCCTCTTCCAGATGCTTGCAAATGACCTTCCTTAGGATATGCTTCAGTAACTTCCCAGCTACAGTCTGTAGTTCCCCAAGTCCTCCTTTTTTGCCTTTTTTTAAAGAGGGGCATTAAGCTGGCCCTCTGCTGGCCCATCTCCCACAACTTCATGAAGATGATTGTCACGGGCTCCAAGATCTCTGCCAGTTCCTTCATTATCCTGGGATGAAGCACATCCAGCCCTGCTGACTTGAAGTCATTCAGACCCAACAGAAGGTCTCTGACCTCTCTTGTTATCTCTTCTGTCAGCTTGTCCCCCTCCTTATTCAGATAATCCTTAACTGGTGTCTGGCTGAAGCTTTTTTTTTTTTTTTTTGTGAAGACTGAGTTAAAATAGTTGTTGAGTTACTCCATCTGCTTTGAATCTTCAGTAGGAGTTCTTTCTGGCTTCTTAACAGAGGACCCACAGCTTCCTTGGCCCATCATTTCTGGGCAGCACACTCATAGAACCTCTTCTTGTTGTCCTTTAACATCCTTTATCTTTGCTTTCTTGATTTTTGTCCCTGCAGGTTCTTGCTATTTCCTGGTATGCTTCCTTGGTGACTTGCCCATTCTTCCACTGCCTCTGCTTTCCTTTGCCTTTGAGGCAGTTTTAGAAGCTCCTTGTACAGACACATTGGCTCTCTTGACATTTGTTTTCTTTTAAATGTCATCCTCCCCAGAAGGAAAAAAAATCACTTATCAGACTTTTTTTGCTACTATTTGGAATAAAAGACTTTATGAAAATGCAATTTTTTTTCACAGGACAGAAGATTTGGATCCTTTACAGCTAAATCATAATGCATGTGGACAAGAGTTATAGTTTAAGATTGAAAAATCAACCTTAATCTGATGTTTAACTTCGGAATATGAGGTTTTTATAATAAGAGAAAGATAATAATAAAAAAAAAATTCTACAACTTTTGAGCATCTGCATCTGAAATGAAACTTGACAGGTGTCATCAAGGAAATTGCATCTTATACTCTATATCCTTTGCTGGTGTGCTTGATCCCCTTTGGTCAACGGAACATGAAAAGTTGTAGTCAAATACCAATTTTAAGACCTATTATATCTAAAATTCAACCTAAATTTATAATTAACTGAAGATAGGAAATATGTAGCTTGTGTGACTTGGGAGTCTTCAGAACTTGGGGAAAATGGCAGACAAACGCTTCAGAGCCTTGTCAGCAAACAAAAGTTTGGGGAGACCTTACGGCATTCCAGACCACAATGTTAACTTAAGCTTTAAGCTTTTCTTATAACACAAAACTTTTTGAAATTCAGCAGACCCAACTCTTAACTCATTATCCATTAACAGCTGAGTCCCCTAAAGGGCTCTCCCAAACTCTGATTCACTCACCTGTTGAATGAGGACTACGCTTGCTTTCATTGCATATTTCCCTTATAGCTTCAGAAATGGCAATTGATCATATCCCGTAATTTCCACACCTAAATTAAGTTTTCATATTTAGGTTTCCATGCCTAGTTGTCTGTAAATGAAAAACTATGTTTTCTACCCCATGCTGCTTTCCTTTTTAGTTTGGATTTAAGAATTAAATACTGGTGTTTGAAGATGGAGGTACATAATTACGTAATGATGAGACTGGATAGAATAATTAGTTATGCCCATGTAAATACTAACTAGGTTGGTATACATTGTTGTTAAACTATGATGTGGGTGCCTATTTTTTCTGGAAATAAGGGCTACTGTATAGATCTTTGCTTACCTATATGTTCTGTTGCAACTTTAGCCTTTAGTGACTAGATTCAAATATTCACTTCATATTTGCTTTTCTTTCATTCAAGATATTGAGTGTCCCCTGAATTTATTTTTGTGTAACCCAGGTGGCGGCCCAACAGTTGCCACCCCTGCCCAATATTAGGGATGGTGTGCTGAGTGGGGCAGGGCTTCCGGCCAGCACCAATTTACTTTCTACTCGGCCCCTGCTCCCCACAGAGCAGCCCATAGTCCCAAGAAGGTCTAACACATAGCTGATTTATGTAAAATTTATGTAAAATTTACACTTTATTTACAAAACAAGAATAATAGGAAAAGTTATTTTCAAGTGAACTTAAATGGCGTAACCAGAATGCATTAGTCAACCCTTAACTCAGCTTTCAGCTGAGTAACTGGGTAACTGGCAGCTTTCAGCCACTGCTGAGATGCTATCACAAGGAAGCAAGGTGGTCACTCCCAGCAGCTCCAGCAAGCTTCCCAATAAGCAACAGACTGCAACAGGTTAAGCTCTTCTGATCTGCAGCAATCAAATTGTATCAAACCCCAGCCCCCCAAAGAGGCTGAAGGGTGACCCTTCATGGCAAGCAACATAGTAGGCTCCTGCAGCAATCGGCATGACCCAAGCACAAAACTCAGGGACTCCATCTGATGACAATAAGCTGCATAATAAGGGACAGGACTGAGTCCCCTTTGGGGCAGTCAGTGGCAGAGGATCAGCAGCACAGACAGCTCCAAGGGGTCATTGCTCTAAACCCATGCTCCAGATGACTGTCAGGGCACCCCACACACCTCACGGCTCACCAGTCCTGCTCCGAGCGCTGGCCTGCGTCCCGAGCTCCCAGGGACCCTTGTCCAGGTGCTCTGCTGCTCCTCAGGATCCCAGTGCCTTGCCTGCTGCTGTTCCACTTCCCCAGGGAAGGGAAGGGGTTTCCTCAACTCACCCGCCTAGCTCCCTGCTCTGGATGAGGATGCCGCCTGCACTCCTGGCTGTTACCTCTTCTCCGCAGTGGAGTGGGGGGCCAACTGCCACCACTAGCCTCCAGGATGCCTGGCATGTCCAGCACACTGTGTTGGGGTCTGGGGGCACCAGCTCTCTGCCCCAAGCCCTGGCCACTGCTCCCTCTCTGCTGCAGGGCTGGAGGAACAGCCAACTGCTGCTGCCGCCTTCTCCCAGGGCCTTTGAGGCTCTTCAGAAGGGTCTCTGCTCCCTCTGCTGGGTCAGTTCACCCCAGCTCTTCTTAGGTCTCATTCCCTAGAGTCACTGTCAGCAGCTCCTACATGCCAGTTTGGCTGCTGTTTTTATCCCCTCCGGCAACCCCTCCCTGGTGGTTTGCAAACCAGCCTACCAGGGCTCAGAGTGGTGGGCCCCCAACTCTGGCCATCCTCCTTCCATGCAAATTTAGGGCATTGAAAACCCATTCTTTCAATTGGCTTCTCCTTCTCCGTAGGGCAGGGCTCCCCTGTTCCACCCTTGGAGTTGCTCAGAGTTCACCGGCACTGTTTTTAGCCCAGGGTAAGTATCTCAAGCCAATCTGGTGAGCCCACATTGGCAGTCTGTTACTTTTTTATTAAGAGTAGCTCAAGCTGAAACTTTACTGGCAATGTACAACCACATATAAAGTCAGAGTTTATATCTAAATTTCCCCTCTCATTTTTATTTTAAACAAACACAAATAAAGCTTGTTAAAACAAAATATTTTTCTTCTGAAAATAAAAATGTTTAATAAAAATACATTAATTTTTGACACAACTTTCTACATGAAGGTTTCTCAGATCCAGGTAGAATTTCACCCCAATGGTCAAGGCATTCACCAGAGATGATTCAAGTTCATCCACAAGCTGAGACTTGAACCTCTTTTTTTTTTTTTTTTTTTATTATTATTATAAAAGTGTCCTGACCACCAACGTTTGGATCCAGTCTTTTGAAAGTCATGATAGCAGATTTAGCAGAATGTATGCAATGTGCTTAGAGTCTCTTTCCATCAAGCTCTTGGTTGGGATTAACAACCATAACTGCCATTCCCTCTCTTTTTGTAATAGCTTAAAGCAAAGATATGACTGCAGTGTTCTGACTGAAAAGATTTATTGAATTGCGAACAAAATCTTGCATTCTTTTAGTTCAAGGATGCCAAGTTATTTTGAAGTGATTTCACTTGTGCAAATATTTCCTGTTTGCCACAAGGCAAACAACTAATACTCTTAACTAGCTCCATGTGTGACTACATTTCTGTGCAACTCATTTGAAGATGGGCAAAACATCTGGTTATATATGTCTGAAATGCTTCTTCTTTAATCCCCACTTTGGAACAGCTTTTGTTTTTTGGTCATATCTGGACTAAGTTTGACTTGGTATCAGGTGTGAAAGATCTAGGACTTGAAGAGAAATAGCTTAACACTGGCTGCTTCTGTTCTGAATTCCCTTTCAGTTTGAATTTACCTATCACTCCTGCACCACTGTGAGTTGCGCAAATACTTTCCCCCTGTTTTAAATTATTTTAAATTTTTTTTTTTTTTTTTGTTAAAATGTGTTTGAAATACACAAAATGAATCAAGCATGGGGTGGGGACAATGCTAAAGAAACTGAATAATTTTGCTTTTGCAAATTGTTAGTAGTTTTGAGGACCTGACACAATTTATTTACAGGGTAAAGCTTCACCTTTTTTCTATTGTAGAACATATCCATAAATTCTCACCTGTTATTATCTATAAAGGCAACATTTTTTTAAAAAAAACCCAGAAGATAGGCGGGTGATCCAGGCTGAGCTGGACAAGCTCAGCAAATGGGCAGACGAGAACCTCATGGTGTTTAACACCAAAAAATGCAAGGTTCTCCACCTTGGGAGGAAAAACCTGCAGCACCCTTATAGGCTCGGCAGTGCTACGTTGGTTAGCACTACAGAAGAAAGAGACTTGGGGGTCATCATTGACCACAAGATGAACATGAGCCTGCAATACGATGCTGCGGCTAGTAAAGCGACCAAAATGCTGGCGTGCATCCATAGATGCTTCTCGAGCAAATCCCGGGACGTCATTCTCCCCTTGTACTCGGCCTTGGTGAGGCCGCAGCTGGAGTACTGCGTCCAGTTTTGGGCTCCACAATTCAAAAAGGATGTGGAGAAGCTTGAGAGAGTCCAGAGGAGAGCCACGCGCATGATCAGAGGTCAGGAAAACAGATCTTATGGTGACAGGCTGAGAGCCATGGGACTCTTTAGCCTGGAAAAGCGCAGGCTCAGGGGTGATCTGATGGCCACCTATAAGTTTATCGGGGGTGACCACCAGGATCTGGGGGAACGTCTGTTCACCAGAGCACCCCAAGGGATGACGAGGTCGAACGGTCACAAACTCCTGCAAGACCGTTTCAGGCTGGACATAAGGAAGAATTTCTTTACTGTCCGAGCCCCCAAGGTCTGGAACAGTCTGCCAGCGGAGGTGGTTCAAGGGCCTACATTGAACACCTTCAAGAGTAAATTGGATGCTTATCTTGCTGGGATCCTATGACCCCAGCTGACTTCCTGCCCTTTGGGCAGGGGGCTGGACTCGATGATCTCCCGAGGTCCCTTCCAGCCCTGATGTCTATGAAATATGAAATCTATGAAAAAAACAAAACACTCCCCTTCTTTTCTTACAGAGCATGAAAAGAAAGTTGAAATTTGTTGAAGGGTCTTGGAGTTATTTAAGATGCACAACACAGGATATGTGATTAAATGAGTTTATAAAACTATTTAACTTTATTTAATAAATTGAGCTGACTATAGGAAAGAAAGGCAAAGGAAATTGCACCTGTTGTTAAAACAGGCTGCTTCATTCACCAGAATGTGAATTAAAAAACATTATACTTTGATCTACAAAAATAGAAAAATGAGTACCTAGTGTATAGATTACTGAATTATGTGCGTGTATTCCTATCCATAATCAGTTTGAAATATAAGTTACCTTGAACCTTATTGAAACTGTTGGACAAAACTACTGTCCTATATCTAAGGGTGCAGCCACCCACACGTCACAGCTGAACTGTTCTCAGTTATGGGAACTGGTTCCCATTTGTTATGGATCAGAGGTGTCCATGCAGAATGCCCTAGCATGCTTGGTAGAATGATGATCTTTTAGACATTGGAAGTACTGTGGTTTGGGCACTAAGGGGTGGGAGTAAGTGTGCCTTGAAGTGAGCAAGTTGGGTGGGGAGGCACATGTGTGTTTGCACCCAGGCTTTGAGGGCTCCATGAAGTAGGTGACCTCTGGCTGGGCGCATTTTCACTTCTCTGCTTTCCCTTCTCTCTTAAACATGAGTTTGCTAAAGTTTAGTACCTACATTTGACCAAACTGCAGTATGCTTGCCGGAATTGGGATGACTGGGAGAGAGGAGAGTGCTTGCACCTACAGTTTTGACATTCGAGTCCTGGGGGGGTGGGCATGATGAGGGCCACAGTGAAACAGGGAATAAGGACATAGCTAGTTGTTAGAAAGATAGCTGTTACTGAACAAATAATGCAAGGAACCAGGTCATTGATTTAAAAAATACCAACCAAAGAAAAAAAGAAAAGGGGTGGCAGAGTTCTGGCCACATGCTATACTGGCTAGTTGCAACAGTAGAGGGAATGAGGAGCAATGCATTGAGGGATTCCTGGAGGTCTGACCAGACCCAGGTAACAAAATGCTTGTTGTCTACATGTAAACATGTGCCCAGTTTGCAGTATACTGGTTCATAAAAGTACCTGAATTTTTCCAGGTGCATTTTTTTAAAACTATTTTAGGTGGCTTTAAACCATTTTAATTAGATTGCATGTCTGTGGATTTCATGTCTAAACTGAATTAAAATGGGTTGTGTGTGCCCATACCCTGAGATAGTTAGTTATAATCTCAGCTATCTGCTTCCACGAAGGAGCTTAATTGTCTTCAGACAACTGTCTCCAAATTAAAAAAAATAGTTCATGTCTCTTCCCAGAACACAAGCATGTGCAAATCTGCGTAGGAATGTGAATGAGCAAGTATCTGAGCTTTGTTGGATATTTTTGGGGGGCAGCTTGTAGGTAAGCAGATGCACACAAAAAACAGAAGCCAAGCCTGACATAGCCTTAGGAAACATGACCAGAGAGTGCCAAAACAGAACATTTGGGGGTTGGAACTGCTGGCTAAAAGAGAATGTATGAGCAATGAAACTCATCTCTTCTTTAATTTCCTGAACACAGGAAGAACTAGGTCTGCATGTTCTCTGTAAGTAAACAAGATTGCATCAATGAAATACCCCAATATAGCACTAATTTCTCTTTTAACTGGAATAACCTATTGGTGAAAAGGATGCAATTACAAAATGAAGTTTGCTCTTCCTTGCAGACAATGTCAGGACAGACCTGCTATGGTTCATATATACATGTAGAAGAAGAGTCTGTAATCATCTCATTTGCAAGAAACTTGGTTTGAATCTCAGGTTCAAATTTCTGATCTACTTATTCATGGTTATGGTAAAATTTTGGGGCTTTATAAGTGACATGTGAAGTATTTGTAAAATATAGAAATCGTATAGCTGGAAATGACCTCAAGAGTTAATCTAATCCATATCTCCACTCTGAGGTGATATAGGTATACCATATTGTGGTCCTCCCAGGCAAATGTTTGTCTTACATAACCTTAACCTCAGCCACCTCCTTTAATAGCCTATTTTGTGTCTTCACTATCTTTATATTTAAAAAGCTTTTTCCTAATATCTAACCTAAATCACCTTTGAAAGCAAATTAGTCTGACTACCTCCTGTCCTATCCTCACTAGATGGAAAAACAATTGATTGCTGCCATCTTTATTAAATTTCTACATATTACTTGACTGTTATAACTGTTACCAAAAATACACGATTGTTAAGGCTTTAGAGCAGGATTAGGCAACCCCTGGCACGTGTGCCAGAATGTGCATGCAAAGGCATTTTGCTTGGCGCACATACCTTGGGGAAGGGGTCTGCCACAACAAAGACTGGGCCCCTTGTGACTCCCCTGCCATCCATCCCTGGCTCATCAACATCTTACAAGTCAAGGTTGCAGGTGTTTTTGGCAGTGTGCCAAAAAACATTGCTGACCCCTACCTTAGAGAGACAAGACTACAGCATGTGTAGGATCAGTTGTTACCAAAAACACTGATCCTTAGACACAGGATTAAGGTACAGTTACAACTTCCTTAATTATCAGCTCCTAGATTTAAAAAAAAGAGGCAAGAGACCTATCTACATTCTTTTTGTTCATATCCCTAAAGCTCAAGAACAAATACTTAATCCAATGCCTGTCTAACTTCCCACAAAAATGTAATGTAGATTCTTACCTACCTGCTGGGGAGACTCAGAAGGGAGATGGCAAGAAGACTGATAACGGGTCTTCCTGAATTTGTGCATTTCTCCAATATTTCCCCCCAGTCTATACATTATATTTTTAGATGGATTGATATGATAGGGGGCTTGTACATGTGAAGGGGGTTTAGTTCCCCTAAATTGAAAACAGTTGGTTTTTAATTGTGATGAGTTAAAAACCCACCATTTCGATTAGGGACTTCCATCACTGTTACAGAACAGGAATGGCCTGCCAGCAGCTCACCCCCACAGCCCCAGCCTTCACCAGGAAAAAAAAAAAGTGGTGAGGGGGCTGATCTTTTCTCTTTTTTTTCCAAGGAGCCTATTTGTGTCTCCCATGGCCACGTGCAGTCCCTGGGTCTGAGGTGGCACCGTGCTGCCAGAGTTTCTGCCAGCAGCGGGCCATGAACACCCCAATGGCTGCTGCTGCTGTGGGGGAGCTGTGCACCATGCAGGGGGGTAGGTGGGGGACCCACCAGTTCCAAGAAGGTCCCCCCACATACCTACAAACCCCTGTACAAGCCCCACACTACTCCCACAACCCCACCCAACCCTCCCCCCAAACCCTATATCCCCCCAAAAATCTCATGCCCTGCATGCCATCAGGCAGGATGGGACAGGATCTGCTGGCAGGAGCCATGGCTACAGGAGCAACTGCCCCATGCCCACAATGGTGCTGGGACAAGTAGCCCCAGCCCAAGGGGAATCCTAGTCCCAGGAACCACTTGGAGTGTGTGAGACATAGAGATGGGGGTTGGGGATGAGGGAGTGTTCCAGGTTGGAGAGGCCACCAGAGCTGGGCTTAGAGCCTGTCTATCCCCCTGGGGGAGGCCAGCCTGGAAGGGAAGGGGCTTGCACAGCCCAGTCCCTGAGCCCCAATCAAGGGCTTCACAGAAACAGCATGGGGATCAATGGGGCCTGGGCACAGGTGCAGGGAACAGAACAGCAAAGTCTGGCACTGCTCAGAGCCACAAAGCAGCAGGTGGTACAGCTACAACTGGACTCATGTCCTGGTACTGGGACAGAGCTGCTTCTGGGAAGGAGCTAGTGGGGGCAGGCAGGGACTGTGGGTCAGAAGTGAGGGGCACTTGCTGGGCTGTGGGTTGGAAGTGAGGGGCAAGGGCAGGGCATTGGCATATCAGTGCCCCACATCTTGGTGAGCAAAGGGGGCATGGGCAGTTCTGATTTTTCTATGATAAAAAAACCAAAAGTACACTTTGGAGTTTATAAATATTTAGAATTCATTTTATTATGATGATAGAGGCACTGGTAGGCTTCCAAATTGCTTTAAAATTGTAAATACGTCCATAAAACCTTGTTCAACTGATCTCTCAATATATAGCGGTGTATCATTTTAATTGCAAAATAACATGGATTTGGGATATTTTAATGAGAGAATCTGGGGGGTTTTTATCAGAGATTTTGCAGCTTTTAAACCGGGAACACCAGGATCTCTACAAATGAAGCAAATGGTGGGACCCTGGCAGAGAATCTAGGGCCAGAACTGGGGGCCCATCTGGAGGGCAGACGAGGTGGCTGACTTCCTGGCTATTTGGGCCCAGAAGGACATGTTTTGACCATTCAAGGAGCACATCTGAGCAATAGTTGCCCCAGGGACACCAGAAGACATGACAGCAGTGCTGCCTGAAGGCTAACTGTGTAGTGTCAGCCCAGAGCTAGCCCAGAAGTGAAGGCAGTTTTGCTGCAGTGCCTGTAACACAGCTCAGGTGGCTGTGCAGTCCCTGCCTGGATCTGGCAGGTGTGCAGCCATGGGGCTGCAGATCCTGTGACAGCATCTGCCCCCTTGGTAGTAGCAGGTAAGAGTCAGGCAGCAGCCCTCACTGCCAGACTGCTGCAGTAAGTAAAAGGTGTAGGGGCCACTCTAGGTTAGAGCTGCTTCAGCAGTCCAGCTGGTGCAAGGGGCTAATGTCCTCAGATACCAACTGGCCAGGCCTCAGAAGCTTCTGTCTATTTGTAAACATCCAAATACCATGGGCCTTAAGGCCCACCTGGCTAACTAGTAGTCCCTAGTGTATGGGGGCAAATGGGTGAATGCTACAACAGAATTATTGGGACAACAAAGGCAAAAAACAGGACAGGACTGATGTGAGAGTCAAAGAGTCAAAATGTGAAAATGAGTGTGCCTGAGGGGGGACACCAAGCAGAGCGCGCCTGGGCCATACCCACCGGTCCTCAAAGGCATCCAAGGAGCCAGTGGACACAGTCCACTGGTGGTCTGCCCAGAAACATGTACAGACAGGTAAGAGGAAAGTGGCCCCACAGTCTCTGGGCATCTTCCTGGCCAGAGTCTCCTTCCTGGTCAAGTACAAGGCCCACTTGGCCAGGGCCAGGAAGAGGTTCTGGAGGTGGGATTGGAGAAGCTGCAGCCTGGCACGCTTGATGGTCATGTGCACCAGGGTCTCCCTCTGCCTGCAGAAGGGGCAAGAGACTGGGGTGTCTGTGAATCTTGCCACATACACACCCATGGCAATGGCTCCATGGAGGAGCTGCCATCTGAGGTCCCCAGTGGCTCGTGGGATGAGGCTGGAATACAAACTCAGCCACTGGGGTTTTTCAGGTACACCCTCACTAAGCAGGTCCTGCCACTTGAAATTTGGGCAGGACGCAAGGGTGGCATGATCATGGATCATGAGGCGCACAAATGTGTAAAGGTGGTGGTGATGGATGGTGGAAAAGTGGACCAGTCTGGTGTCCTCCAGCTGGCTTAGGTGGTGCAGTGGAGAGTGCCATGAGACCAGGCAAGGCCCAGCTCCACAACAAACTCCGGTGGGCTGGAAGACACTGGGGGGGGCGGGGCAGGGCGGGGACTACCGCTATGCAGGACCTGGTCGACAAGGGCAAGGGAGTCGGGCGGTAGGGCAGATTTCACATCCTGGACCAGATGGCAGGTTGCATGTGTCATGGGTAGACCAATGTGCTGGGCCAGCACAGCAGGGTCCACCCACTCCTGCCTATCATAGTCCAGGAGGTCTCTGATACGCATGACACCAGCCAGGATCAACCTGTCATAAATGGGACGCCTCTGTCGGCACCTCCAGCTGGGGGTTCCATAGGAAGGGGTCGACAAGCAAGTCAGCACCCTGGGTGAGTGTTGCAGGGGGAACCTGGAGGTGGAGACCAACCTCCAGGCCCAGAGGAGGTAGAACTGGTAGAACTCTGGCAGCCCTCGCAGGTCTGCAGGAGGGAGCCCCACAGGCTGAGGAGCTTCTTGTCATATTGAAGCCCCCGGAAGTGGCAGAGGAAGGCGCGACCCAGGTGGCCCCATGCTACATGGCTACCGACACTGTATAGCAGTTGCTGCAGGGCCTGAAGGTGGAACATCAGGATTTGGCTGCAGAAGCAAACCAAGCCCTGACCACCCTCCTGCAAGGGGAGGTTCAGGACCTCTCCAGTGACCTGGTGCTGTCCTGGCCAGAAAAACTCCAGCACCCATCTCTGGAGCTCTGCCAGGACCTCGGGGCGCAGACATGGTGTGTAAGTGGTGCTAGAGCATGGACAGGACCAGTTGGTTCAGCACCAGCACTCGCTCTGGCAGGGAGAGACCTGTCAAGAGCCCTGCCCATGCCCAGAGCCGCTCCACCACCCTTGCCTTCAGCTGGTGCCAGTTCTCCAGTGGGGGAGGAGGGGTCTGTGGGGGAAAGGTAGACCCCCAAGTACAGCAGTGAGCCCACGCTCCAGCAGATCCCGTGGAGCACAGGTGGGAGTGAGCCCTCCTGTCACCTGTCACCCACTGCCAAGCCAAAGATTTTGACCCAGTTGATGTTGGCAGAGGAGGCTGCCAAGTACACTGCCTGGCAGGCCTCCACCTGCACCAGGTCACCTGAGTCCTGAACCGCAAGGAGTATGTTGTTGGCATATGCTGATAGGACCAGCCGCACTGCTAGCTCCTGGAGCGTCAACCCCACCAGCTGCCTTCACCAGAAAATGAGAAGGGATCCAGGGCCAAGGCATACAGCTGGCCTGACAGCAGGCACCCTTGATGTACCCCTCTCCTGAACAGAAGGGGTTCCATCAGGGTCCAGTTGAGCTTGAGCAAACACTTGGCAGAGGCATACAGCACCGGAAGAGCCTGCACAATTCGGGGCCTGAAGCCAAAATCCCACAGCATGCCTGTGAGGTACCTGTGATCCACTCTGTCAAATGTCCTTTCCTGGTCCAGGGATAGGAGGACGAAAGACAGGCCCTCCCAGCGCCCGAGCTCTAGGAGGTCCCGAACCAGGTACAGGTTGTCAAAGATGAAATGTCCAAGCACCGTGTACATCTGGTTGGGATGGATCACATCAGTCGGCATGGACTGCAGGCACGGTGAGATGGCCTTTGCTTCCACCTTGTAGTCTGTGCAGAGGAGGAACACATGACGCTAGTTCCTCAGGTTATGAGGATCCCCCTTCTTTGGCAGGAGCATCAGTGTGGCTCTCCGGCATAACAGGAGGAGTTCCCCATTCTCCTTGGATTCAGCCCAGATCACGACAAAGCCTGGGCTAAGGACATCCCAGAAGGCCCAGTAGAATGCCACAGTCAGCCCATTAATGACAGACAGTAAGCTTGCCAGACAGTAAGCGGAAGGCAACCAAAAACTCAGCCAGAATGAGAGGAGCCTCCAGCTGATCCTGGTCACCTGTGCTGATCTGTGGGAGTCCCTCCCACAGGGTCCGACAGGCTTCAGTGTTGGTTATATCCAGGAAGAAGAGCTCTTCATAGAAGGCCCATGTGCCAGTGCATTTCACCCGGATCTGTGAGAGAGGGGTGCCGTCACCCGCCAGAAGGCAAGTGATGTACGTCTTGGCCCCCTGCCTCCTCTCCAGGGCACAGAAGAAGCAGGAGCCATGGTCCATCTCCTGAAGGAGCTGAATGCGTGAGCAGACAAATGCACAGTGGGCATCGTGGTTGTCCAGAGCATGAAGCTCTTCCTGCCTCTCCCAACCACTCTCTGCAGAGGGATGGGTTGGTTGCGTCGGGTCAGTGACCAGGTGCCTCTCCAGCTCTAGGACTTCTCGCTCAAGCTGTTCCCGGACCGCCTCCCTCTGCTGAGCGTGCCCCGAGGGTAGCCATGGCAAAAAAGCCGGATGCACACCTTTGCCACATCCCACCATCTCTGAGACCAGGGGAAGGCTGCCTGTTGCTCCTGCCAGGCCAGCCAGAACTCCTGGAAGGCCTGCATGAAGCCCACATCCTCCAGCAGACTGGTATTGAAATGCCAGTAGGCTGAGCCTGGATGCCCAGGCCCTAGTGTGGCCTGGGCCCTGAGAAAGTGGTGATTGCTGAAAGGGGTTGGCCAGATGCCAGAGGAATGGACCCAGGCAAAGTGCAGCAAAGAGATATAAACCTGGTCCAATCGGGAGTGGCATGCCTGCTCCTCCCTCACCTTCACGTATGTAAAGGTAGGGGGGTTGGTAGGGTGACAGGCATGCCAAACATCCATCAGGGAATAGCCCATGGTGGCCCAGTTCCACTCCCTGCCCGACCGGTCTCACACATCTAGGGTGACGTTAAAATCCCTGCCAAGCAGCAGGCACTCGCCAGGGTTGAAGGTGCTGATGTAAGTGGCTGCCTGGTAGAAAAAAAAATTGCCAACTCTGGATCTTTCACAGGGGTGTACCTGTTCAGAAGGTTCAGGACCAGCTCCTGCACTTGGACCCAGAAGTGCAGCGAGTGTCCCAGCACCACCTCAACGTCTTAGTGAACCTCTAACTGCAAGCCTGGGGAGAACAGGGTGACCACCCAACAAGAGGTGGCCAAGAGGTGACTAAAAAAGACCCTACCTCCCTACTCCAGCTGCCAATTAGGCTAGTTGACTGGAGTCATCAGGGTGTCCTGCAAGAATACCATGGGGTATCCTCCCCCTGAAGGAAGGAGAGCACCTGGCATCTTGGGAGACCCTTCCTGCAGCCATGGATGTTGAGGGTCACAGTCTTAAATGATCTCATGGCTGTGGGGGTAGAGTAGACAGTTCAGCAGGGGCCTTGCACATCTCAACGCGCCGTGTGGGGCTCACTGGCTCACACAGCCCCCTCCCATAAGTATAGAGCCCATCTACGAAACTGCGGGCCCACCTATAGAGCCGGGTATTGTAGCTTTTGGGCCCTTTGCCTTCCCCCGCCAGTGCTCTTGCAGTGGTGAGGATGCTGATGCTGTCAAAATCTCCCCAGTGGTCCAAGGCAAGCTGTACCTTGCTGGCAGACTGCCAGCTGTACTCACGGTCAAGAAATGCAAGTTGCTTACCTCTGGGGACTGCCAGAACTGAGAGGGCCACGGGCTCCACAGAGCTTGCCCGTTCTTGAGCATTCTCCCCTTGTGGTTCAGTGGGCTTCCTAGGTACTGTCTGAACACCCTGATTCACTAAAACCCCGAAGTCTGGCTGGGATTGGGAAAGCTCTGCAGCCCCTTGAAAGTGAGGCAAGGGTAGGAGCTGGGGCAGGGTTCCCTTGCAAGATGGCAGGGCAGAGCTAGAACCCTGGGGGTTCTGCATGGGATCCCAGACCAGATCACTCCCTGCTCAACTGGGGCTGCCACCAGTTGGTCCAGGGACCCCATGCTGATCCCCTCTGGTGTGGGACCATTGAGCAGGCTAGTAGCGGGTTTTGATGTGGAGGGGGGAGGAGAAGACCCGTTGGGCACCAGGATGGCATCAGTGCTTGTCTCGGGGTCCTGAGAAAGGGGACTTCCCCCCACACCATCAGAACTTACTGGGGTGAGCCCCAGGGCCCCCATCTCCCCTAGATTGTTGGAGAGGGGGGGGCTCCACTG
Source organism: Crocodylus siamensis (assembly GCF_052110815.1). Lineage (NCBI taxonomy): Eukaryota > Metazoa > Chordata > Crocodylia > Crocodylidae > Crocodylus > Crocodylus siamensis. Next base: position 72,457,498 of record NC_143397.1, on the reverse strand, counting down.
ATGGACCTTCCATTGGGGTGGCCTCAGCCTTGGCACCCATAGTCTCAGGGATAGGCCGTGGTCATTGGAGTGAGGGGCCTTTTCCATGTACTCCTGCTCAGGGCTGTCTAGCAGCCCAAAAACTTCACCTGTTTGATCTTTTTGGGGTGGGGGGGTAGGGTGTCAGGTGCAGCCAGGGAGGCCCTCAGAAGCTGGGCTGCTCCTTCCCCCCCCAGTGTGGTGGTCTTTGGAGGGGGGAGGAGTCTTCCACAGAGGGCTCCAGCTGCGCCCGGGCCTACCTCTTGGCCTTGTGCCTAGAGGAACCTGCACCCACTCAGTCATGGGGTGGTCCTCAGATGAACAGTCTCCATTAGGAGAAGGTGAGGATTGGGGGGATGGCGCAGCTACAGTGGGGACATGTCTAGGGACAGGGGAGCTCTGCTCCCTCTCTCCCCTTGGCTGCTTCTGCCCTTCCTGGGAGCCTGCCAAACTTGGTTTGGGGGTGGGGTCCCCTAAGCTCACAGAGGGACTGGATGATGTGGCCAGGGGGCCCTTAGGGGGGGAGGGGTACTGGTGGCAGGGGCACCCCTCTTGCCAGTGGGACCCATGGATGTCCTCTCCTGACCCATGGGGCACTTGTGATGCAAGTGTGGCACACAGCATATAAAAAATATATCACAGCATATATCACAGGTCCCCCAACATATAAAAAACCATCACCAGGGCCCCCTGAAAAGGAATCGCAAGGCACCCCTCAGCCTCCAGCTGTGCTCCTGCCACCAGCTAGATCATAACCTGATGACAGAAGGAGCGCACGTGGCAAATGCTGGGGTCTCAGCACTTCAGTGAGAGGGCCACCACTGGAGAGAGAACTCTCCGGGGTTTGGAGCTGGGGGAGCAGGGCCCAATTAGTGATAGAGGGAGGGACAGAGCTGAGGACTACCTGGTCCCCCAGCTTTTTTAGGGGCTCAAGGGGGACATACTCACCTTGCACCACAAGCCCCTTCTCCACTGCCTTTTGTGCAGTGGCCTCCGAGGCAAGGAAAAAGACCCCCTTGTCATGATAGCAGGAGGCCACCATGATCTTGGGGACCCCCACTACTCAAGCCAGGGCCTGCACCTAGGTTCCAAAGTGCAGGTTCTCCCACTTGGGCAGTTGGCATTTCATCCCGTGCCTGTGGTTGAGTTCCAGAAAGGGGGCCCCACTGCCCAAGCTGGAAGGGCTGGCAATCCAGGCCTCATGGCTTCAAGTCATCCTGCAGCCACGTATGCATAGCTGTGGTTTCCCTACTGTGGAGCCGTGTTGGTGGACCAGGGGTAGAGCCAAAGACAGGCTGAGTGGGTATGAGGGCTGGTATAGTTCACCTGGTCCCCTCAGGTGCCAGTGGACTAGGCTTGGGGGCAGGGCCCTTGCCCTTCCCACCCCCAGCTGTAGAGGAGGCCGAAGAGGAGCCCTTCCAACTGCCCTTGCCCTTGGTCCCTGATGGTGGGGGAGGGGGCTTGGGAACCCCTCCGGGGGTGGGGCCTGGCCAGGGGAGACCCCGTGGCTCTGTTGGCTCCCTGCCAGAGTCCCACCTGCCCCTGCAGTGGAGGTTGCAGGTTTCTCTATTCCCAGAGGAGGTTGATTTGACCGGGATGGGGGCTGCAGGGGCATGCATCCCCTTGGGGGCTTGGCTGGGATCTGCCCCCATACTGGGGTCTGCAGGAAGCCTTGTAGGGGCATCTTCCCCCCCAGATGATCCTGTCCTGCCATTTCTTCACATGAGGGAGGGAAAAACAATAAAGAAAACCAAAATATACAGTGGGGCTGGCGAATCTAATAGGGGCAGGGGGAAGGGGGCTGAAGCTCACTGACCTACAGCCCCACAGGAGAAAAACTAGGAGGGCTATGCTTGGGGAATGTGAGGGAGGGGGAACACACACACAAGGGCTGGGGAGACTTGAGCTGGCTTACTCAGCCGCACAACAAACACCAGGGCAGGAGGAGTGGACCATGGGATTTACCATACAAGAGCAAAGAGACACCGGGAAGGCTGCTGAATCAGATGTAAAACATGGCTGGAGCCATGAAGGGGCTTTGTTTGTTGAAGATCAGTCCAGGAGCCCCTCAGGCTTCCAGCCAGGCACTCAGCAGCAGAACAGTAGGGGTAGACGTGGATGCAGGCACGGAGGCACCACGTCAACCTGTGCATTTCAATGGCACGATTAAATGCAGTGAGACAGCTGTGGGGGAGGCAGGAGCAATCAGTCAATTAGGGAGTAATCCAGTACAGGTGTCATTTGAGTGGTGAAAGTTCATGCAGCAGGTAATTTCCCTCTCTTCTGAGAGGAGACAACAACAGAACAGATGGCAATAGTAACAGCAACAGCAGCAGCGGTGGTAGCAGCCATCCAGTTCAGCCATTCAGGGTGTGCCTCGGGTGAAAGTGGAAGTGAAGGCAGGGGATGGCCTACCAAGGCAGCTGGGGCAGGCAAGGCACCTTTAGGCTCCAGCAGTGATGGTGGAGGAGGGGACCATTCAAATAGATCATTCTCTTCAGCTCCCCCCCAGGCTGTCCCCTGACTGCGGCCCTGGTGGTAGGCTAAACAGCAGGCCGAAACAGGAGTGCAGAAGCTGGGTTGCGGTGCAGTGCAATGCCCCCCGCCCCTCAAGGGGGCAGTGCTATGTAGCAGGGGACCCCCCCCATAGGGGGGCAGCAACAGCAGCAGCCCAAAACAGAAAGGGGCATGGCCAACTTATTCTTAGAGCTTTTGGGGATAAGCCAGCAGCTAGCAGTAGCCAGAGGCAGGAAGGGGCCTGGCCATCTTCTCCCCAGAAGTTTCTAAAACCAAGCTTGCAGCAGCAACAACAACAACAGCAGCAGCCTGGGACAGGAAGGGGCATAGCCAATTTTCTCCCAGAGGCTCCTCTGCTAGAAGCTCCTGAGGGCAAGTAGCCCCTGAGCTACTCACCAGGGCAGGTTTTTATACTTCTGGGACCAGTACAGGTGCTGGTCCTAGCCTCTAGCTCCCCCCTGGCTGAACATCTGGGAGGAGCTGGGCAGGATCAGTTTGTCCCAAGTGGCACAATTTGCCCCACACCAAAGTACAAAGGCACAGATCTCAGGCACAAAATTTGTGCCACTGTTATTTGAGCTGCTGCAATTGCATGTGCCTGCATGTGTGGACGCACCCTGAGAGGACAACCCCATCTTCAGCACCACAGCCTTCCCCCCCCACTACCCTCCCTGGGGTTTTTAACTTTCTCCATGGCCAGCCATCACCCCTGTCAGCTGGCCCAGTACTCCTAGGCAGGCAGGCTATTGCCCCTGCAGCTGGGCTCCAGTCCCTGAGCCATACACCTTAAAATAGATCAATCAAATACATCTTATTATAATTTAGTTCGAAAAATATGAATAATGATTTATGTAGCCAAGTGAATTGGATATGTTTTTGCTAGAATTAACACATTTGTATCAAGTCTCTTAGACAAGCTGTAAAACAAAGTGGCATTAGGAATGAATCAAGGTGGAAAAAAATAAAGAAAACAGGATAGTGGCAAGTAGTATTCCATGTTAGTGAGGGAAGGAGGTAAGAAATTCTCCCTTGTAGAATTGGGGAGACAGCCCAAATAATTGACACTGGTTCAGTTCAGTTCCAAAAGTTTCAGTGAAAGCAGTGTGGGGCATGTGGCAGCCATAGAGATGCTCTGGCTGTGTGCTAGAGTATCCCTCTGGAGGACCTAGCCTCAAGTTGCTTCAGGGGGCCCTTGGGGAGCACACCCTGTGCCACTTGCAGTGCGGGGAACATTTTGTTGTTTTTAGTACGCCTCTTGCAGTGTCTCAAACTGCTATGAGGTGCTGCAACAGGTACATATATCCACTTGTCTGGATGCAGCCTCAGGGTCTGAGGAAGGACCACAGGTTTTTTTGGTTTATCCATTTGCTGTTTGTATACTTGTCTGTTTTATGTTGTTCTCTGTGGGAACAAGTTTGCCCCAGGAAAAATAAACTGCCTACTGAAAGGAGTGACAACCTGCTACAAAGGCCTTATTTTATAATTTTTCTTGCAGCTGTTTTGCTCTGTTTAATTTGGCCTGGTTTTGCTAGATGTGTTAATTGCTTTATTTCCTTCTAGGACCAAGCTAATGTCACTTCTGCAAAGGCTTACCGCATAGTCACTAAAAACAGGCTTTTGGGATCTCGTTTCAGCCACATTTTAGTTTGTCAAAGGCCCCTTGCAAATGTCCAAGACTGGCAACAAGTGATTCGCCACTTGCACTTAATATGTTCAGTTAACAAGAACACATTATACTTTCACAGGATTCTAACTAGCTGTATATAATTCAGTTTCTTTCATCAAAAGATATAACATCAAGGTACTACAGCTGTTACTTGTGACTACTATCAGTGTTTTCTAAAAGCACTTATCAACACCTGCCCTGGTCAATTACTAGTAGCACTGAGTGCCTTAACTGACAGACTATTCTACTTTCCCATGCTACTGATAACTGATTACCATATGTATTCAGATATAAGATGATCCCCCCCACAGTGATTAGATTCTATATATGGAAAATGCATACATTTGTTATAATTTGCCAGGTATAGAATCTAATCATTAGATGCTTGCCTTGAATTTGTCCCCCACCGGCTGTTACAGCAGGAAAATAAATCTGGCAAGGTCAGGTGGCCTCCTTATTCTCCCCACCACCCCAACTTCTTCCCCTTGCAGCCTCTTCCCCACCCCTTAATGTTGGATCCTGTTATCCCTGAGCACATTGGAAGTGAGGAGTAAATTTGAAAACACTGACTCTTCTAATATGGGTACCCATAGACTAGGTTCACCCAGAATTGATGCATTTTACTTTTTTTTTTAACTGATGCAAGTTTTAGCACAGGTACTCCATAAATATACTGTGAAGCAGCACTGTGGCAGCTACTTATGTATAGTACAAACTAAGCATGATATTAGCCCAGAGGCAAAAGTCTCCTTATTTACTATATGGTTCATTTGGCTGTCAACAGCCTTTCAAACCATGGTTACCCCACAGCTCAGCACTGCTCAGTATATGTGTGTACTCCAATACCAGCTCCCCCTGCACCTTAAAAGATCCAGGTACTAATTAGCTCCCCAACCATGATTGAACTGAAGTGTTCTTGTCATGAGTCCTGGGATCCTCCAAGAATTTATATGCAGGTGAGATACAAGGCAACCTCGTCCAGTTCCACTTCATGGAGGGCAGGGCCATACTAATCATATGTGGCAGGGTGAGAGAGGGGGCCACAGAGAAATTCTGGGTGAACTGTTTGGGGCCCCATTTGGTGATGTTTGTCAGACCTTTAAGGCTGATGAAGAAACAGGAATCATTTGAAATGGAAAGAAAGGCACAGCTCAGCTGTGAGAGTGAAGAGGAAGTTGAAAAGTATTCAGTGTAGAGGCTCACTATGATTCGAAAAAGAATCAGTGCTGCAGGGGGACTAAGCACAAAGGGCACTATCACATATCTTATTTAGATGGGCTGCATTAACCTGTCCTTGTGGTAGGTTCCCATTACCATGTCAGCATTATGGCTAAGATCAATTATTTTTGGCACAAAGGGGAGGGTGTCAGGGCTGGCTGTAGTCCTGGTACCAGCCTGGTATTGCAGTACCTCTAGATGTAGTGCCAGTTCCTTCCTGGGGTATCAACTACCCATTTTTTAAGGGTTACACAAAAAACAAAGGTTCCCATCAGTTTTTTTGGAATTAAAGGAGGGTATTGGAGCTTACTCTGACTTCTCTGAGTACCAGCCTAATATTTCAATATCTTCAGGCCTTGTGTCCATTCCCTCCTAGGAAAACAACTACATACATATACACACACACACACAGGTTCCCCATCAGTATGTTTGCTCAGTAAACACCATGTGTTTTATAGTCATGCTCAGTGTTGTCTGCATTTAATCAACTTTATAGTGGGTTTCCATTACTGAGCACATGCTGCTTTTGGCACCAGTTTAATGATAGTTTTTTTAATTAGGTTTCTTTGTATGTGAATGTAAGACAAGGGGCTTTTTCCCCCCATGCTGACTGGGGGAGAAAAAACCTTGTTTTATATTTGAGTAAATATGATGAGCACTTGTATTTAAATTTAACTCGAGCACATATTACCCAAACTTACATTTATTTTAGGTCCACAGTCCAAACCTATTGTTGTGGTATTTCAACTCCTTGAACGTAATTTAGTTTATCTCGCTGTGAATTAAAGCATCACATCCATGGATTCGTTGCATGCAAACACAAGGGCACTCAAAGACATGTAATGAGCCTCTTAGTCCACCAGATGGCACTGCAACTTTTTTGTAGGAGCCCCTTCAGATTGCTTCTGCTTTCAAATTGCTTCCGCTTTTTTTTATTTTCTTGGCAAAGCACGGGCTAGGGGGTCCCAGGCTGGGGGGACAGTACTGGACTGTCCCACTCTCCTGCAGTGTTGGCTGGGGACTGGGTTTAATTCGTTCAAAAACCAAGTGTGTGTAAACACTGGTGCAAGCTCCAAAATAAACAAGTTTAAATTTTATAAACCTATTTAATTTAATGAGGCTTAAACCCCGTGGTGTGTACAGATGCCCTGTATAGTCTAAGGGAAAGCTTCCTTAGCAGTGAAACGGAAACCCAGCTCTTCAAATTGTACAAATTCCGTGTTCCCAGACACTTCCCTTCCAGGTTATGAATTCCAAGCTGTGCACTCTTGTATCAGTTGTGTGTTACTGGCAAGTCTTATCACATTGTGCTAATTTGGGAAGTACAGCAAACAAGCAATCTGTTAACATGTTTGCTTCAGTCTCCGATACTCTTGGTTCTAAAATTTGCCCACTCTTTAGAACCTGAGTAGTTTAAACTTATGCACGCTGTGATTGCTGCTACTTTGATAGAGCTTCTGAGTTCTGAGGGTAGGCAGCAGTTTTGGGTTGGATGAGATGGTTATTATATGTGGTAAATTGTGTCTGATAAGTTAACTTGCATTCTATTGATAGTGATATTCTTCAAACTTATAGGCTTTTAAAATATATTTTAAATAATACAATGGATGGTTTAAAATAAGTGTAAATATTATAATATTTATGATTTGTAAAACTCCATGCATTACACCCAGTTGGATAGCTGAATAATAGTAATGCTCAGATATACTACCATCTTGTGGTAGTTGAGGTGATCTGGTACATTGATAGCACTTTTAAAAGACAATACTTTAGCTAAATAAATATGTATTTTTGTAATACGTGTGTGTGAGGGAGAGGGAGTTTAAAAGGAATTTTCAAAGCAGTTTCATAAATCTTTGCGCATGTGTAGTGCTTCAAGTCCATAAATAGAACTGTTTTGTTTTAGAAGTGAGATTCCATTTTAATACTTCCTAAGAGATGTTCATTAATTATCACTGGTAATGGTTGTTTTACTATAGCATCAAGGAAGTCTTGCCATAGATCACTGTGGATCCCATTGTGTTAAGTACCATACAAGAGCAGAATAAAAGAATGATCCCCATCACACAGAGCTTATAACTTAAGTTTTGTCTTTGATACAAAATAGGGACCTCATGACAGGTGATACTTGGCGTAACACACACTACTGACTCTGGTCCCACTGATATTGGTCCCACTAATATTGGCCACTGACTTCTCTTGATATCACACAACTCATTTTCTTCCACATGACTATACCTGCTATTGAGGAAGTTGCCTGTTAGTGCTGTAGGATTATGCCCTAATATTGAAAGTGTATCTTCTTTCGTTCACCAACTTGAACAATAACATTATAACTTGTTACTAGTTCCTATGCATATTTTAATATGCAATATACCATGAAGTGCTATTTTAAAATCTGCAAATACTATGTCACATCAGAAGCTTTTGCCATATAAAATATAACATTGTGCTACTATAACCTATTGTAAAAAATTCTGGGTTATTTGTCCTTAGGCCTTGAACTAAATCCAGTCAAGACTGAGAAATCTTGGTAACAAACACTAGAATGGTCTGAAATAATACAACAACATTTACTGTTCCTCAATGAAGTTGAGATCAAGAAGCAGTCAATAACTTTTCAATCATTCTACTTGGTGTTCACATCTGCAGTTTTCTACTAAAAGTCTTAATGTGAGATCTTAGGTTTGTTTTCAGTGGTGTTTTAATGGGTGTATATATGTTGTTCTTTTCTAGGTGATGGGGGTATGGATGAATAAACTAGGAGCCCTTTACATATAGCCATCCTATCTGGCTTCTGTTGGGACTGGGTGCACAAGATAGAACCATTGTTTTGGAGGCATGTGTGTACACACACCTGAGAATGAAGGCAGAGAAAGAACTGGAAAAACTAGAGACTTGGAAAAGAAAACACAGGAAGGGTAAGGAAGAGCCACGGAATGCAATCTCTGGTCCTTGGGCAGAAATGTAGGTAAAATCCCAAATGCATAAGTGATTTGTCATTTGTCTTTTGGGAGCTCCCAAACTACTGTGTACTCTGGAGGTATTTCTGTGCTGAGAAGCTGTTATGTATGGGGAGTGTTTATATGAGATCAATTAACATAGTTACATATTTTTACATGAAAATACCAAAACATTTTATGCACACTCACTTCAGCATCATGACCTGGAAGATTGTTCATTTTGAGAGAGGATACTGTCAGCTCCTGAGATCTGCAGGAAAGGAGCCTAATCACTGCAGATCTTAGAGGAGAAGGTAGTAGAGAAGGGGACAGAGTGAAGAGGATAGTTAAACACCTTGGCAGAGATCAGCAGCCATACTAAGGTACCCAAAAGGAAAGAATATCCAATCAGCCTTAGGAAACTCCCAATACATAGAGATGTAAAAGATTTGCAGTGGGCTCTCTCCTTTTGAGCTTTAAACTGTTGGGAGGCCATTTTTTAAAACTCTGAAACACTCATAGGGACCATTTGTGATACTTTTTTGTCTTAAGTACTGTATGCACCCTGTTCAAATTTGCTGATGACACTAAGATGTGGGGGGATGTGGGCACACTAGAAGGAAGCAAAAGGCTACAATTGGACCTAGACAGGTTACAAGGGTGGGCGGATGAGAATAGGATGGGATTCAACACAGACAAGTGCAAAGTGATGCACCTGGGGAGGAACAACCAGCACCATACCTACAGGTTGGGGAACTCCCCTCTCGTCAGCACAGAGGCGGAAAAGTATCTTGGAGTCGTCATTGAACATGGGCCGGCAGTGTGGGGAGGCAGTCAGGAAGGCCAACCGTACTTTGTGATGCATCCACAGATGCATCTCAAGCAGGTCCAAAGAGGTGATCCTCCCACTCTGTGCGGCACTGGTCAGGCCGCAATTGGAGTACTGTGTCCAGTTCTGAGCGCCGCACTTCAAGAGGGATGTGGACAGCATAGAGAGGGTCCAGAGGAGGGCCACTCGCATGATCAGGGGACAGCAGGGCAGGCCCTGTGAGGAGAGGCTATGGGACCTGAACCTGTTCAGCCTCCAAAAGAGAAGGCTGAGGGGGGATCTAGTGGCCTGTTATAAACTAGTCAGGGGGGATCAGCAGGCGTTGGGGGGAGTCCCTGTTCCCCCGAGCACTACCAGGAGTGACCAGGAAGAACGGTCACAAGCTGGCAGAGGGTAGATTTAGACTAGATATCAGGAGGCGCTACTTCACGGTCAGGGTGGCTAGGATCTGGAACCAACTTCCAAGAGAAGTGGTGCAGGCTCCTACCCCGGGGGTCTTTAAGAAGAGGTTAGATGAACACCTTGGTGGGGTCGTTTGACCCCAGTACTCTTTCCTGCCATGGCAGGGTGATGATCAGACTAGATGATCTACTTGGGTCCCCTCTGACCCTAGAAACTATGAAACTATGCAGGCACACTGGAGGACTTCTGAGATTGGATGTGGCCAAAGAAGCCAAAACAGATGAGTTTGGCCATGTCTGTGATGCCACATACCACATATTTAGATGTTCACACTGCAAGGGTGCACTGCCCATGTGTGCATTGCTCTGCTTTTTTCCCCCCATGGGTTTTTTGACTCCTGGATATCCAGGGGTCAAAAAATCCTGCGTGGGGGAAAAAAAAAGTGGAGTAGTGTAGACACGGGCAGTGCACAGCACTCAAAAATGAAGCTGGACCACCCAGAGCCATGCTCTGGCTGCTGGCCAGGCTCCACATGACAGAATAGCTACTGCTGCAGCCCTGGGAGGCCCCTAGGACTCCAGGTAAGGCTTCTGTGGCCAGTCCAGTGCTGGCCCCAGCTTCTCTTATCGCACCCAAGGTAATTTGCTGCATGCCAAACACGCATGTCATGGGTGTTCCCTGGAGACAAGTAGCTGTGGCGCAAGGTGCGGTGCCACTGCTTGTCCCCAGGGAACCAAACATCCATTCTCATCTGGATGCAGCCCTTGTGATTTTAGTAGGCTGCCAAGCCTCATGGGAGGACTCAGAAGAACATGTTAGGACAAAATTAAAGTTGTAAGGCTAACTACAGGCCCATTAGCCTGACTTCTATCCTGGGGAAGATCTTAGAAAAGTTTATTAAGGAGGCCATCCTTGAGGGACTGGCCCAGGCTAACATTCTAAGGGACAGCCAGCACGGGTTTGTTGCGGGTAGGTCTTGTTTGACCAATCTCATTTCCTTCTATGACCAGGTGACCTATCACTTGGACAAGGGAGAAGAGATTGATGTCATATATCTTGACTTCAAAAAAGCTTTTGATCTGGTATCCCATGATCACCTCTTGGCCAAACTGGCCAGTTGTGGCCTTGGCTCCACCACGATCCGCTGGCTGGGAAATTGGCTTCGTGATTGGACCCAGAGGGTTGTAATCGATGGCAGTCACTCATCATGGTGCCCTGTGACCAGTGGGGTCCCTCAAGGCTCTGTCCTGGGACCCATACTGTTCAACATCTTCATTAACAATGTGGACATTGGAGTCAGGAGTGGACTGGCCAAGTTCGCCGATGACACCAAACTTTGGGGCAAAGCATCCACGCCAGAAGATAGGCGGGTGATCCAGGCTGACCTGGACAAGCTCAGCAAATGAGCAGACGAGAACCTCATGGTGTTTAACACCGAAAAATGCAAGGTTCTCCACGTTGGGAGGAAAAACCTACAGCACCCTTATAGGCTCGGCAGTGCTACGTTGGTTAGCACTACAGAAGAAAGAGACTTGGGGGTCATCATTGACCACAAGATGAACATGAGCCTGCAATGCAATGCTGCGGCTAGTAAAGCGACCAAAATGCTGGCGTGCATCCATAGTTGCTTCTCGAGCAAATCCCGGGACGTCATTCTCCCCTTGTACTCGGCCTTGGTGAGGCCGCAGCTGGAGTACTGCGTCCAGTTTTGGGCTCCACAATTCAAAAAGGATGTGGAGAAGCTTGAGAGAGTCCAGAGGAGAGCCACGCTCATGATCAGAGGTCAGGAAAACAGATCTTATGATGACAGGCTGAGAGCCATGGGACTCTTTAGCCTGGAAAAGCACAGGCTCAGGGGTGATCTGATGGCCACCTATAAGTTTATCGGGGTGACCACCAGGATCTGGGGGAACGTCTGTTCACCAGAGCACCCCAAGGGATGACGAGGTCGAACGGTCACAAACTCCTGCAAGACCGTTTCAGGCTGGACATAAGGAAGAATTTCTTTACTGTCCGAGCCCCCAAGGTCTGGAACAGTCTGCCAGCGGAGGTGGTTCAAGCGCCTACACTGAACACCTTCAAGAGTAAATTGGATGCTTATCTTGCTGGGATCCTATGAACCCAGCTGACGTCCTGCCCTTTGGGCAGGGGGCTGGACTCGATGATCTCCCGAGGTCCCTTCCAGCCCTAATGTCTATGAAATCTATGAAACGAGAAGCCCAAGGTTCAGAGGTCTAAGGTTTGTTGGGTTTTGATGGTTGCTCCTATCATGTTGCCTCTAAACAAAGTGGATTCCTCCAAGCCAGAGGCCATAAGACTCCTAGGATTTGCAGTAGTGTAAATAAACTAAGATAAGCTAAACAAGGAGCCTTCTTCGTAGCAAGAGTAGGTTAAGGAGGGGATGCATGCTGGAGGGTAGTAAAGCACTAGAACAGTTTGTAGAATCTCCATCCTTTGAGGTTTTTAAGACCATGCTAAATAAAGCCTTGGCTGAGATGATATAGTTGGGGATGGTCCTAGTTGGACCATCCCACGGGTGCTGAAGGAATTGTCCAGTGTCATAGCTGAGCCACTGGCATGGCTGTTTGAGCACTCATGGTGCTCCAGCCAGATCCCTGAGGACTGGAAAAGGGCCAACGTGGTGCCCAGTTTGAAGAAAGGAAGAAGGTATGATCCTGGTAACTTTAGGCCAGTCAGTCTTACCTCTATCCCTGGGAAAATACTGGAAAAAATCATCAAAGTGTGTATTTGTGAAGGCCCAGTAGGGGAAATGATGCTGAAAGGAAACCAGCACAGGTTTGTCACGGGTAGATCCTGCCTGACAAACCTTATAGCCTTTTATGACCAGGTCACATGCTGCCTTGACACAGGAGCTGAGGCTGATGTCATCTATCTGGATTTTAGGAAAGCCTTCAACACAGTTGCACATCTTATTCTCATAGGGAAGCTAGCAGGCTGTGGAGTGGACACCTACACAGTCAGGTGGGTGGCCAACTGGCTTAGGGACTGCACCCAGAGAGTGGTGGTAGACAGGTCATTCTCAGCCTGGAAGGGATGGGCAGTGGGTCCCGCAGAGTTCGGTCTTTGGACCAGTGTTATTTAATATCTTCATCAGCGATTTGGATGAGGGTGTGGAGAGCGCCCTCTCCAAGTTCACAGATGATACCCGGCTATGGGCCAAAGTTAATACACTGGAGGGCAGGGAGCAGATACAGGCCGCCCTGCCCTGGACAGGTTGGATCAATGGGCAGAACAAAATAGGATGCAATTCAACAAACATAAAGGTAAGATACTCCACCTAGGAAGGAGGAATCCCCAGCACACCTATAGGTTGGGGGATGACCTCGTCAGCAGCTCAGAGGCTGAGAGAGATCTTAGAGTCATAGTTGACTCCAAGGTGAACATGAGCCGGCACTGTAACAAGGCCATCAAAAAGGCCAATCACACCTTGCCGTGTATTAGCAGATGCAGGACCAACAGATTAAGGGAGGTGATGCTCCCCCTCTATGCTTCATTGTTCAGGCCACAGTTGGAGTATTGTGTCCAGTTTTGGGTGCCACACTTCAAGAGGGACGTGGAGAATCTGGAGAGGGTTCAGAGAAGGGACACTCACATGATCAGTGGCCTCCATGAAAGACCCTATGAGGGGAGGTTGAGAGATCTGGATCTCTTCAGCCTTCACAAGAGATGTCTGAGGGGAGAACTTGTAGCCACCTGTAAGTTTATCAAGCGAGGACAACAGGGAATTGGTGATGCGTTATTTACCAGAGCACCCCAGGGAGTAACTAGGAATAATGGATGCAAACTAGTGGAGAGTAGATTTAAGTTAGACATTAGGAAGAAATTTTTTACAGTAAGGGTGGCCAGAATCTGGAATGGGCTTCCAAGAGAGGTAGTACTATTATTTAACTTGGAGGTCTTCAAGAAGAGGCTTGATAGTCACCTTGCTGGGGTCATCTGACCTTGGTCTTTTTTCCTGCCAGGGGCAGGGGGTCAGACACAATGATCCATTGTGGTCCCTTCCAACTCTACAATCTATGAATCTATGGTTTGAGCACGGGTTTGGACTAGATGACCTCCTGAGGTCCCTTCCAACCCTAATTTTCCATGATTATACATTCTTTTAAGTTGTCAGTACCTGTATAACTACCAGTTAATGGAATGGACTAGTACAGTGGTACCCAACATTTTTTTTGGCCTCACAGGCCAAATGAGTGGCATATGGCCAGTCTGTGGGCTGCATGCAGCATGCAGTCAGGTCTAAGGCTATGCACTGGATCCAACTCCATGCAATAGTTCTGGCCATGGACACGACCCATGCACTAGCCCATGTTATCCAGCCCATGGAGCTCTGGGAATTGTGGCAATGAACACTGTCACTGCTCTCTACTTTCTCCTTCCACCTCTGAAGAAATTTCCCAGACCTATCAGGAACCCCACAGATACAGCCCACAGGCTGTACTTTGAGCACCACTGGAATAACAACATTCTACAGTAGCCGATTCCCTCCACCAATCTTTCACCTGCCATATCTTTGTTCCTGTTTATTGTATTGAGGAGGCAGTCCCTGGAGCCAGGAGCATCTCCAGTGGTGTTCCTCCCTTCTGGCTGGGGATCTCTAGCTTCTCTTGGGGGTGCTTTCCCTTTAAAGACAGCCCTTCTCAGCTCTTAAAGCACCAATTGGGACTTTGGCTGTCCTGACCATGGCCTGTTTTTCTTTTTGCCAAGCCCTCAGCCCTGGTCCACTACCTCAGACCCTGGGCCCTTCACATCCCTGCTCGGGACAGTTTTTTTTGCAGAGTGCCCCTAGCAGCCTGTCGCATGGTTTCCAAACGTCTCCTGTATTCACTACCCTAACCTCTAGTCAAACTCAAACACAAAATACCACGTAAACAGCTTTAACTGAAATAAACCCCTCCAGGTCTCTCTTTCTTGAGCCCTCTTAAGTGAACAGGTATATTTCCACATCCCCAGCCCACCAGGTACATTGCCTGGACCAGCCTGACTCCAAACTGCTACACAGTGCTCTTTTCCCTGAGGCAGCCAGGTTCAGACTTCCAGCCTACAGCAGAATCCCAGGTCACAAGCATCAGCTTGCAGCAGCAAAAGATTGCTGACCCTTGGCCTGGGTAATCAAATACTGTTATGAATTTAAGAAAGCTTTTAGGGCCCATTTCCACACCATTTTATGGGTCTTTTTCATTTATAAATAGGAAACACTGCCCAGGGGATGTGTTGGGTCAGTGCATTGTATGAGCTGCCTCTACCTGTGAAAAGTGCTCATGAAGCTTTGTTAACAACTTAGAGGTATTCCCTTCCCACAGAAACCTAAGAGAGAATAAGTAGTAATAACCCCATATGAGGACCATGATGATCACCAACCAAAGGAAGTTGTGCCACAGTGAGCGAATCTATGTGAACAGGTTGAACTATGTCAGTTTTGGTGGAAAGGAAAGAATTATGAACAGTCATTTTTAATTAATACTGTAATAACATGGTGGTATTCTATATTTATTTCTATTGAAACAGAGTAAGAATGTTCCGTAGACCATGGTATCACAATTAAATTTACATAACATCTTGTTTAGCAGGTATTTGTCTGAAGTGTTTATTCTGGACCATCATTAGTGCAGAGTGTTATGCTTTTGTTTGTGACTTATAATCTTCTCCAACAATAGCTGCATAAAACATTATAAAAAATGAAAACACGATAAAGGATTCTTATTAGAATTCTAGAAGCAAAAAACAACATCAATGGACACAGAGAGAACTTTGCTCATTTAGGTCAAAAACCACTGATCAGTAATACAAAAATAGGCATTGAATCCGTGAGAAATATCAGATAAAAATTTAGGTACCTGGGCAGTGAAATTAATAGCTTGAACAGACATAGTGTAGTACTAACAGTCCATGAAGCAATTGTGTTAAAGTATAACTTGAGGAACAAATTCCATCACTAAGTGCGAAATTTCACTTTTATGCCACTGTTGAACTTAATTTAACAGGCTTTTTAAATGCCTTATTATTTTGATTCTGTCTGTCTATAGAGAAAGCATTCTATATCTTGCAAAATGTTATGGGTGCACATTTTACAATCGTATTTGACCAGTAATTACCCTTCTGTAGATCTCTTTCGTCAAAGGAATATAGGATTTCACATGCTCATCCAAGAAATAGAGAGGATCAGATATAATTTCTGGATTAAATCCTTCATTCACCAGATGTCCTTTCTGATGCTTGAAAGTTGTAGTAGTTTTCATAACCTCCTAAAAGCAAATAATGAAAATAAAGTGCAACACTTAAATACAACCAGTGGAAAAAAATGTGATTAATGAATAAAATGGCTGTCTATTTTAGATGGCAGTGGCTTACTTTGGAAAGGATGATCTAACTACCTACATTGCATGCATGATTATGATAATGCACTAAATATCAAAATCTGATTTTAAAAGTAACCTCCTTTAAATTCCTCTCTATTAAAGCCACAGGCAAACTGATACATTTTTGTTTTTAAACTGGGATTGAACCTATTTGATTTGATTTTACTTCCATTAATGTATTAAGTTCACAGACTACAGTTCATGGTCACTAGCTGGCAGTGTGCACACAGCTGGTTGATTATGTAGTGTTGGCTCTCATCTTGTTTCCAGCAGCTAAAATTAAAGACCGTTTCCAATATATTAAATACTTTCCTGATGTTTTAGGGGTTTTTTAAATGTAAACAATTGCTGTAGCTGCTGCAGACAAGTATGGGATTACGAATTCATGGCTAAGGTAGACCACACCCAATAGCAAATGAGAAGGGAAGTAGAGCATGAAATATCTCTAAATTTTGATTCATGCTAGGAGGCAAGTTTGAGAACCTCTGGACTTTTGCTTTTCATGTAGTAAAGACTTAATCTTCATTCTCATTTTAAGAACCTATTTGTTTTTCTCTTGATCTGTAATATGATTAATTCACCCTACCCCCATTCTCCAGTGGTCAGTCTTTAGGTTTTATACTGAGTCTGCTAATACATTTGCCAATTAGGGCGCAGACAGAAGTGCATCT
Source organism: Crocodylus siamensis (assembly GCF_052110815.1). Taxonomy (NCBI): domain Eukaryota; kingdom Metazoa; phylum Chordata; order Crocodylia; family Crocodylidae; genus Crocodylus; species Crocodylus siamensis. The sequence goes on along the minus strand of NC_143397.1, from coordinate 72,440,855 downwards.
CCCTGTTTTGTAACTGAGAACACTTTGCAGGAAGCATTCCAAGATACAGCAATTCCCTGGACCAAACAGAAGTTCATTCTTGGTTCCAGTGGGGAGAGGAATCTAGCTGCTTGTTGCAAGTCTGCAGCCAGTTTCCCCTGGTAGTGGCCTCTGCTTTCTCCTAGCCCTCACTTTCAGAATAGAAGGGAAAAAGGGAGCAGAGAGAGCTCATGCCACAGGTTCCTCAGCTGAAGCAGGGGGCCCTAATACACGCACCCAACTCTCCAGCAGGGGCTGGAAAACCCCCAAACCTAACTCCTTCCTCTACCTTTCCCCTCTTCCCATTCTGAAAACATTGCAAGACTGGCAGGTAGCGCAGACAAGTTACAAAAGACAATCTATTTTGAAATGTCTTCATCTGACCCTTCATGAATTGAGGGTTCAGATTTTTGTCCAATCAGCCATTTTTGAAGCAGTCTGCAGCCATGCACTTGTGTTTGGTCATGGCTATAAACTGCTTTTTGTGGCCAGATTGGGTGAAAATTGTCACTTCTGTCTGTGCCCTTAGTTTCCGCTACTGGCAGTTTTTGTGAAAGTAACCACACTGGCATTTTGTACAGGCACTGAATAGCTGCTAGCTGGTAATAACTTTCAGTCATTACTCACTGGTTTTAATTTGAAGTTATTAGCCAAAGAACTTGCATTTCCATATTGTCCATATTGCTGTAGTGGTTTAGATTTGAAATGTTAATAGGAAATATTCACTAATTTTTTTTTTTAGGGAAAAAATGGATTATATGTAGTTTTCTGTGGGAATGAATTTCTGATAGAAAAGATCTTTCTTTTTTCAAAATGAAGATTATCTGCATGAAAACTTCAGTACTGGTGAAAAATTTGGTTTATCCATTAGAAAAAGTTGAAATGATGACTGCTCTGCTACTATGTGGAAAGGCCTTACTAATTTCACTTTCAGGCACACAATGAAATTAACAAAAAGCCAAAAATATGATTTTTCAGCTAGGGTTTTCTATTTGGATTGAAAGGAACTAAAACTAGAAATGCAGAAATATACAACAATTCAATTTTTACCATGCACTAACCTGCTGTCTTCTGAGTCTGTAAATTCCAAAATCTTTTCCCTAAGAAGAATGGTCCATTTGCTAATGACAGTTGGATGCCTCAAGGTATATCTATTTGTGCTGCAGGATAACCTGCATTATATTTGGCTTTTGGCTTAGTAACAAACTAAAAGGCCATAAACTCAAGCTACTGCTTAAAGGACAGATAAACAAAGTCAAATCTTTGCCATCTTTGTGGAGCACAGGAAGTGAAATCTCTGTTGTCCCCTTCTATATTGAACCCCCACAGTTCCATAAAAAAAAGTTCAGTGACTATTTTCCCAGCAGAGGGCACTGTTGTTCTAAAGCATCTTGTTGATCAGCTCATCTACTAGTGTTCTGACTTACTGTAAATCTACAGTGACAGCATTTTAAAGGCACTTTATCAGGTATGCTTCTCTTCTATAAATTACGAAAGCTCTCCTGAATTCTGAAAACTACATCTTTTACTAACTTCCTGCCTACACTCTTTATGCATTATCTTCACAAATTACTCCATACTCATTTTGTCCTTTCCCTCATTATTCCTTCCATTCTCCAGTCCTTCTCTGTAATATAGCTTCATCCTACATCTTGATTTGAGGGTGATTTGTTTTCAGACACAATTATGTGCCTAAATGACAGTTATGCAGCCAATGTAACCTCAAGTTTTTGGTACTTGCATAATAACATTTGGATATGGAAGTCAGCATGTGCTCACTGAACATACCCAGTAGAGCTGTATTACTGTCCAGGTAGGTATGCAGTGGCATACACCAGCCTATGCATGAGACTAGATAAAGCCTGAAACTGTAGCTAGGCATCATCTCATGACTAGGATCAAAGGAGAGTAGGGCAGGAAAAGACCTCACAAAGTCATCTCATCCAGCCTCCTGCTCAAGGCAAGATCATTCCTGACTCAGTCATCATAGTCAAGTGTCTGTCCAACTTGCACTTGAAAATTTACAATGATTTTCCAGCGATTCCACTATTTTTCTAGGTAGCCTGCTTGTATGCTTGACTACATTCACAATCCGAAAGTCTCCAACCTAAACTTCTCCTAAGTCTTGAAGCCATTGCTCCAAAAACTGTCCTATACAGCTGCAAAGAAAACCTGTCTCCAACCTCTCTATAATTGCCTTTTGGATATATGAAGACTCTTATCAAATCCACTCCCCCTCCATCTTCTGTTCTTCAGATTAAATAACCCTAGCTCTTTCAACCTTTCTGTAACAGGGATAGCGCTGGAGCCTTTCTGTCGGTGGCTCCGCCTTCCTGTCTTGGGCTAACCTCCTGCTTACTCGCCTGCCACACCTTGATCTTAATTGATTGAGGTGGGAGGCTCAATTAATTAGTGGGAGGCTGCCCACTTATACGCCCGGTGTCAGGGGGAGCTATCTGCGGCTCCTTTTCCTCCACTACACCACAGCCCAAGCCTCGCAGATGGTACTTGACACGGTTTGCCCTATGCCTTGGCCCTCTTCTTTACTTCTGGGGCCCCCCACTGCCCCCTCTCGCTCCAGGGCTCCTCGCTGCCCCCTCTCGCTCCGGGGCTCCTCTCTGCCCCCTAGCTCTGGGGCTTCTTGCCTGTGCGCCCTCCCTGGGGCTTCTTGCCTGTGCGCCCTCCCTGGGTTCCTCTCGCACTTGCCCACACTGGGGCCTTTCTCTCGCTTGGGGCTCAGGTGGCCGTAGCCATGCCTGGCCCCCAATGCACTGTGCCCCTTCTCAGGGCTGGGGTCAGTGCACCCCCTTCTCGGGTCTACAACCCCTGTGGGGCTCAGGTGGCCTTGACCTTACCTGGCCCCAACGTACTATGCCCCTTCTCAGGGCTGGGGTCAGTGCACCTCTAAATGCGGTGCCCTCTCTGGAACCGGGGTCCCCACACTGCTGTGGAGCCCCTATGAGGCCTCCTCCAACCCCTATTAGCCTCACCCGGTCCTCCAGTTAAATAGTAAACACAAAACACAAAGCCCCTAGGCTATAACGTAAACTAAACCTTCTGGTCAAAAATCCATGTTCTGTCCCTACCGGAAAAATTACTTCGACTCAGCCACAACCAGGGGATGCTCCTGTAGTCTATCTTCCCCTTTCCCTCCGTACTGGCTAAGCTCCCCACTCCTTGGCCGCCGGAGGGGAACTGCTCTCCTGGCCTTATGCTTGGGTTTAAGAAGGGGCCAAGCCCTGCCCCTTCCTGTCAGCTGACCCTCTTGGTTTCCCTGGCCACCAGCACCTGTGCTGCCCTGGTGACTAGCAGTTGACCCTCGCCCTTCTCACCACTAGGGGTCTCTCCTGCCACTTCTGCTTTTAGGCACAGGGACCCGCGTGCACTGCGACACTTTCCTTATGAGTAATATTTCCTAGGAAAAGCATTTTTGTCACTCTGTGCTGAAGTTAAAACAAATACCACTTCATTGGAATAAGTTAAAAGCAAGCTTCAGGGCTGTGAAATAAGAGCTGCATTATGAGGAGCAGCTAATTTAATGAGTGTAACATGAAGACCATTTAAAAGGAAAGATGGTAATTAGCACCTGTAGAAAGAAGAGTTTAGAAGGAATCAGGTAGAATATAATGAGGCATGAAGTCAAGTCACTCTCATTGCTGCCTGTACAGAAATACTGTTGGCTGCTGCCACTGCCAGGAAGTTAGTTTTATGTACCTGATTAAAGCTATACTGGAAAGCATGAAATATGTAGATTCATGCCTCCTCTGAGTGAGGGGACTAGAACTTGCTCCCTAGGCAAGTACACTGTCTGCAGAAGTGGTGGGCAAAATGGCAGATCTGGCCAGTGGCTGAACTTCCTCTCCCAGCAGCCCCTGCCTGTGCAGCTCCTGACTGTTCTCCATGGATCCAAGGCCATGATCTTGGGGTGGTGACAGTGCAGGTCCACGGCAGAGCCACAGTCCACTCCCCGCATGTCTCTGCCTGCGGAACTTGTGCTTATCACAGGGGTGTGCAGGCAGTGGATTGTGGTTCTGGCCCAGCCCTGTCCCTGTGCTATCACTGCCCCAAGATCCTGGGGTCTTTCCAGCCCTGCCCTTCCATCTCACTCCTGGCTGCAACCCCATCCCAGCTGACCACCCATGTGGGTACTGGTCCTGGTGGTGGAGATGGGCCAGGGTGCTTGGCCTGGTGGTGGCAGCTAGAGGGAGCTGCTGCCACAGGGGCTGCTGGGAAATGGAGTCTGCTGCAGGCCCAGTCCAACCCCAGGGACAGACTTTGCCTACCCCTGATCTGTAGGATTAAAACTGGGGAGAACCCTCCACCACCACCACCACCACTGCCTTGCATCTTATGGGAATGTGTGCTAAACCATCCTAATTTGCCACAGGGAAAATAGAATCTCAAACCGTGTGAAAGTGCCAAAAACTTCAGTTACATGGGTGCGTATATGCCATTTAGGTTCATTAAAAGAAATAGGATTTTGCCTAATCTGTTTTGGGGAAACCGTGCAGAACTATAGAATGTATTCCAGAACACTCTGGCACACCAAAGTGGGGCTGTTGGCCCTGGCACCCCCCAGGGGAGTGTAATATGGGTATTACACCCCCTTAACATGCCATAAAAAGAATATCCATATTAAGGGTCTGAGTCCATGCATTCTTGCTGTGTAGGAGAAGGTCTTGCTCTGGGAAATATAGGAAGGGAGCAATTTGTACCCTTCAAAAGTGCTACCTCTGCAATTGCATCCCACTGCTGCTGTCTTTCCAGAGCTGAAAGCAGTAGGGCCCAATTTGGCCCTTGGATTGTAATGTCTTCTGAGCAGAATGTGTGTCCTTTATCTTTTGTAAAGTACCATGTCACTCTTTGAATTTGTATAAGTAATAATTAATAATGATCACTTCAGGGACATGTACATTGGGAACTGCTTTTAAATTAGTTTATGTCTTCATTTTATTTATGGTTGGTGTTATCACACATCTGCATTTGCACACTTGTATAGTGACACAATTTTTAACAGGAATCATAATTTCTTACCCAGTGTTACCAGCATTACTGAATGGATTCATAAAGTGAAATATTTTTCATTAATTATTGAAAACATATTTGTTTATGTTTAGAAGAATAACACTAAAATATTTAAAAACTTGGTAGGATTTTTTCATTTCCTTTCTTAACTAACTTTTGAAGCTAAGCTGTCTGTATGTGGCTTTGTTGGTTCAATAAGAGAAGACCAATATGCAGGAGAAACAAAATCATAAGCATAAAAAAGAAGATTTTTTTTTTTTACCATGATTCTCACAAACTGTGGCTGGGCATATCTTGGTAGGAAGTCCATGACGTGCTTGTAAAGTCTCTTTCCATCAAACTGTTGGTCAAAAATAAGAACTATAGCTGCCATCCCTATCCTTCCTTCATAACCTAAAAGAAAAAAAATGGAAAAAAAAATTCTTACGGACATGCCTTCCCATAATAAAAAAAATAATCTTGTATTCCTCAGCTTTACAGTACTTACTAATGCTGAGACAGGATTTTGCCCAGTGTACATACAATAAGTAAGGTCTGAGAATGCTCTCCCCCATTTTTAGGATTATCCAAGATAAGATCCATTCTTTCATTATTTCATTTTGCAACATTTTAAACGCATTTCAGAACAGGGAGTTTATGTAAAAGAAGCCAGCCATTTCTGTTGTTTATCTGGAATTCTTTCAGAGTGAAAACCATGTGTTATGGAGGGACAGCATAAGGCCCCTGCACTGCTTAAATTCTGTGCTGGGGATGGGGTGGCTAATGACTGCATGGGTCACTGCTAACTGGATACTGTCCCATAAGCCTTGTACAGAAGATGTGATGGGGTGGGCTCAGGCTTATCATGTGGCCAACTGGGGCACATCAAGGGAATGCAAATGATGTAGAGAAACTACATTTTCTTTTCCATATTCTATAGCAATGGTGCTCAATCTCTGTCCTTCAAGCCAGATCCCACTCTCAGCGCTGTGTCATCTCACCCTTGGGGCTCTCCAGCACTCCCCTGCTGTCAAATTTTCAAGCCCAACAACCAGATGACATGGCTCCATACGCCCAATCCACTTTGTCAAGTTCATTCAGGAAGCAGCTATGATGGTGAGGTTATGGCTGTTCTTTATTAGCACAGATTTGGATGCAACAATTTCACTGGCAAATACAAGACACTTACACAAGTTGCACTTTTCATGCTATTGGGGCCCTTGAAAGTACTTTACAACTGTGCTGTGACACGCACGGCTGCAGAGCACTTTTAAAATGGTCAGTTGCACAAAAAATTAACTGTCCTCAAATGAGCTACTGGATGAAGGTGCTATGCTTTAGAGCTCCTTAGGGAACTTGTGTTCCCTATGGTTCATTTTTCATGTTTTGCAGGCTGGACTGATGCAGCCCAACCCTACCCCTCGGGCTGTCAACAGGGTGAGGAGGATAGAGGGAGCAGCACTGAGCTGCTGGCTGGGGTTTGCTGCCTGGCTGGAGGTGGTGGGGTGGAACAGAGCTTCCCTGTCTCACAGCCTGCCACCAAGCTACCCCAGCTGGACTATTGGGGGGAGCCTAACTGGGCCCATGAGGCAAGGGGACTCCATTCCAGCCCTCTCCCCTCTAGCTCAAACCAGGCAAAGCAGAGAGGGGGAAAGGAGAAGCATAAGCTACCAGCCTGAGCTGGAGTGGGGATGGGGTGGAGGGGGCATGGAATGGAGCTCCCATTCCTTGTGGGCCCAGCCTGGCTCCCCCAACACCCCAGGTGGGGTAGCTGGGGGAGGGGTGTTGTAAGGCGGGAAAGTTCCATTCCACTCTCCAGCCCTCCAGCTCCAGCCAGGCAGCAAACCCCAGCAGGCAACTCTGGTGGGGGACAGGCTGGGCTGGGAAGAAAGGCAGTTTAGCAGGCTTATTAGAAGCTTCTGGAGTGCTCCTGCCTGCTGGCCAGGGCAGACAGGCTCCAGCCCCCCTGGCCCAATATGTGAATGTTTGTTGGGTTGGGAGGAAGGAGTAGCTCTAACTCATGGTGTTTTGTATAAAGTGCCATGAGTTAGAGCATGGCCGAGATGCATGTCAGCACCCACAGTGTTTGCAAGTGCTTTGGGATTTTCTGAGCCTACAGTTGTAATAAATGCATGGAATTGTATCAGATTACTGCAATCAAACTCTGGTATCCTCAAAAGCCAGGCAGCTCTGCTGTAGGTTGTTTTAATTTGAAGAGCTGCATGGTATTTATTGCCATGCTCTACCAGATAATAGCAGTAATCCTTCTGCAGACTTACCTGTCAATAGCACTTAATACCAAGCTATTTGTATCCAATTGGGAGCTCCATTTGCCCTAGTCTGTACAAATTGGAAAATCATTTGCTAATTCTCCACATGTATAATTGCATGTAATTAAGTATGTAATACTTATCTCAACTGTTCAAAACAGAGTAATTGTGGAATGTGAGGTAAATAAAGACTTTGTAGGGAGTCTGGAAAGTATCTGCTTTTTGGGAAAATTGTTTAAAATTTCATGCCATGTGGTACATTCCAATAGTAAAAGTATTTATTCTCTAGACATATATTGAGGAGCCAAGGACAAGCCAGTCCAGATATACATGCATTTCTCACACCTCTATCAATCCTTTTTAAATTCTTCTTGACTTTTCTGCCCACCCATAGAGACTTTCACTATTTCCTGTGCATCAAATATTCTGTTACATTGAAAATGAGTTTTTGAAATACAATTGATAAAGTAAATCCTGAGTTATTGAGTAGGCCCCACTGATTGCCTTTTATATATGAGTTAACTTATCCTTCAAGTTAAACAGATGGAAGAATATAATAAGAAAGTAGTATATTGCTGCTGCCATTTTAACATTCTGAAAGTATAAGAATTTTCTTACCTTTTACACTCACTCCATATACATTGGCCTCTTGAACAAAGTCCAACATACCAATGACTTCAGAGACTTCTAGAGTGGCAACATTTTCTCCCTTCCATCTAAGGAAAAAGATTGTATCAAAAGCACATGACATATCTCATGCTGTATATTTATGTTTACATATAATAGGTACTTGCCATTATTATGTCACTGTTATTTATAAGTGAAAAGAAGAGCTAACTAAAGCATTTTGGATTTACCTTCCCTTCTGCAGATGCATCTTTATGACATAGGAAAGTGCTTCTGAACTAGACATTCAAGAGTTGTACACCTCTGGCGGCCTTGTCAGATTTGCCTATGACTGACCTTCCCTGGGCCTGTTTAATTTTGTTCCCTTTCTGGAACTTACCCAGCAATTTACTTTGGAAAGCTGGATCTTAATGTGGATTCACAAATTACAGAGCAAATACAAATACAATGTTAAGATGGTTCAAGGCTCAAGGGCAAGATTGTGCCTGAGAAGAAGATAAGGAGTGGCAGATGTAGGCCTTCTCAGGTAGAAGTGGGATAGGATTTTCAAAAAGCTACATCATAGAGATCAAAAGCTAGAGCCAACAAGGCTCTCATTATTAAACACTGAGGCTATTCAATTTATTAAGACCTAAACCTAAACCAGCCTCTAACCTGAGGTCAGGGACAGTTTCTCTCTTTCATATAAAACCAAGCCCACTGGTGGCTATTGCTCAAAAATTGTAATAAAAGCTTCCCTTAAAGCTTCTATCAAAAACAAAACCAATATTCGGCATTCACAAGAGTGAACAATAACTCAATGCTGTATGTGTATTTCCATCCAACTGCTATTACTATGAACTTCATACTGCACCTGAAAGTGTCTCCCACTCTGTCAGTGAAGTAGACAAAGCCATCCTGGTCTATCAGAAAGAGATCCCCAGTGTTAAAGTACACATCTCCTTTCACAAATACATCTTGTAGCAATTTCCTTTCTGAGGCTTCTTGATTTCCAGCATACCCAGCAAACGGTGCTGATTGAGACACTTGGCCAACCAAAAGACCTGCTTCACCTGAAAAAGTAAAAGTTGCCTTAAGAGCATAGAGCATAAAACATTATACTGAAGTACCTTAAAAATGTCAAGACCTCCATACTACAATGTTCATATAATTATTTACAGAATAAGAAAAATAACTGATGAAGAGAAGGAGCACAGCATTACTTTCTTCCCTCCTAAAAATCTGGAACAATAGGCACTTGTACACGTGACACTTTTACCATGTATACATGACAAAAATACCATTTTGTGTGACTTAATGGCATCATACTGTACACATGCAAGAGTTTTGGGCTTTTTAAATGATCTAGTTTAGTTTACAAAGTTGCAAATTTCAACAATGCAGCTGTCAACTATTCCCCCAGCCGCAGGAGAGGCAGGCAGGCTCTGCAGAAAAAAGTATCAGGCCCCACACTGCTTTTGCCTTCAGTGGGCCCATACAGCTGACAGGAAGGCTGGGACCACCTGAGAATGAGGTGGCTTGCTCCTGGAGCTGCACGGGAAAGTGGCAGGAGGGGGCTGGGTTTGCTGGCAGTGGGAGAAGGCAGCAGAGATTGTGCACAGGGAAGCCTGGGTGGGCTGCTAGCTGGCCGGACACTCCTGCAGCTCAGAGGCACCCAATTCAAAGCTTCCCCAAGCCCAGCTGTGCACTGTCTCCACTGCCTTCTCCGGCTGCCAGCACACCCAGCTGCCCTCTTATCACCTCCCTGTCCTGACCAGGGGCAAGCTGGGCATGCTGGTGCCCAGAGAAGGTGGTGGGGAGGGTGCATAGGGCACTGGATGCCCAGGCAATCTCGGGGAAGTGTTGCATTGGGCACCTGGGCAGCACCCGGTCAACTAGCAGCCTGCCCAGGCTTCCAGGACCCCATGCACCATCCCTGCCCCCTCCCACTGCCAGCAAACCCAGCTACCCTTCTGCTGCCTTCCCATACAGGCCCAGGGGCAAGCCAGCCCATTCCCAGGCAGCCCCAGCCATCCTGCAGGGGCCTGCTGAAGGCAGAAGTGGTAAGGGGCCTGATCCTCTTTTTTTTTTCTGGTGGAATCTGCTAACCTCTTTTGTAGCTCTGGGAGCTCCTGCGTGGGCTCGGGGAACAGTTGGATTGGGACGGGTGCTGCCTCTGAGCTGGACAGCACTCAGCCATCTAGCAGCCTGCCTGGGTGGCCCTGGGGGACACTGCAGACATTTAGGGAAGGACCAGGGTCCTCCAGAGCCGAGGGGCTGCTCAGCCAGCTGGTCGCTTATCCTGCAGCTGTGGGCATGCCCCAGCTCTGACAAAAAAAGAAAAAAAGGATTGGGCCCCTTGCCATAACATGATGGAAAAATTGAAATGGTGGGTTTCAATTCAAAACCCACTGTTCCAATGTAGAGGGCATAGAATAAAACCCTGAGGACTAAACCCCTGCCATGTACAAGCACCCAATGAGAAGAACTTAAGTCTGGACCTGATCATCCTCTGATCACCGAAGATATCATTGCAGTGTTTGTTTTCCTGAAATTTTTCACAGTTTGAACGAATCCCTTTGTGCTTGAATGTGTCATAGAACATGTCCACAGACCTAAAAACTCTCCTTGGGGTTCACATAGAATACAGAATATCACATCTCTACCATAAATCTGGGTCTCAGAAACTCCTGTCACTGGCATTCCAAAGAAGCCGTACTGCTGAGGCTTTTGTATTTACATCCCTCCCTTTTGTATTCACACCCCTGAAGGGTGACTCTGAACCTGGAACAAGGGATACAGGGATGGGAGGAGAGATGTAATATTGCGAATCTCTGTGTGGCCTTTGGCAATTCTTTCCTAGGTGTGACTCGCCTCTTGATTCTTGCATTTCCTTGAATAAATGGACCGTTACAAGCTAGCACTGTTCCCACTAACCTTTCTGTGGCAGGAAAGAGTAATACTGTGGTCCCATAACTTTTTCATACTGGCCCTGTTTGGGGGGAGAAGGCACATGCTATATCCTATAGAAGGATAGTGCACAGTAAATATTTTCTCAGTATATTGTACCCATATTGACCTATATCTCAATCTGTTTTTGAGGTTAAAAGATATTTACAACTTCAAGAGATATTGTTTATTTCCAACAACAGACACACAAAGACTTTTTCAAACACTCATTTTTCTTCATAGTTGCATATCAGACCCTGTTATTAAAAATCCCTCTTTATGGTTTTGAACTCTAGATACAAGGAAATAGAAAGGGAGGGACCAGATTACAGCTCAGGAAAACAGCTGGTAACACTGCAAACAGGATGCATGCTTTAAAAAACAGGACAAAAGAAGTAAATAGGGCAAAATGCAGTGGGTTTTACATGGTGTGATCCTTCATGCTAGATTTAGATTGCCGTTTCATGACCCCCTGATTTTACTTTAAGTATTGAGTTCCTGCTAAATAAAAAATGTAGGCTACAAGGGTGTCTTCTGAACATGCTATTGGTAAATATCAAGTGCTAGAGTCATATGGCTAGAGCCAGCCAACAAATAGTTCATGAGTTAAATCTGTTCTAATAGTTAACTATGATTGACAGATTAAACACCCTTGAGTTTTATAATGGTATTTTGTACTTTGGTACCTTTCATCTGAGGACCTCACATCACTTTACAAACATTAATTAATCCAGTCTTACAAAATAATATTATGCAACACTACTGTGTCAATTTTAACTATGGGAAAAGCTGAGGCAGAAACAGAAGACTGATTTTTCTCACAAGTCTGTACCAGATGAGCGTCCAAAAATTCAGAGTACCTAGAGTTCTGAGTGACTAGAATGGATCGGCATGCATGCCAGAGCATGGCACGCAAAACCATTTTGCTTGGCATATCACAGCTGGACTGGCCCCTTCTACCAGCCATGGAGCCTGGGCTGCTTGCAGAGGGCAGTGGGGAGGCTGCAAGGAGCTGCACTGGGGTCCAGCTCATCCCCGGCCCAGCTCATCACCAGTAGCTGGTGCACACATGCCTCAGGGTGGATGGCAGGGAAAGGACCAGGCCTGCTTTGCCACAACAAGGATCAGGTCCCCCGCAGCTCCCCCGCCATCCACGCCGGCATGCCAATAACATACAAATTGAGGTTTGGGGATTTTTTGCCACTCTGCCCAAAAACATTACCAACCCCTGAACTAGAATATACTAGTATTAGTTGTTGTCATAGCGGTATCATAGCTCTTAGGAGCCCAAGCTATAGACTAGGGCCCCATTGTTTTGGGTACTCTGCATATGAAGCAAAAAGACAGTCCCCACGCCAAAAAGCTTACAGTCTTAAGTTATGATTCCCCTTATAACACAGTTCCCCTCTACCCCTTACAACACATGATCTCTGCTACCTGAGAAGTAAATTGAAAATCCCAACACAGTTCATAACATCATGGGAAGTATCCGAGCTGTTGCAAAGTGTGAAACACTATAAATCAGCTGTTAGCCAAATAGTATCAGATGGCATCTAGGCCTGGTTTTTTTGTTTGTTTAGTTTTTGTTTTTATTATGCATTACAGCTATGAATATATTTGGAGATATAAGCAATTTGTATTTTCCTTTACCTTTGAGTGTTTTTACACACCACCCATGTTTGTCCTTCACAGGTTCCTCTTTCCAGACATCATATTTAAGCAGTTCAAAAGAATTGAGGAACTAAATTTAAAAAAAAAAGCACATAGACACTTAAAAGAAAACCTTCTCCACATGAGGGATGCTAGTAAAAGGCATGAACCAAACTCCCTTTAAGTAAATGCAAACTCTCCTATTGACTTCAATAGACTTTGGAGCATTCCCAAAATGTACTTCCATTACAATGTTGAGGGAAAACTTCACTGCTCCCGTATGATGAAGAAACCATTCATTTGTTGGCAAACATTAAAATTAAAAGCAAAAGATATTCATCTCCTTTCTTGATGAGGAAAGGAAAAAAGAAATCCAGAGCTTGAGACTATCCTCAGATTTGCAGTATTTAAGATGATATTAAGAGGAGGACTAGGGATGCATGGTCAGATACTCTTAATTCTGCTTCAGAAAGAAAACACACTGCTATCCATTTCAGTAATATGTTATCCATTACTAGAACTCCGGAGGTTCTTAGAACAATTCTAAATTATATTTCCAGGCATCTCAAAAGTTACTCAATTCTGTTGGAAATAGATGTTTAGGGCACAGTTGCTTGATTTAGGCTTTCTTACTTTCATTATTCGTCTTTCAAAGTTAAGATTGCAGAGAGATCAAAGGCATTGCCTATTTATTATTATGGTCACGGGAAGGCATTTTTGGTATCCCAGAGTAAAGCCAGAGTCATTCTGGATATCATTATTCTGTTTTATGTCAATTGATTTACTTCTTTATTATCACTGTTTTTGAATTTTTTGATTGCATCTTAGTTTTTGTGGTCCACATAGACCCAATGCCATTAAGAATAATGACTGAAATTGTCAAAGCATTATTATTAGTGGAAGACATCCTAGATCTCCTAGGTTAGATCTCCTGAAGTTTATTGAAAATCTCAACAGTATTCTGGTATAGGAAATTTATATTTAAGACACTGTGGATTTCCTTTTTTTCCCTTTCTTTTGAAGAGTTTCTGAAAGCCTTTTGGGTTTTTTATTTATCTTATTTCCGAGAAAGAGAGCATGAGATGCAGGGGATTTACTCTAAACCAAACAATAAGTCATTATGTAAGAGTTATTTTTAGGATCTAAGTCTCCTTATTTCAACCAGAATTTGTTCTGCCTCTCCTTGAATGCTATGTTGATAATAACTAAAAATCTATATGCTTCACTTGACAAACACCTTCCTATGCATAGACATTTTTATTCGGGCCATCACTTAATCATGATTCACACGTGTGATTAATGCTTTAATTGTTGCTTGCTTTCATTTTTTTAATGTGTTAATTGCACACATGGTTTTGGAGTCTGCACGTGGGCTCCACTCCACTGCTGTCACCACCGCTTCCGGGATGCCCCACGGTGGCAACACAGAGGACTGCAGGGCAGCCCAGGCATGGAGTCCAGGTGGCTGCAACAGGTGTAGAGGGGCACGCACAGACACAGACATTAATCTGCAGCCTGCACATGGCCAGGAACGCATCCCAGTGGCATGTGGAGCAGTGCCCAGCAGGCAAGTCTGTGAAGGTAAAGGGGCATGGGTGGGGCAGATCAAAGCCCCCACAGTGAGGGAGGGAGTGGGGCTGGGGTCAATGGGGTCCCGAGTTGGTGTAGGTCATGGGATTGAGCTGCTGGTGGCTCATCTGGGGGGGTGGGGGGGGCTCCCACTGCTGCACAGACTCCAGAGGAGGCATAGGGTCACATGCTCCCCAGGTTTGTGTGTGGGGCAGAGGCAGGCTGCCACTGTGGATTGGGGCTCTGCGCCCTAGTATGTTTGCCCCAGGAGCCATGTGCAGCCTGTGCCTCATCCCCTGCCCACCCAGTGTCGGGATATACAGCATGGTGTCACATGGCACAGAGCCCACCTCTGCCCCACACACAGGTCTGGAGGATATGTGCCCCCCATGCCACCCCTGGACTGTATGCAGTGGCAGGAGCCCTCCCTGTACCCCTGGAACCTGTGTTTCCATCCCATGACCTGCCCTGGCCTGGGGGCCCCATTCACCCCAGTCCCACTTCCTCCGTCACCATAGGGGCCTCAATCTTTCCCCCATGCTCCTTCCCTCCCCCATTCCCCTACCCTCCCGCACACACTTACCTGCTGGGTGGGGTGTGTGTGTCTGTGGTGTCTGCGTGTATCTGTCTGTCTGCCCCTCACTCTCAAGACACAGCCCCCCCAGCCCTGCTTCTGCCCCTCACTCCTGACCCACAGTACCCCACATCCTGCCAGGGTATGTGGAAAACCCACTCCCTGGGCTCTAGACCCCACACCTTCACAATTTCCCCCCATACACACACACCCCGCACCCACCCTGCAACCATATAAAGTACCATAAGTTTGCATAACTTTGAGTTTTTCTGCACATAATTTTGAGATTTTGGCTGTGCAATTAAAATTGCGATTAATTGCAACTATTTTTTTTAATCACACAACTAAACATGATCAATTTTTTTAATCGTTTGGCAACCCTAATTTTTATACAGTGGGATAGTATATTTTTGGCCAATTTTTCTCCATTACACCATTGCGTTCCTTCTGATTTTAGTAGAATTGTACTGCTGTGAATGGGAATTTATCTTAGAATGTGTTTTAGTGAGGAGGAAGGGGGAAGGTCATTTATTTTTGTTTAAATCAATCAAACATTGCCATATAGTAAATGTGCCCAGACATGCGTTGACTCCCTCATCTCCTTCCTATTTGTGCATTTCAGGTTCAGAGGGAATCTTTCTTTACCTTCGAGAAGATGCTAACACGGCCCACAGCACCTATTTTATTGACATAATTGAAAAAACCAATGTTTCCTTCTGTGGCGCCATAGAATTCAAATATTCTAATAGGGCCAAATCTCATCAGAAATTCTTCCCAGACTGCAGGTCTTAGGCCATTTCCTAAAGCAATGCGCACTCGGTGGTCTCTTTCACCTTCATTCTGTGGACAGAAGAAACATTCTTAAATAGTTGACTGGTCCAAACAAGTGAGAGCTGGTCAAATATTTTCTAATGGAACAGTTTCTCATTGGAAGATACTGATTTGCCAAAACTGAAATATTTCAAAGGAATGTATTGATTTTACAGAAATCTGTGATAGAACATTATAAAAACATTTTTTTTACAGCAGCAGAGAAGGGCGGCCTGGCCGTCAAGCCCAAGTGGAAATCACTGTGTGTGACTCACATGACTGGAAGGGGTGGGGCTTTGGGGCATATAAAACTAGTGACTGAAGCAAGGGAGGCAGTCTGGCCGTGCATGCTTCAGGTAGAGGTGCTCCTGGGAGAGAAGGGTGGCAGAAGACAGAATGGCAGAAATCCAAGCCACCCAAGACAGCCAGGATACAAGAGCTCAAAGGAAAGCATGGCTTGCAGGGTGACATTGATCCAGAGTAGGGGAGACTTTTAGCTTGTGAAGCAGCTTGATTGGGTTTATATTATGCTTAAGCTTGATAACCATAGGACTAGATTGTGGCTATGGGGGAGGGGTGGAGAGGTTCCTGGTGGGGCATTCAGTAACAGCCTGGCCTGAGGACAGGGGTTCAGAGGGCTAAGGGGTGGTCTGGAGCATGAGAATACAGTACAGGGTCAGGGACCTTGAACATGCAAGTGAGAGACAGGGCTGGGGCCTAGAAGGCAAGGTCTCAGGCAGTGTACCTGGGCTGAGGGTCACAGCCAGAATAAAAAGGCCAAGGCTGGGAAGGTTCAGGGTTTGAGGGTCAAAAGCTGCATTGGGGCCAGGGGCTCCTTCTGAATGAATATTGAGTAACTTCTGTGAGGCATGGCCATGGCTATGGGGCCACAAATATAGCCCAAAAAGCAGGTGGTACCCTGAGGCACTGATAGGGTTAGAAGTGGCATAATTTTGTGCCCGAGGGGCAAGATGACCCAGCTGGTTATGGGAAGTACCAGCTGGCTAAAGTGAACTGGGGCTCAGTCTGGGACCCTGAAGCAGCCTCCCTAAACACCACAAAAGTACCATCAAAGCATGGCAGGAAAGATGGAAAGGGAAGGTACCCAGAGGAGCCCTCATGGGGCAGGAATTACTTATTTGAAATATGTGGGAATACTATTGTCATACTATGGACATACTTGTTGTTAAACATGCACTTACCCCAACACTAGGTAGGTCAATCCAGGAAAGTCCTAAATGAGAAGCATCTCATTATGGACCTTGATTCTGACCACATAAGGTCACTCTGATTATCTATGCCATGGGCAGCATGGGTAGAACATATTAAATCTTTTCTTTTTTTTTTCAATTCAGTGGCCAAAACAAAAACATGAAAAAATATTCATTTTAGACCAAGCAAAATATTTTTTCCATCCAGACCAAAGCATCTTGTTTTATTTTCATTTTACCAATTTAATTAAATTTACACATATAACTTTTAAATAAAGCATAGTTTCAGAATAAATGTTGAAATATTTTGCTTTGAAAAAACTGAAACAAAATATTTTGACTTTCTTAAATTAAAATATATATATCAGTCAAATCTATTGTGAATTCACCCCTAATTTGCAACTTCTAAAGTTGTATGTTTCTGTACTGTATTTTTTACGTTAAAAAAATTGCCCAGAGCTATTGGTGGGATTCCCTGTAGTGGGGATGCAGATATTACTCTTCATATAGAACAAATGTTAGGAATGTATGTTTCCCTGCTGTGCTCAGCCACATCTCTTCCCTTCTTCACTTGTGGTTGTTAGCCCCGTAGAGGTATAGGTGTTCAAACAATTATGAACCACTTGGTGGTCAGACTATCATGAGTTACTGCATATGCAGAATTAGTGCTGTCCCTTCTCTTTCACATGCTCCACAATGGTGACACTCTACTAAAACATTTGTACAAAAAAAGCCAGTTCAGTAACAACAGAAACTGATTGACAGAGTAGATTTTTGAGGTTTTATAGATTGTAAGGCAAGAAGGGGCCACTGTGATCATTTTGTCTGTTCCCCTGGGTTGGAATGCTGTTGTAATAGCTATGGTGATCCAGAAAATGTACAAGAGGCAGGGGTTTTCTTGTGATTTCTGTTATTGGACCAATTGTGCAGTTGGGAGAGATGTTGGACAAGCTTTTCGGCATACAGCACCCTTTTTGAGGTGAATCTGAGAACTTGTCCAGTATCTCTCCCAACTATACATTTTGTCCAACAAGAGACATCACAAAAAAACTTCGCTTCTTGTGTATAAGACAAGTCTTAGGGCTTCCCTGAATTAATTGGTGTTTGAACTCCTGCCTACCTTGATTTAAAAATGATGGCTTACTCAATAACATTGCCTAAGTCTTTTTTTTGTCTCATTCCTTTATAACTTGTTGCTTCAAAAGTATAGTACTTATCATATAGGCATGAATGTCATATAAGCTTTAAGGAGGTTTGTGCTGCTTCCAGTTGCGGCCCTGACTGTATAGTTTACTACCCTTCCCTGGTTTCTATATGGAAACCAAAGGCCAGCAATGTTTTGTAGTGGGGGTCACTTTAACAGAACTTAGCTGCAAGTACAGGCTGTTTCCAACCCAGCCTGTGCAGCCACCACTGCAGCTGCAACCACAGCCTCCAACCATGTAGTGCCACCACCTCTGCATAGCATGTGAGTTTGTCTGAAGCTTGCACTGCTAATATGATCATTACCTTCAAGCATGTTACTGGACTCATACACTCTTTCCTGGCACTTCAATTTTTTGCTTGCTAAGCCACAGTCTTTCTGCTTTTCCTTCCAAATCACCAACTTCTAGACTCCCTTCAGAATTTTCTCTAGTACACCTTTTTTATTGTTGGGCCAGATTAAAACACTTTCGCCTTATTCTTTCCTCTATAAGACCCTTCTGCTCCACTAGTCTAGCCTAGCTGATTATTCTCTTATTTTCCTTTATCCTTGGACTGTTGGACTTTGGGGAGTCATCTGTTTTGGTTTGAATTTGGGCCAGCAGCTATTTTGGCTTGGTCACTGCTCCCATTTCACCTTGACTCTTCTCCTACTTTTTGAACCATGTACTAGTCAGCTGATGTGCTGACCTTAATTGCTCCTTTGTTCCTAATCCTCTGAACTCTGCAGTCAGACTCAATTTGAGCCTGATAGTCATGTATTGCTTTATTTTTCATCACATCTTCTTCAGCACAATTGCCTGAAGCATAGTAAAAGACTTATAGTTTCATAGTTTCTAGGGTTGGAAGGGACCTGAGCAGATCATCGAGTCCTACCCTGCCATGGCAGAAAAGTGTACTGGGGTCAAATGACCCCAGCAAGGTATACATCTAGCCTCCTCTTAAAGACCACTTCTCTTGGAAGCTGGTTCCAGATCCTAGCCGCCCTGACCGTGAAGTAGTGCCTCCTGATATCTAGCCTAAAAATTTAGCATAGCATAGCCAGAATCTTGCCTTTATAAAGTTTGGTTTATGGGGTTTTTTGGGGTTTTGGATTTTTCAAAAAATATATAGAAAGGAAAAGGGGCCATTTTGCCATTGATGATACTTGTTGGTCTTTCCTCCTCCCCAAATCTTTTTTTAAAAATCATAAAAACCAATTCAGCAATTTCAAAACCACAAGGAGATTAATTATTGTCATTTCACTACTGAATAGAAGAAAATCCACTTAATAAATAATGAGCCTGGAACATCTGAATTGCACGAGGTTAATCATTTCATCTTGCATTCTTGGGGTTTTTAGTCAAATCCTGTTGATACTTCTCACAGTCCTTTTTGCCTTCCAGCTGTCTATTGTTTACATTATGATTCAGAGTAAAAGTTTAACAGCCTGGTGTCCTTTAAAAGGGCTAAAGTTAGTGTCTGACATGATTCTCCAGTCACTCTCACCAGTTTCACAGCAGCATAACCCCACTGAGTTCAGGTGGTATGGTACAAAAAAACTGAAAGCAGAGCCAAGCCGATGTGTGCATACGGTAAAAAATGAACACGGGGCAAGAAAATGAGAAAATAAATAAGTGATCTATACTACATATAGAAAAGAATAACATTATTTTAAAAATGCAGTTATAAACCAAAACTTACTTTGGGCTGGTGACAAAGGTAACGACAAATTTCCCCTATGTATAGGAACATTGTTACATTGTATTTTCTACAGTCACTCCAAAACTGGCTGGCAGAAAATTTCTTCTTCAGAACACAAGTTGCTCCTAGTTGAGGAAACAGTCGGAGAATTGAATAAATTGAAAATTACCATTAGGACCTGTTTCATCATCTGCCAGTGTTGAATACTACCAATTAAACGTTTCTTCAATAATCTAACTGATGCTCAATATCACTAATTCTAAATAAATTAGGAAGGGTCTTTTTGTTACATGGGCCTAGCACAATGAGGGCTAGGGATTCCTCTTTTGGAGGTTGTTGCATGGCTGCAATATGGGTAGAAATAATTATTGTTACCTTGCCTAATAATAAATAGTACTGAATGGACCCAATTTCATTGTTCTATCAGCTTTACACAGTGTAACTTCATTAATTTCAATTGATTTATGACAGATTAAAGTTGTGTAAACTAACAAAAGAATCAAGCCTTTGGTGATATTTTTGGCATTTTAGAAAATCCCAACCTAAATATTTTCCTTTCTGTTTCCAAAAGAAAATCTTATGAGACCTTACACAGGTATTCTTCATGCTTTTTTTCCTTATAAAGCTATGCTCCTTTCTGTAGAAAAAAGCACATTCCAAATTCTGCCCTAACTTAAATTCTGTTCTATTAAGTTGCCTTTAAGTCAAAGCAAAACTAGCAATTACCATTTAGCAACCCCCGGCCCCCTTATGAAGAGGCCATGTTTTAGCAGTCTTGCTTTCTAATTTACGGAAACCAGTAGCCCCAGGAGTCATCATGGAAATTACAGGGGATACATAGCCATATCTGTCTTTCCTTTAGGTGCAGTTTGACTGGAGTGTTGACCTGATTTTCAGAATAGCTTCTGAGTGACCCCGTAATGCATACATACATTCATGATGGCACTGATAGTCAAGCAGCCTCATATGTTTTATATGCCCTGTATACCTGCTTCAGCCTTTTACTGTAGGGTACAACATGACTACTAAGCTTATGTCCGCAGTTTTATTACTGCTACCCATTCTCTATGCCTTAAAACATTGGGCCATTCAGTATGTGGAGCCTCCCCCAAGCTTTAAAAATTATAGGTACACGTAGCCTCATATACAGCCTCATATATTGGCTGCATACTACAGGTGGTGATAGCAATGACAAAGTAATAAAAACTACATTTTAGAAGTCTTAATCAATTTAATATTTCCTGAAAGGGGTGATATTATATAACTATGTTAATGGCAGCTATGCAAAACAGTATATTAGGAGATGTTTATTGTTTAAAACTGGAGGAAGCGTAAAATGTTTATTGCTTAAAGCCGGAGGAAGACAGCATTGTTAAAAGACTGGCTGATGTCCAGTTTAATATCCAAACAAAAAAAGCAGGAAAAAATGCACTAAAGATAAAAGGATAATCTGGTTTCTATATGCACACTATTAAATTTACAATTAAATATATTTAAAGGTTTAAAAAGAAACCAAAGAATAGTGTCCATTACCATAGTATCAGATTCCTGGAATTCATGGATCTGGATCTGTGGCCATTTTGGCTGGCAAACACAGAAGTAGTGCTTGCAACTGCAATAACTGGACATGCTAATTGTGTGCAGAATTAACAACTACGTGTGCACTTTACCATGTAGCAAGTACATTACACTTTTGAAAATGCATTATTAAAAAGAAAGTATAAAAGATATTCAGCAGACTTCAAAATGATGTAGTAGTTTCAGCTTTGCATGACTTATTCATGCTTTGTTTCTTCCATTTCTGATTTTTGTTTTCTTATCTAGGTCCTTCTGTGCATATTATTATGATGTCTGTAGAACTGCATAAGTATAATCTGGGACTTAATCCTGTCCATAGTATATTTCATACTAATTAAATTGAATGAGTACTTATCTATCTGAAGAACTTCTTGATTTGAACTTTGACTTACTTCAAAGACTGACATAGTTATAAATGCAAGGTAACTGTAGTTCAGACTATCCTCTCTTTCCCCTCCAATCATTCCTTAATGATTTACAAAAAAAAAACCCAGTCTGAGTTCATCACTGACTGTATTAATGTAATTCCTTGAAAGAGAAATGTTACCTAATTCAACGCATCCACCAATACCAATGATCGAAGCACTTATGTGGTACAAGGGAAGAGTGATATACATAATGTCTTGAGAAGCTGCACCACACCGAGCAAATAATAGACAGGCAGTTAGTGCTTTAAGATGACTGATGACAGCAGCTTTTGGAAAACCTGACATAGGGAAGACAGGAAAAATATAAGTTACTTGTTTTTTCTGATGATTTCAGTACATGGACTGTGAAATTATTCATAGTATCTGTGGTGAAAACAATCTGTCTTCTATGACAGCCTCAGCTTTATTTTCTTTTTTTTCAGCAGTTGGACTTGTTAACATCACTTCTTGGTCTCTCAGCTCTGTCTCTGATCTTCAAGGTTCTTCCATTCTCTCTTCCCATCTTTGTAGGGCGCCTTCCTCACCACAGAGAAGGAAATTTTAAGGGGCTTTTAAGGATTTGTGCATCACCTGCACCACATGGGCTAAGTACAGACAGTCAAAAAGCCCAAAGCTGAATCAATTCAATCATTGCAGATTAGTTTAATCTGTGTAGATTGAACCAATAAGCAAGTGAACAAACATTCACTCTTGATTCCAGAAATGCAGCCACATGCCTGCAGTGACCCAGGCCAAAAGCCAGGGGGCACTAGAGCATACCTCCCTGCTCTGCTAGAGCAGACAGCTTGGGCCAAGGCTAGCCTGCCCACCCTGCAAGGGTGGCGTTGCAGGAGAAGTACAAATCATCCTGCATTGTTGGAGGACTGTGAGTTAACTTGAATCTGGAAGGGATCTGGGGCAGAAGTTCAATAAACCAATTTAACCTAAATCAGTTAAGTCTGATACTACATGCAGGTTTATCTTAAACTGGTTTCTGCCATTTTGAAAGCGGTTTATGTGCACTGAACTTCTGTTGTGTTACAGATCTGAACCGGTTTCTGATCACTTACACTGGTTTATGTGTGATTTCTGTCCCTAGTCATGCAGTCCATGTGCATCCACACTGGTTTATGTGTGATTTCTGTCCCTAGTCATGCAGTCCATGTGCATCCACATAGACTAATGTGGAGTATCCTCAGCAACATTGCTTAGCCTGACTTGGGAAGAATGGATTCCTTTTCCCCTTTCCTTTGCAGAGTTCCCCAACATCCATTTTCATATTTCCAACTAACTACAGGGGAAACAATTTACCCCTCTATCTACTACTCAAAAGGAGCACATCTACACATACAATTAAGCTGACTCAATAAACTCTGGAGCCCTTTCAGCTGGAGTCAGATGCTTCTGGGTATAGCATCTTTATGTGCATTGGAAACAACAGCAGTTTGAGCCAGGGTGGAGTAGACCTGGGCTGGCATCAGACACGGGACCAGGCCCAGGCTCCAGTGGCAGCATCAAGCGGTGAAGGGGCTGGGTGGGGCGTGAGAGTGGTAAAGTGAAGAACCATGTGGCCCGCAGTACCCACATTTTAGCACCCTCATGCCCCAGCCAGCCCCTGTCACCATCTTCATGTGCATTTCCATACATGTAATTACTATATTACAGTGAAGTTAATTAAATTACTCCATTCTAATACCAGTGCATGTGTAGACAGTGACACTTTATGACAGAGCTAGTCAACTCTGCAGTAAAACGCATGTGTAGGTGCACCCAGAGAGACTACATCATTTTTCATGTGGATCTGCCTTTGTGACTATACTTTGTACATAACTGTGGAATCCTAGTATCTTTCAAAGACTTTGAGCAGAATCTTGTTTCATTTGACATGCTTCTTGAAGCTGAGCCACTACACCTTGCATTTAATATCCATTAGCTAAAATGTAGAGTGCAATAGTAAATTGTCTGCCCCACTGGGAGCAAGATCCAGGCTAGAATCAAGGGCCATCTCACTTTCAGAGTACTCTCACCGAGCCACATACCCTCTAGCATGTTTTCTTTCTCCTACTTCCATGCATCTTCCTCTCTTGCCTGCCCAAGGGGCCAGCTTCAAGAGGAGGGCTAGAAAGGGACCTGCCTAATTCCTAACCTGTGATTAGGTGGGTAGAGCTTGGGAAGTAGGAGAGAGGTATGTTCAAATTCCCCTTAAGATATTGGGGAGTATAGAACCTAGGTCTCCCACTTCCTAGGCAAGTTCTCTGTTCTCTTAGATATTGGGCTAAAATACGAAAGGATTTGTCTCTTCCTCCTTATGTCTAATACTGACTAGTCTTTGTTTCATTTGGCTACAATTTCAGGACTTATCTTGCTTAGGTGTGCATTTACAGAGATGTGTGACCAGAGCGCAGCCAACTGTGCATGCTTAGTAGCTGCGTGGATGCTTGTGCATCCCCACATCATGTGGAAGTGCATCTGTGTGTAAATGCCAAAACCAGCAGTTATGCATCTAGTTAGTGCCACTGGGGCACATACACTCAAATAGGACTCTACATATTCCCTCTCGCTCTGTTGTTAGCTTGGTAACTTAAGAAGCTAAATTGTGGCATGGTATATGTACAAAACTGCACTGACTTCAGTAGAATTATGGCAATTTATGCCAATGAAAAAAAAAAAGCCTCCAAGGCATGTTCATAAGTAACAAATGCTCATGCAGCATCTATATGTCTAGCTATGGGACCATTTGAACATGGATTTCACTTTTATATTATTATAATTTCACATATATATTATAATTAATACTACAACTATATATATATCTTATAATTAATAGTACAACTTCACCTGTACTCCCTGATGTGAAAATATACAGAGCTGTGTTGGTCATTCTAGTTTGATCTGTAAGGTGAGGTGGAACAGGATCATCAGAAACATTATCTAGTTTGTCTAGTAAAGTGTCAATATGTTGGAAAGAAGAACTCTTGCTCATCAGCCAGATCCCAATGTTGTTTTTCAGGAGCTGAAAAGTAAAATCTTCGTCCAGGCAGCCTAAACAGTCTGCAGTTAAAGAAAGAATAGAATAGATATTTCAGTATCTATAATTGAAGTTTATTTAATAGATTTCATAGACATTAGGGAAAGGACCTCAGAAGATCATTGAGTCCAGCCCCCCTACAGAGGGCAGGAAGTCAGCTGGGGTCATAGGATCCCAGCAAGATAAGCATCCAATTTTCTCTTGAAGGTGTTCAATGTAGGTGCTTGAATCACCTCCAATGGCAGGCTATTCCAGACCTTGGGGGCTCAGACAGTAAAAAAAATTCTTCCTTCTGTCCAGCCTGAAATGGTCTTGAGGTAGTTTATAACCATTCGACCTCGTCATCCCTCGGGGTGCTCTGGTGAACAAACGTTCCCCCAGATCCTTGTGGTCACCCCTCATAAACTTGTAGGTGGCCATCGGATCACCCCTGAGCCTGCGCTTTTCCAGGCTAAAGAGCCCCATGGCTCTCAGCCTGTCATCGTAAGGTCTGTTTTTCTGACCTCTGATCATGCGCGTGGCTCTCCTCTGGACTCTCTCAAGCTTTTCCACATCCTTTTTGAATTGTGGAGCCCAAAACTGGATGCAGTACTCCAGCTGCGGCCTGACCAAGGCCGAGTACAAGGGGAGAATGACGTCCCTGGATTTGCTTGAGAAGCATCTATGGATGCAAGCCAACCTTTTGGTTGCTCTACTAGCTGCAGCATCACCTAGCATCATCAGATCCTATGACCCCAGCTGACTTCCTACCCTTTGGGCAGGGGGCTGGACTCGATGATCTCCCAAAGTCCCTTCCAGCCCTAATGTCTATGAAATCTATGAAATCTATGAAATCACATTGCTCATGTTCATAAGCTGCTAGAAATGCACTGCTAAATTTGCACACAGTTCACCTCTCTCAGGGTGACCCTGATAGGGCAAACCCCACTTAGATGACCATCTAATGCAGTATTTGAAAGGATTAGCACAGAGGTTTCTTTCCCCAGGGTCCCTCGGGTAAAATTTTTACTATGAAAGGGACAGGTGCATCGCTGAATGCCCCAAATATGCTAATAGGATGTGGGTTTAAACATGAATTTTTATGTGTATAACACAGTGCAGACAACTTATTTAATTCCCACAAAACATATGTGAAACATAGTAATGCAGTTTTCCTTATTTTGCAGATAAAGAAACAGGTATGAAAATTTTAAACAAATAGCAAGTCAGTGTCAAGGCCAGAGTTACAGCTTAGGATCTATTCAAATCCAAACTGCTACTGATGGGAATAAAACATTAAAAGACTTTAGAATATGTCTTTACTGTTCAATTAAAAAGCCAGGCACAACAATACTAAGACAGGCTGGCCTACTCTGTGTGTGCTGCCTCCTGAACCAGCATTAGGATAACTTATTTAGGACAAGTGCTTCATGCATCAATAAACTCTCTCTCTACCTTTCAACAGATCTTATTGGTGCAAGCACAGCACTACTCTCAGGCAGTAGCTTTACTTGATGGCTGCTTTGCTTCCTGTTTGGGAGCTAGCACTCATGGGCTGGGTGCACCATTTCACAATAGGTCCTGCCTGGTGCTTTCGGTGAGCTGCATAGACATACCTTTAGCAGATCACCCATTCGACTTCTCTGATGATACAAGATTGTTCTTTTCGACATTTTATAATGCTTTTTCCAGTCATAATCTGTCTACATTGTCTTAATTTTATCTCTTAATTCCTGATTTTGTACCCTGTTACCATGCCAATTAAACTTATTTCTTGGTGTTTATACCCTTCACAATTATATCAAGCTATTGTGCTCACTTTAGCATTGTTTTCCCAAGCTATATATATTTCATTCATATCCTTCTGAAGGTTAGTCCTACCAATTCTTGCTGTTCTTCTTATTACTTCCTCCAATTTTTCCAGATTTTTCTAACAATGGTAAGATCAGAACTAAATGACCTATTAGCATCAGGCTGCCATTCCTGTTGATTTTACCTATATGTTGAAGGGTATCTTTTTCTACCAAGTTACTCTTTCCCTAGAAATCTCTTTCAGGGACTGTCTATACATAATGCCGAGGCACACAGACACCCATGCTTGCTGCGGTATTAGTAGTCTAGCTCTCTCCTTAAGATAACATACTTTGCTTCTCAACCAGGATACTTGGAGAAACACTGCCACTGATATTGTGATACTGCTTCTGGTATCCAAAATAGTTCATTCAGAGTACATGCTGAAATTATACTTACATTGGCCTACCTTGGGTTAGGTCAATCTAAGTGCCAGACTGCACATACATTTGGAGAGTCTAGATTAGGCAAAAATGGCCAGCCCAATATAATTTAGTTCATCTGAGGAGATGTATATCCAGCTAACTCATGGCCAGTCTATGTATATCCAGGCAACCCATGGCTAAACCCAGGAGCATAGCCCTGGGGCTGGGAAAGTCCAGCTGCTCATCCGAATCCCAGGGCTATGCTTTTCTTACCTCCTGCCCCAATCCTGACAGGGTTTTTTTAGCCCTTCAAAACCCTCACCTCTGGACCTGCCAGCCCACCAAACCCTCTCAGGCCTGCCAACTCCCTCTGCAGGCCTGCTACCCTCTCCCCTGATACTGCCTACCTCTCCTCCCCCCACACCTGGCCTTAGACTGCATTCCTAGAGCAGCTCCCAGCACTGGTGAACATGCAGGGGACACGACAAACAAGCGAGGATCTGATCTGTGATCGCTCAGCTTAAAGTAAGCCATGTGACTGTAGATCCAGTCCCAGCAACGTCTGCATGTGCCCTGAGTTAACATCATTTTGCCTTGTAGAGCACCCTTCAATGTGACATTTTATTTAACATAAAACTTAAGAAACATAAACCAAGATAGTCCCTCTACCCACCCCAGACCACCATTCCCAGAGACTTTGTTTCCTTCAGTCTCCCTACTTTGGTATCTAATGCAGGAACCTCTCTCTCTCTCTCCTCCCACACTCCGCTATTGCTCTCCCAGCCTTTAAGTAGAATGCCTGACTATGGATTTAAAAGCTCTACAGGCCTGGCTAGATCTAGACCTCTGACTCTCAAATGTCCAGCCTGTTACAGATCAGTTTAGGTTTTCATAATGGAAGCAGATTAACTTTGTGGAGATGGTCTGTGGGAGGCAATAAAACCTATTGGTAGGATTAGGACATAGACTTTTTGGTACTAATCTGGAAGATAAGAGCTGTATTCTGTGGGGGTTCACATACTAGTAGAATGAGGGCATGGCAACTCCCTCCCAATGAACTGAGGGCCTCAAATTGCAGTAATAAGCATTTAGCATAGCTGTATCAGCACAGACTTAATGGGCATCTGTAGATGTGTCGGGAGCCTGCTCCAATGCTCTGTAATTACAGCATGTCAGAGCAGACTCAACTAATCAAGTCTGCTGGAGCATGCTAATTATCATGCTCCAGCCAGCCTGAACATCTCATGTATCAGTGCCTCTATGCTTCAAAATGGCATCAGGGCACTTTAACTAAAGTTAATTTAATGAGCTTTAGTTAAAGTGCCCCCAACATCATTGTCAAGTGCAGGGACGTTGATACACAAGACCCTGTGGGCACGTAAATTAGTTTTCAGCTGCTCTAATTAAACATCCATCCTCCCCGTTCCCCCACCAGAGCACATGTAAAAACACCCAACGTAAAACGTAAACAGGCAAAGCCACTATTTGTACTACTTAAGTTTATCCCTGCTTGAAACCATGTAGGAAATAGTTTCAATTAGTTACAGGAGGGGGAATCTTTGACTGTCTACTGGTATAGCTTCAGGAGTGACTACAAGCTTGGCAAATCTTGACTCTGGTGACATTCTAATCTAGTATATGCAAATTTATGCACATTAATAAATTCTACTGTAATCCTCCTTGTGATGAGTTTACATGATCAACCCACAACTCTGGCTCTTTCCACCTTACTTAGCATAAAAGGTAAGAGAATGAAAATTCAGAATAACTGACAAATAACACAGGATTTACCTGCTCCTATCACTAATGCTTTTGCAGCAGAGTTGTTAACACAGTGCAGGAGGGACCTGGAGTGGAGGTTGAAGTTGAGGAAAGCTACCACAAAGCCCAATTTAGCCAGTCCAAACCACACATGGATGAAGTCAGGCTCGTTGCTCATCAGGAGGGCTATGGTGTCTCCCTTTTTCAGAGCCTCCTGGTGCAGGAAGACCTGAGCTACCTTGTTACTTCTTCTGTCCACGTCCTGGTAAGTGTGGACATTCCCTTCATGGATGATGAATGGCTTATTTGGAGTCTTTTGTACTTGTAGCATAAAAAGATCTGTCAGTGAGCAGATTCCCTTACTTGCCCTCCTTGTTATCCTCATTTTAAATCTGATCTGCATCATGAAGTAATTCAGGTCTTCCCAAAAATATGGAGACAGAAACTTCAAAGAAACATATAACATTACTGCTCCTGCAGCAAGTGCCGAAAGCCACATGCATAACACGGTGCTAGTAAAAACAACACACATAAATTCATTACTGATACAAAGCATAACATTAATATAGTCATCAAGGATTTATGGGTCTTACAATGTCTGCAGAAAATGCTTTCACACCTTGAAAACTCCCCATTAGAGAAGAAGGAATTTGCACACACCACACAGAACAGATAATGCATGTAGAAAAACATAAAGTCTGCAAAAATGAAAATGGTCTAGCTTTCACAAGCTTATAAAATAAGTTTGATGTATGCCCCAAGATATTCTCAAGTTATGGGTGGATTTCAATAAACACCAATCAACCGAAAATGAAAAAAAGCACTCCTTTAAGCCCTTTAATTTGTAAATGGCTTTCCTGGTTAACCTCAGTTTTCCCAAACATCGATTTTCTCCTCTGAGATTAGTCATGTCAAATATCATGCCAAAATTAGCTTGCTTTTTAAAAAGTTGGAAGTGGTTCAAAATTAGTCCTGGAAATGGAACTAGACTTGCTTTTTTTTTTACACTTGAGTTACTTTTATGGCTCCACAGTACCATACTGTCTCCTAAATTTTCAACTGTTGCTGTTTTTACTAAGTGTACCACCCCTGCACATCTAATGAAACTCCAGTGGGCAAATATTTTGGTAATGAGTATTGAGTGCTATTGAGACCTTTATACTACTCCAGTATAGGTTAGAATTATTATTGGGGTTCCTCTGCCACTTGTATGGCTCTACAAGAATTTGTGGCACACCCAATTCTAAAATCCACATTATGGTTAATAAAGATGGCAGCATTTATAAACTAGGAAGAAACGTGGACATAACTGCCATGAGAAAATAATTTATGAAAAGTACAATAACGTAAAACAAGGCCTATAAGCCAATTACTTTTTGGCAAGATGATAATTTAAGGATGGGTAAGTAACAGATCCACTGCAATATGCTCATACCTCAAGGCCAGGTGTACAGAAAGGATCTTAACAACCCCTCCTGTGAGAAGACCTGTCCCTTATTTTTCATTCTTTTCAAAATAAATACAATATATGGGGCAGAGAAATGCTGAACAGAGTAAGATTTAAAGAGAGAAAGGTAATGGCTAATACAGAGTAGATAGACAAGGAATCCAGCAGTGAGTGCTGGAGAAAGGTATGCATCCTACATCTTGCCTTTGCACACTCAAAAGTGAAAAAAAGAAGGGGAGGCAGGGAGATTGAAAGGATAAATAAATGGGAACTGTTATCGAGAACACAAAAGTATTTATTATGTCTACTTTAGGAAAGATGATATGGACAAATAAATAGTTTTTGTGTGATTTCCCTCAGAATTTTTTCCAAATTTTCCTCTGGAGAAAGAAGTAGGGACAAGATTTTCCTTGCCATGTGTGGAAAGAACAAAAGCCTGACCGTAAAATGCAAAATCATCTGGAGATATGGGTCTACTCATGTGAAGTAATAGTTCCAGAGTTTTTTTGACCTATCTAGCTTCTTCAGAGAATCCAACATAAAGAGGATTCTCTCTCTGTCTGTTTCTTGTCATAACACAATGGAGAATTCCACAGCACCCAGAAGGTTGGAATCTAGCGCTAGTGTTGGAGTCTAGCATTGGACTGATATATGTGCCTACCTTTGGTCTCACTTTCCTGACCCACCCTATTTGTTCCACTTCTGACCCTCTGGATCCATTGAGGTGAGGCCTTTGGTATGTCCAAGAAATTAAGTGACAAAGTTGTAGAAGTACCTTACCCACACTCTTTCAAATAAGGAAACTGGTTAACACAGCATGTTATATTAAATCTAGAGAGTTTCAAGAGATTATGCACATTGGAAGGAACATATTTAAGTATGCACTCTAATGAACAATTTCTTGGGGAAAAAAAGCATCAATGTGAATAACTCAGAGATAATATCCAAGGTGGTGTGGACTGAAATTGTAGCCATGATGATCCATGAAATATGCAAAAGGCAAGGATTTTTTGGGAGCGATATATTTTATTGAACCAACTGTGAAGTTGGAGGAGATCTTGGACAATATTTTGGGCAAAAGTTATCTTTCCTCAAGTTGTATATGATCTGCACAGTATCCAAAGTTTGCAAAGCCAGTATCTGATTCTTCCTGAAAAATCTGACTTTAAGTTGCTGCTATTTTAAAGTTAGAAAATCAGTAATATTTTAAAATGTAGGTTTTAAAGGAGAGAGGCTCATAGATAAGGGTATGTGTTGGTCCTCTCCAAATCCTCTATTTAGTTTGCCTATTCAAATTCATGTGAATCCATTTTATTGGCATTTTGCTTCTCTATCTGTTTAGATTTGCTTCCCTGCATAACCAGAAACAGGGTAATATAATAGTGTGCCTCATGGAACACTTTCTGTAGAGCTTTGGAAAGGACATTTTGACGAACAAAACAGATTGATCTAGTCATTCCTTTTTTCTTCTATTAGTTTATGGCCAGCATGATATTTCTTAGATTTCCTTTGTCTAAATTTGACTGATCAGAAAGAACCTAAGACAAAATATATAGAAAAGTATTGGTAGTATTCCATACTTTTTAACCTGTCTTCTTAGAAGTTCAAGATTTTGATCACACAAGGTTATAACATTATTAGAGATGACCAATAGTTTTATATTGGTCTGAATAGCTGCTGTGTGTACTGTTTGTTCTGTGGGAGTTCTGTATATTTGTGGTATAGTTTATGGTAACATAAGGTATTAAATTTCAAACTGAGCATCACTGCTGGAAACGTTTGAAGTGTGAAACACTGGTGATGCTCCCAGTTACCTAAACTCATGAATGATGCATGCCCCCAGAGGCATCCACAGGTGGCGGTTCTGGCAGCAGGGGCATGGCAGGAGCGAGCAGGGAGCTCCTGCAGACAGCTGTGGCAGTATCGGCAGCGGGGAGAAGGGGTGGCAAGCACCAACCAGCGGTCAGTGACCATCCACAGATGCTGCCGGCAGCATTAGTGGCAGTCAGCAATGATCAGCAACTGCTTGCAGAAGCCGTTGGCGGTGTTGGTGGCTGGGGAAGGGTAGCAAATGGCACCCGCCCATAGGCACCGTTGGCAGCAGCGGTGGCAGCCAATCATAGGTCATGCACCCCCAATGTGTCACCAATGACCTAACTTGGGAAATGGAAAAATCATAATTACAAGGCAGAAATTATTCCAAGTTTAACAACCAGGATCAACTACACACTCTATATATAGAATGTCACTCCAAAAGTGTTTTTTGTTGGGTTTTTTTTCCAAATTCTGGATATGCTAATGAAAAAACTTTTCCAATAAATCATTGTTAACTTGGTTGCCACAGGTCATCAAATTATTTGTTATGAACACAGTGCTTGAAGACAGTATTTTTAACTTTAAGTTCTTGTTTTCATGTTTTCTCTGCAAACACAAGGACTAATTATTTTTAAATGAAAGCTAAAATTCTCAATTGAGGTAAAAAAAATCATTTCCTGTAGAAACAAATTAGAACATTTTGTAAGTTGAATCAAAAAAAAGAAATGCATGTATCAAGCATTAAGCTGTTTGTTTTGGTAGATTACAGTAACAGTAAAAATGCCTGTGCAATAAGTCAAAATGCTCCCAAATTTACTTGCTCTTACAAATGGCACAGCCAATACATTGTAAATAGTAAATAACATCAACAAACCAGCCTTCTCTTAC
Organism: Crocodylus siamensis; assembly: GCF_052110815.1. Classification (NCBI taxonomy): domain Eukaryota; kingdom Metazoa; phylum Chordata; order Crocodylia; family Crocodylidae; genus Crocodylus; species Crocodylus siamensis. The sequence goes on along the minus strand of NC_143397.1, from coordinate 72,408,189 downwards.
CACCAATTCATTCCTTCTTTAGTTTCTGGGATCTGATTATATCTCTCTGCTGGGTCTGCTTGTACTTTCAGAAGAAAGTTTAATAGATTATCCAGTTACGTTTATCTTGTTCTGTGGCTATACTTGAAATGGTTTGAAGGGGAGAGTCTGTGTCCAAAGTCCCCAAGCCTCCTCTTGTTTTTAATCCTAATATTCCCTCTGGCTGTGAGTGAGTGAGTGAGTGAAATAGTATTAGAAAGATGTACTTTGCAGTCTGGTTATTTTTTGTCAAATAAGTGTTAATCTTTAAGAAGTATCTGAGAGACCAAACTGAATATATCTGCTTTGTTTCTTGATTAGGAATATAAAGACAATAATTAATTGATATGTTAAAAGGTATGTAATAAGATATATGATCAAAGTTACATATGATCAAAGTTATATAGTAAGATATATGTTATGAATCCAACGGAAATGATCTGTTGCAGTGGTTGGAGTGACATCAGGGAGCAAGTTTAATCATATATTTCAGTGCACGTAAATTTGTATCCCATCTAGTTCTGTTAATTTCTACAGCATTTAGTCACAAATCTTCTGGTATTTCACCAGCAGAATGTTCATGTTGTGTGTGATGGGCATTTTTAGGCATTTTAAAAAATGTTCATAGAATCATAGAAGTAGGGTCCTTGTAGATCTTCAAGTCCGACCCGCTGCCTGTGCAGAAGAAAAAACTGGGCTCAAATGATCCCAGCTAGGTAGGCATCAAGCCTCCTCTTAAAGACCCCCAGGATAGGAGCCAGCACCACTTCCCTTGGAAGTTGGTTCCAGATCCTAGCCGCCATGACTGTGAAGTAGTTCTTACGGATGTCTAATCTAACTTAAAGATGTCTCAAATAAAATTCTTCATTGAACACATTTTGCAAACCTAAAGTCATAAGTACTCAGGCATCACAAGACTTGTCCACAATTAATCATAAATACAGGAAAGGACTTTATTCTTATTCTATCCATTCTGTATATTGCTATTCTTAAAAATAGATACTTAAATATAAATCATTAACTTTAGCATAAACACATATCATAGGTTAATATATCAAAGGGTTTGTTTTGTATGCACATGAAGAAAGGGTTCAGAACTCCATCTTCTGAAACTGAAATTTCCAAAAACCGTATTTTAAAGTTCATCTAACATTTGGAAAATAAATGTGCAAAATTTGACTGCATTCATGCCTCATCCAACTTATTTTTGTCAAACATATATGATGACCTACTGTATGTTTGTATAAATGCTTGTGAGGCTTAGTTATTCATATGACTATCATATCCATATGCAAAACATAGTGCATAAAGAAGACCAGACCTTAATGCCTAACCTATTTTCCTGTAAAACTGTATCTCATGAAATGAAATACCACGTAAGTTGAATGATCGAGCTTATAACAAATAATTTTAAACTGTAAATGACCATAGAGAGGAAATAATAAGTAATCAATAGACTATCATTGTTTTCACATATAAGCTGAAGAATAACCAACAGATTGGGTGGGGAGGGGGAGTTGACTCATAGTTGTGTGCCCTGTTCACAAACTTCATCTGTCAACTCTTTAAATTATGAATTATTAACTCTGTTCCATTTAGAGGACTACTCTGGTTCTGGCAATATAATGTGCCATGGTCCGGTGTATTGGACCAGTGAATGTCCAAAATGGCCCTGAAAAGGGTAGGGTAGAATTTATCTTCACCTATGCCAGACTTAGCCAATGATCCTGGGTGGTGAGAGGGATCACAGGGGTCATGTGATCAAAAGCATATGGTTAAGGACCCAGCTCACTGGAATATTGGAAAGGAATTTTGCCTTGAGTCAATTAAATAGTTCAACTGAACTCAGTTCAGTAGTTTAGGAAGAGCAGATCTGGAATGAACTGGCCCATGAAAGATTGAGAAAAACAAGAAAAGAAGGACTAGGGAGGAGGATTAAGCTAAAATACTTTCCAGATCTTCTTGTTAGAAGGGTATGGAAAGTGATCATCAGGAACCAGCAGAGAAAAGTGGAATTTGAGGAAGCCTGCAAAAAGGAAAGCCTCATCAGCAAGGTTCTGAGTTTTCTGTTCGCCGCAGAAAAGCATGGATTTTATCATTTTAAGGAGAAAAAGGAAAAAAGCATGGGAAATACTGGGTTTCACCTTGTAGGCTGGCAGAGTTCCAGTCTGCAAGGGGCTGGGAGGAGGGCAATCAGGCAGAGGGCACCATGTGCATATATACACATACACATGCATGTGGCAGCCAGGCAGTGTGGAGAGGAGCTCCTGCAGGTATGTTGGAGGGAAGGGGGAAGATTGAGGCCCCCTAGTGAGGGCTGGTGGGACTTGGTCAGGGCTGGGGCTGGGGTTGGGGGTGCTGCCCAGGTGGAGCAGTGCGTGGAGTTTGGGGTCTGGGGCCAGGGCAGGAATTCGCAGCCGCAGGGCCCAGCTGTGGAGTGGGACGGAGCCATGGGTGCATCATCCGGAGGGTGACAGAAGGGCTTGCATGAACTGGGGGAGGAAATGGGGGCACGTGCCCCCCAGATTTGTGAATGGGACGGGGTGAATGTGGGCTGGCCACTATGGGTTCAGGGTTTCCTGCCCTGCTGCCCTCCCCCTAGGGGCCTCTGTGGCCCAGCAGGCAGGACCCAGTGTAGCAGGCCAGAATGGGGCAGGGAGACTTGATGCCGCTGCTGGGAACTCTGTATTGTCATGGCAAGGCACCCCTGCCTGTCCAGCAACAGCAGACGTGGCGGCAGAGAATTGTGCTCCCTGCTGCTGCCAGGTGGGCAGGGAATGCCTCATTATGCGGCTCAGGGCTTTCAGCAGTGGCACCAAAGTTCTCCACCCCACTCTGCCCTGCTGCACTGGGTCCTGCCTGCTGGGCTGCAGAGGCTCCTGGGGGGAAGGCAGAAGGGCAGAGATCCCTGAGCCTGCAGCTGCCTGCCTGCATCTACCTCATTCCACTGGCTCCACCCCAGCCCTGCCACTGGTGGGGGAGGGGGAACCAGCCAGAAGCTGCTGCCTCCCACAGATGGTAGCGAGGGCTCAGGCACTGCTGGGGCATGGGGCACGGAGCTGCAGACATGGGTCCCTGGCCCCATAGCCCTGGCAGCTGAAGGGCCCCTTCTGGCAGGGCTAGGATGAACAGGGAGCTGCAGGTCATGAGTGGGGGGCAGCAGCAGGAGTGGGGGGGGCCGTGATTTGGGGAGTGAGGGCCACTAGCAGGGCTAGAGGGCTGTGGAGTGGGAGTGAGGGGCACCTGGGCCAGATAGGGGGCTGTAGGTGGGGAGTGAGGGGCACCAGCAGGGCCAGGGGGCTGTGGCTTGGGAATGAGGGGCAAGCATATCAGGGCTGCTTAGTGCCACAAAGCAGTAGCGGGGACAGCCACAGCTAGATCCGTGTCCCAGTGAGCAAAGGGGGCAAGGGAAACTCTTTTTCCATGATAAAACCAAAATCAAACGCCAAAATGTATAGGTATTTAAAATTTACTTTATTATCAGGGATCCAGATCTTCTGTTTCCCACAGAAAACTGGAAAAAACACAGATATCCCCCTTTACCAAAGCAAAGCATAGATTTCTCATTTTAGCAGAGATTTTGCAGTTTTCCAAAGAGCTCTCTGCAGGTTGGTGGAGTTGAAGGCTGCAGAGACTGGGAGTGAGCAGGAGGAGTGTGGTCAGTCAGGGGGCGCCATGCGCATGTATATACTCCAGGCTTGTCCAACATATGGCTCATGGGCCGCCATGTGGCCCTCCAAGCTGTTTTCTGAGGCTTAAGGTGCTGTGACGGGAAATGAAAGTAAACACTGTACTTCCGTTTTGGGGGGGTGATGTGATACTGCTTCCTGTGAGGTCTTTGAATATGGCTTGCCGGCCCGCTGGGTAATAAAAAGTTCATGATCCAGCCCCACATTCAAAAAGGTTGGACACCCCTGATATACATGGCCTTATGCAGCCTGGAGAGAACTCCCACATGTAAGTTGGGGCAGGGGTGAAATTGAGACCCCCAACAGGAGGAAGCAAGTTGGACAGGGCTGGGGCCGGGGCTACTGCCCAGCTAGGCAGTTGCTTCCTGTATAGGAAGGGTCAGAACATTGCCTTTTTGTGGTTTTGAATGCAACTAATCAACACATAGAACATCATTGTAAATATTTTAGGGGCCTTTTGTATGACAAAGGCCGCATGTATATGAGATATTGTGCCTAATAATACTGTTGAGTAGTGCCTCACAACACCAACAGTGCTAATACACTATTGCACAGTATTATTAGGCTACTGTGCAGTAGCATAACTTAGAAGTCATTCAGCAGCACTACTGAATGGTAACTCTAATTACTGCACATTTATGTAGTAATTGCTAAGACAAGTAATATATAAATGTGCAGTAACAACTAAATGCACTACTACTGCAGAGCAGCACCTCATGTAGATGCAACCAAAGTGTGGTTAATAGTAAATGCAATTAATAGTAAGATGCATTTTTATTTTTTATAAGCCGTATTAGCTAAGGAGAGTTGCAGCTACTGTCACTGGTCCAAATCTTATAGTTTCATAGTTTCATAGTAAGTAAGGTCAGGAGGGACCTAAACAGGTCATCTAGCCTGACCCCCTGCCACAGGCAGGAATGAATGCTGGGTTCACAAGACCCCAAACATGTGATCATCTAACCTCTTTTTGAATTTACCCAAGGTAGGGGCAAGGACCACTTCCCTAAGAAATTGGTTCCAGATCCTGGCCACCCTAACTGTAAAATATTGCCTTCTGATCTCTAACCTAAACCTATTCTCCATCAGCTTATTACCATTGTTCCTCCCCAGGTGGTGCTGGGGAGAAAAGGACTCTTCCTATTTGCTGATCATCTCCCCTGATGAGTTTGTAGACAGCCACCAGGTCCCCCCTCAGCCTCCTCTTGCCAAGGCTGAACAGGTTCAGGTCCCTCAGTCTCTTCTTATAGGGCCTGTCATGCTGCCCTCTCACCAAACAGGTGGCCCTCCTCTGAACCCTCTCCAGGCTGGCCACATCCTTTTTAAAGTGCAGTGCCCAGTACTGGATATAGTACTCCAACTGCAGCCTGACCAATGTCACATAGAGGGGGAGTATCACCTTGCTGGACTGGCTTGAAATGCATCTTTGGATGCATGACAAGGTACGGCTGGCCTTGCTGGCTGCATTGGTGGCTCACATTCATCTTGGAGTCAATAATGACCACATTAGCTAGTTGAACGGCTAACTGCTTATACTGAGCCTGTTCTACACAGGCTGTGGGGTTGGTTCTGCTGTTCTTCACAACAGAGTAACTAAGGATAGAATTTATTCCTGCTTATATTTTTTCCTGCCTTCTTCCTATGTAAAGAGTTCTGCTTAACACTTGCTTTTATAGAATCCTTCAAGTGATTTATAAACCAGTAATTCATCTATCCCCATATGTACAGACAGTACGCTTTGACCAATATAAGTGACCAGAAACTTATCTATACCTGTAGCAGAACGGAAGCCTAGTGCACATAGGCTGGTTTAACAATGGCAGAAGATAGACCTGGATCAATGTGGACTCAAACTTAATTGATTTGGGTTAGACTAGTGAATTGAACATCTGTACCAGATCCCCTATCGATTCATATTAGGTTGCTATCTGTCGGCATCCCAGACTTTGTTGTGCCTCCCCCCCTCCTGCAGGGAGGTGTGCTAGCACCCGCCAGCTCCGGCCAAGTGCCCCGCAGACTCTGCCCCCAAGCTCTCACAGAGCAGAATCAGTATGAACCGTTTCCAGCACAGACCCTTTTTTCAGCTTCACCTCCTGCCGCTGGCCAGCTCTCAACCACAGACAGGCAGGTCAGGGTGGCAGTGCGGGGGGAGGGAGACATCTGTGTCTGTACATGAACACTATCATGAAACACCCCACAATGTACACACATGCCTGACACAGAGCCCAGGAAAACCCCTGCGAGTGAGCACAGCACCATGGAGCCTGACTGGGCTGCTGGACATGGGTGAGCATTTCCCCATCCTCCTGCCATATTGTCTGTCTGCCATGGGCATTTGTCAGGCAGCATGGAGTGGAGGGTTAGGTGGCGCAGGGAATGGTCACCCGTGCTCAGCAGACCAGTCAGACTCCATGGTGCTATGCTTGCTCGCAGAGTTTCTCCTGGGCTTAATGTCAGGTCTGTGTATACATCATGGGGTGCTTCGTGATAGGGTTCATGCAGGGGTCCCTCCTCCCCTCCCTGTGCTGCCTTTCTGCCTAGAGCTGACAGATGCCTGTGGCTGAGAGATGACTTGGAAGGGGGAGAGGGCATGTTCACCAATGCCCAGCAGCCAATCACGGGTGGCCCAGGTGCTCGGCTGAATTTGGCAGTCTCTGGCAGCCTGGGGAGCCTGTGGGGCAGGCTAGGAAGTGTTCAGGAGCACTCCCAATCTGCTGGCCTCAGCCAGTGCAAGCAGCCTGCATTCCCCCCCACCAAAGGACAAACGTGTTCTATTCGCTACTGATCTAACCTACATCACTTACAGAAAACTGCATAACTTAGATTGATTCCACCTCAGGCTTTTTGAATGTCTGTACTTAGCTGATATGTCTGCTTCCCTTTACAAAGTATCCCATTATTGAATATTAGTGTAATAACTCAAGCCAAGAATTAAGACTGACATTCATGAAAAGTTACTTCACAAGAATACAAAACATTAGAACATCACTTTTAGTGGTTTTGAATGCAGCTAATCATCACACAGAAAATCATTGTCAATATTTTATGTGCCCTTTGCATGACTGTAACAGGGGACCACCCATGGCTCTGTTCCAAAGGGATGAAAAGAAAGAAAGAATCATTTACTAGGATGCAGAGCTGGCCAGTTGTTCTTCTGCTGAGCAGCAGCGGACACTCTGCGGAGGAGATTCCCCAGCCCACGCTGAGGTCAGCTTTGGAAGCTAGCTTTGGTTGGCCAAGGAACTGGAAGGCAGAATAGAAACCTTTCCAGAAAACATTCCCCCGGAGAGAGAGAAGTAGAGCAGGCAGTGGAAAGCTGCTGCATGGTCCATCTGAAGGCACGGAGTGAATCTGAGGGGTCAGAAGGCCCAGACCATGGAAGAGCACCCAGAAGCTGGGAGGAAGATTGGCAGGGTGCATCTCATAGACTCATAGATTCTAGGGTTGGAAGAGACCTCAGGAGGCCACCTAGTCCGACCCCCTGCCCTTGGCAGGCAAGAAAAGGGTCACCAAACCTGGGGTCATGTGATCCCAGCCAGCTGCCTGTCCAGTCTCCTCTTGAAGACCCCCAAGGATGGGGCAAGCACCTTCCTTAGAAGCCCATTCCAGATCCTGGCAACCCTGACCGTTGTTAGAAATGTGCAGCTTGCATCTTGCACCTCATAAGAAAGAAATACTGCCCAAGGCTCCTTTCTCCCCCTCACCCGCCTTAGCCTTTCTCATGCTGATTGCAGAAGCTGGAATTCAATTGACTGTGGCCTTGGGGTATGAACTTTTGGCGAACTGTTGTAGTTTCTGGGCATGTTTAATAAGCTGATGCATATTTACCTCTCCGCCCTGCATACTTAAGTAGCTAATTATACTATACATGCGATGTATGTAATGATGTAACTACATGTATGCTTGTATGAAACAGAAGTAGCTGTAAGAGTTCCGGTGTCTGCACACGTGCTCAGGAGAGAGAAGATAAATTCCGCTTGCAAATACAATTGGTTGGTCAGAAGCTGATTTGGGCATCAATGCCCCACTCTGACCTTGTTTGCAAACAAATACATCCTTTTGTACCGGCTGATGTTTGTGTGTCTGTGATTTTTGCGGGCCTCCAAAGAAACGAACCGCTTTTGTGCAACACCGTGAAGAATGTTTTTCTAATGTCCAGTCCAAACCTGCTCACCAGTAGCTTATGGCCATTGTTCCTTGTTGTTCCAGGGTGTGCCCTGGTAAACAGATCATTGCCTGCTTCATGTTGCTCTCCTCTTAAGAATTTGTATGCCACCACAAGGTCCCCTCTTAGCCTTCTCTTGGAGAGGCTGAAGAGGTTAAGGTCCCTTAACCTTTCCTCGTAGGGCCTTCCCTGCAGGCCTCCAATCAGATGAGTGGGTCTTCTTTGGACCCTCTCTAGATTGTCCGCGTCCTACTTGAACTGCGGCCTCCAGAACTGGACACAGTACTCCAGCTGCGGCCTGACCAGTGCCACGTAGAGAGGAAGGATCACCTCCCTGGACCTGTTTGTGAAGCACCTACGGATGCACAACAAGGTGCAACTGGCTCTGCTGACTGCTTCATCACATTGATAACTCATGTTCATCCTGGAGTCAACAGTGACTCCAAGATCTCTTTCTGGGTATGTGCGTCATGGTCTCATCCACAAGGATCCACCTCCCCTACACCCTGTCAGATTGGTGTTGATCCACTTTGTAAGAGTGTCTTACAAAGACACTCTCTACGTGGCACATTGGTGCTGAGAAAGTCACCCCCCCAGCCTATAAGTATGGTGGCAGTTCTTTCTCCCAAGTGCAGCATCTTGCACTTGTCTTTATTGAATTCCATTCTTTTGCTCTCTGCCCACTTCCCCAACTTGTCCAGGTCAGCTTGGATCTGGTTCCTTCTCTCCAGGGTGTTAGCTTCACCCCATAATTTTCTGTCATCAGTGAATTTGGACCGGGTGCTTTCCACCCCTTCATCCAGATCACTGAAGATGTTGTACAGCACTGGTCCCAGAACTGAGCCCTGAGAAACTCCACTGCACACATCTTTCCAGGTTCACACTGACCCATCCACCACCACTCTCTGAATGCAACCCTTCAGCCAGCTTGCTACCCAGTCATCATAGTCATCCAAGGCAAATCTTCTCAGCTTATTTTTAAGGATGGTATGGGATACTGTGTCAAAGGCCTTCTTGAAGTCCAGATAGATAACATCCACCTCGACTCCTGCATCTAAACATTTGGTGGCCTCGTCATAAAAAGAAACTAGGTTAGTCAGGCAGGACCTTCCTGCTATAAACCCATGTTGGTTCCCCCCTACATCACATTAGCCAGCTGGCTCCCACAGATGTGTTCCTTGATAATTTTTTCAAGGATTTTCCCAGGGATAGAGGTAAGGCTGAATGGTCTATAGTTCCCCAGATCCTCTTTCCTCCCCTTCTTAAAGTCGGGACAACACTGGCCCTTTTCCAATCCTCCGGGACCTGACCCAGGCACCATGAGTGCTCATATATCCTTGCTACTGGTTCAGCTATGATACTTGCTAATTCCTTCATTACCCATGGGTGGAGTCCCTCTGGTCCCGGTGATATGAACACATCAAGTCCCTCCAAGTGTCCTTTAATCGTATTGGCACTGACCGTTGCTCAGCTGACGTTCCCCTTGTTGGTGTCCTTGATGCATATTGAGGGTTCGTCTAGATTCCTATTTTAGAAGACAGAGGCAAAAAATTCATTGAAGAGTTCTGCCTTGTCTCTGCTATCCGTCACTAAGCTACATTGCCTGTCCTGTAGGGATCTTATGCACCCTCTTTTTGCTCCCAACATACCTAAAGAAGGACTTTTTATTGTCCTTAATCCCTGCCGCTAGCCTGAGTTCTAGAGCTGTCTTGGCCTTCCTGATGGACTCCCTGCAGGCCAAGGAAGTGTGCTCCTCCTTGCTAGCTACTCCCTGCTTCCATTTCTTGTATACTTATTTTTTTGCCCTTAAGGTATCCTGGATATCCCTGGCGGACATGTCGGTGATGGCCAGCTAATAACAGCCATGATAGGAGCAGCAACCGGATTAGGAAGAAGGGAAAGGGATCTGATCTGGGACCTATAGAGAAGGGAGATAATTTTAATCAGATTCAATAGCTGCCATGAAATCAGATTTCAGTTAATGGAGACACTCATGGGTTTAGGGTAACCCCAGGCCAGCTGGCTGAAGAATGACCCACTCCCTATAATCGTTTGAGAAAAGGAGTGCTGATAGACAGAGACGGGACTTGCTTTCTGGAAAGGCCAGAGAGAGTCCGGACTGGTGACCTATAACCCTTTGGGGAATGAGAGGGCTGTGAAATGACTAAAGACAGTTGAGATTCCTTCCAAGACAGGAGTGATGGACATAGATTGGGAGGAGATGAATCACCTTTCAATAAGAAATACCCATGCAAGGGTGAGCAGTCTGTATGGAACATGAGTCTGGACAAGTTGCCCAGCTTGCTTAAGAAATAAGACACTCTTACAAAGTGGATCAACACCAATCTGACAGGGTGTAGGGGAGGTGGATCCTTGTGGATGAGACCATGACGCACATGCTCCAGTGTAGAACACCTTGATTGCTAACCTCCCCATTCTTTTTATTTCTTTGACATCAAGGCATGGTGGGCAAGTGAAGGACCAGGACACAGACAGGAAGGGGCAGGTTCCTAACAGGCTCACCTGCTCACAATGACAGAGTGTAGTTAATAGTAAGATGATTTTTTATTCTCCATAAGCCAGATTAGTTAAGGAGAGTTGCAGTTACTGTCCCTGATCCAAATCTTAAACTGGCTACTTAAGCAGCTAACTTGTTATACTGAGCCTGTTCTAGACAGACTATGGGCTTGGTTCTGCATTTATTCACAGCAGAGTAACTAAGGATAGAATTTAGCTTTGCAGCTGTTCTATTTTTCCTGGGTTTCTTTTTCATGTGAAGAGTTTTGCTTAACCCTTGCATTTCTAGAATCCCTTAAGTTAAATTATTAACTTCATACCCCCTTATGCTGGTCCTTAGGCCACATGAGGCATATGCTACACTATGGAATGGGCTATTCTGATTGCATGTGTTCTAGGTGCTGGCCATATGCAGACTTACATGGGACCAACATGTCTTACTAGTTTGGAATACAGAAAGAATATTTTAAATATATTATAGCTCTTTAAAAAATCTGTATGCCTTGCATGTGGGTTTTTTGGTGCAGTATAGAATTACCAGCTCTGACAAGGACAAATACTTTTTATCACCATTCACAAATAGGCAGACAGCATTGTACAATATTTCATCCAATTACCAAGGTACAAATTCAGCTATACCTATACCAGAGCCTTTCTTCTTATGCTGCAGTAGTTGGCAGAACCCAATACCTTGGCTGGATCATGACCAAATTGGGAGGACTGATGCTGACACTCGGTATTGAAATCACAGGTCCTGTGACACAGTTCTTCTTGCAGTCTGAACCAGCAGAGGGCAATGTTTCATTAATTTTGATGGAATCGGAGCATTTCCTAGGAGGTAGTATAATGTGCTGGTTGAGGGCATTGTAAATGCTGTTCTGTGAAGAAGTCAATTCATAGTCTAAGACTAACTTGAGGATATTTATCTGATTTGATTATGAACTGTACATGTATTTAACTACCAAAGAATCTAATAAATAATTCAGCTAGCGTTTCTCAGGCTAGTTGTTCTGTAACTTTAATTAACTGTAACTGTGTAAAGTAATGGGATAATTCTCATTAGAGAGCAGCCAATTACCAATTTAATTAAAATTACATAAGGGTCTCAAATATGAACTTTCTTCCCCCTTCTGGGCTGTAGTTTTCTCAGCTTTGGTGTATCTGCTTGAGTGACCTTTTTTTCCAACTTAGAAAAATATAATTCTACTACCTGAATATGGACTACTAAAAGTATTATTTTATACTGGAAAAGTGTGTATTGAAATGTTTCTTTCCAAGGGATCTATGGCTGAAGTGGCTGGATTAGAAATAAATCACTCCCGAGTCCAGCAATCTCACCTGTTTGTAAAGCACCCCCATACAGCTTGATTGACTCCAGGGCCCTTTGGTTACATATTAGTGTCTGCCAGCACAGAAACATATTGCAAACTTGGGACTTTGATATGGAAGCAGCCTTTATTGAGGAGAAATTCAAGAGAAAGTGATATGCGGGTGATTTTTTTAAAATTATATTTCACCAAGCTATATTCCAGGAAAACTGATTTCTGTGCTAGCACAAAGTAGTTGCATTGATGTCATTTTGTTTGGCTTGGTTGGCTGGTTGCAGGGTGGTGGGGATTTACTAAGCTGTTAAGGTTTTCAGCTGAGAAAGGAAGAGCCATATTCACGCACTGAAATCAGTGAGCTTTTCACTGGCAGAACCACTGACCACTGTACAGAACATTTCAATATTAGGACATTTAAATATAAAGTTTATTGATGATATGAAGGAATTAGGGAAAACTGATGCAAACCATCCAAGATTTGTTTTAAAGAACTCAGCTCTTATACTCCACATAAGCTGAAGAATGTTTTAAAGTTCATAGGAGCAGAAAAATGTACAAAGTAAGGGATTTCAGTGGTGTCCAGCTAAATGGTTCCAGATTCTGAAATGCATGACCATTATATATAGCTTGTTTTTAAACCATCAGAAAGTCTTAGAAAGAAATAACAAGTGATGCTGCATATTCTGTTTTTCACTTTTCTCTTTTCTTTTCATATACCCAGGTATAGTGAAATAACACAGTCCAGAACAAAATAATATGAAATAAGTTGGGAGTAAGTTAAATGGAGACAATTATCAATAAACACTAAACATTAGGAAACAAATTAAGGTTACATGCTCAACCTTTTAATTCTTCTCCCATGTCTAGATATGTATTATGGTTTAATTACTTGATCAAGTATTATTTTTCAGGTAATACAACTGTATGCCTACCTTATACAACCTTAAATGTACCTTAGGGCTAGGGATAAACGTTACATATAAACCAGTTTAAGTGATCCAAAACAAGTTTAAACCTGTAACAGAACAGAAATTCAGTGTGCACAGACTGATTTCAAAATGGGCAAAACTGGTTTAAGACAAACCTGGATGGATGTAATATTAGACTTAACTGATTTAGGTCGAACCAGCTTATTGAACTTCTGTCACAGATCCCTTCCCAATTCAGATTAACTCACAGTCCCCCAGAATCCCAGAATGCTTTGCTGTCCTGGGCTGTGCTGCCTAATCCAGCAGAACAGGGCTGGTCTTTCTCCCAGCTGTCAGAGAGCTAAAGCAATAAAACCTCTGCTCCCTGCTAGCCTTGTCACCACCTGTTAGGGTGGGGGGGTCAAAACTGCAGGGGTGGTAGCTCTTACTGAGGCCACAAAGCCTACCAAGTTTCAACAAGATTGGTGCAGGGGCTTGGAGGATACTGCCCCTCAATCTGCAGACAAACAAAACTGGTGCCATGGGTGCTTGTGGGACTGACTGTCTCTGGCTTGGAGCAACCGAGACACTACTGCAGGCCTAGCTGGTAAGCTGCTGTGTTACCAGTTACCAATCAATCAATCATGATTCACTGAGGGACCAGGGACCCAGGGACCAGCTCAATACACAGGACCTAGCTACATAACGACTTAACGAGCATCAATTAGCACCTACAAAACCAGGCTAAGGATAGGAAAGAATCAATACAGATAATCAACTGCCTGAAGACAGACACAGTCTTGCCACAAGTTTTGCCTGTCAGCATCTAGGGGTGCAGGGCCCCAGAACCCCCCTGCACCAATCTCCACAGCTTGCAGGAGTCACAGCACGGGCCACCATCCCTGCAACTGTCACCCCACTGCTCCTTAACACACACAGTGTCACACACGGCACCAGTTTTGTTGTCTGTAGCTTGAGGTGCAGCTCCCATGAAACCCCTACACCTATCTCCTTGAAACTTGGCAAGCTTTGTGGCCTCAGTAAAAGCTACCACCCCTGCAGTTTTCACTCCCCCGTGCTGTAACACACAGCTGTGACATGAGTTTGGCTTTCAGGAATTTGGGGTACAGTTCCTTCTAAACCCCTGCACTGATCTTCTTGAAACTTGGTAGGTTTCATGGTCTCTGCAGAGGCTATCATCCCTGCAAGTTTCATCTAAATCGGACAAAAAACAACAAAGTTATAGATATTTCATTGATTCCCCATTATACTCTATGGTCAGATCTTCGAGGAGGCTCTGAAACTTCGGAGCCGCTTTGGCCTGATTGAGGTGGAAACCCAGTCCGGAGCTCCAGATTGGATCGTGGCCATCCAAAAGCAGCCGGATCTGAAGCTGGATTGGATCGCTGCCGACTCGCACAGGCCTGATGGAGGCTTTTCCCATGTCAGGCAGACCCCACCCGGGAAGCCAGAGCTGGGTGGTGTGTTCCCCCTACCGCCCCCCTCTCAGAGGTTGGGATTGGGGAGAGATTTTCTGCTGGTGGTCCCCTCCCTGTGGCTGACAGTGGGGTAGGGGCCTGGTATGTGTTCAGCAGCCAAGCAGTTCTGGGCTGCCACTGGGCTTGATTTAACAGCCTTAGGTAGCTGGCCATGAAGGGAGGTGCATGCGAGCACCTGTCCAGGGGCATGCAAGCCTTCCTGTCCAGGGGCAATGCAGGCTTCTGTCTGTCTTGGCCATGAAGGCTAGGAACAGACATTACACGTAAACCAGTCCAAGTGATCAGAAACTGGGTCTGTTACATAAGTTCAGTACTGGGTTATTTTGGTTTCTTTCTCTAATGACTGTGTAATGTAAACATATAGAAAATCTCAGCAATCAGAGCCAGAGCCATGGTCTGCTGCTTTCTCTGTCTAATTGCTGATCTCTTATTTTCTCAGCAGAAGTCCCTGGGTTAGAAAGACATGCTGCTGTATAGACATGCCCAGAGTTAAAACTCAAGACAGTCTTAATTACAGAATTTTCTTACTTTTGAGTTTCTAATGGCAACCTCTGAACCTTTTCTTTTGATACAGGAAGAAGGCAGCATAGGCCTTCTCTCAGAAAAAGAGATTGGGTGCATCTACACGTTCACTTAACTGTGCACTAAAATAATTTGCTGTGGTGTAAAGTGTTCCTATTAGACAGCAGCAAACTAATTTTTGCCACCAAAAGATAATATTGTCAGGGACAGTACTACCTTACAGTGGTGAAAATAACTGCACCTAAATGCATGTGTAAACACAGACCTGGGTGCATAGGCAGAGGGAGAAAAAATTATTTGTGGGGACTGAGCATGTGTGCACCCCCAGCAAGTAAGTCTGTGGGAGAGGGGGCAGGGGAAGGGGAAAGAGCCGGGGGTTGGAGGGCAGATTGAGGCCCCAGTAGTGAGGGAGCAAGGCACAGGCAGGAGCAGGAGCTCGGGTGAGTGGCAGTGGTGCTAGGAGGAGGGGTTGGGGTGGCTGCAGGCCCCCTCTCCCCTGTAGCCACCTCCCAGTGCTGCCACAGCCTCATCCTACAGCGGCAACCTGCCTTGCCCTGCGCAGATCTGGGGGCACATGCCCCCCATGCCTCCTAGGGTGTATATAGCAGTAGAAGCCATACCCCTGAGTAAACCACTCGCAGCTCAGTCCTGCACCTCGCTCTGGCTGTGCAGCACCTGCCCCTGCCCCAGGCCCACTCCCTCCCTTACCTCTGCTTATGAGTCCCTCCCCACCCCCACCCCCACTGCAGCCGCCAGAAGCCCGCAGCCAAGCTGCCTTGTGGTCCTACCGCTGCCTAGCATTTGGGGGAGCTAAGCCCTGTTAGTGCCCCCCCCACCCTTCCACCACCTATGCCCAGGTGTAAATTCCACCCAGTTAGCCCAGGCAGCAGGGGATGAGATCCCTGCCTGCTGCCTAGCCACATGTCTCCACTTTTTGAGACCTTTCATCTCCAGCCAGGCCCTCTGATGACATGGCTGGCCCCCAAGTCTGCTGCTAGCCTGGGGCTGCTCTGCTCCAGCTCAAACTGCTGCAGTCTCAGTGCATGTGTAGACATTGCACCCAGGTGCCAGTTTATTGCACTGCACTAATTGAACATGTAGATGCACCCAGTGAGGCCATGCGGTATATAGCGCCACAGACATGTCAGTGGCACCACATACCACGTATTCAGATGTTCTCCTCACTGCAAGGTAGCAGCAGTTATTTGACCATCGGAGATCCTGGGGTCAAAAAATCTTGCACAAAAAAAGCAGGGTGGTGGTGCATGCAGGCTCACTGAGTGCTGCCCAAAACTGAAGCCAGGCTCTGAGCAGCAGTATTGCAGCTGCTGGAGCCCCAGAAGGCCTCCAGGATCTGAGGTAAGGCTGCTGGGGCCAACCCAGTGCTGGCCCCAGGCTCCCCTACCCCACCTGGGGTAATCTGCCACCCACCAGAGGGCACATGGTTAGGCATTCCCAGGAGACAACTAGCTGTGGCACAAGGTGCCCCGCTGCTTTATGTCCTCAAGGAAACAAACATCCATACTTGTGTGGACTTGGCTAGTGAGAGCAATTCACTGTGGAATTCCCTACAGCTTGTTTGTATTCTCCTAGTACTGGGCAGGGTGGGGTTCAAATCCCATTTGCTAGAAATGGAAATTAAACCTGGGTTTCCTGCATACTGGGTGACTGCTTTAATAACTTGATTGTTGGATATTCAGGAAGTGACAGAAATGTTTTCTGAATCCAGCCATTTGCTTCCATTCCCTT
Source organism: Crocodylus siamensis (assembly GCF_052110815.1). Lineage (NCBI taxonomy): Eukaryota > Metazoa > Chordata > Crocodylia > Crocodylidae > Crocodylus > Crocodylus siamensis. Next base: position 72,391,800 of record NC_143397.1, on the reverse strand, counting down.
TATTACAAGCTTCCCAAAATGAAACTTTGAAAATACTCAAATAAACTCCTTAGACAGTTTTTTTTTAATGATTCATTTCCAAAACTCAATTCTTGGATGTTTGTTTCAATAAAAAAGCTGTTAATTCTGTATTGAGTCAGCAGCCAAACTGAAACATCAATTATTTATACACACAATTGCAAAAGGAGTGTTCCTGACTTTACAGTGGGACATGCTCCAATAATTTCTCAATACCCGGGAAATTACAGGAGCGTATTCTAAGGAAGTGCATTTGCTGGCATCTGGAGGAAGAAAGGCTGACCACAAGCACCCAGCATGAAATTATTGAGAACAAATATGTCAAACAAACTTGCTCTCCTCCTTTGACAAAGTAACTTACTTGGGCGGATAAAGGGAATGCCCTTGATATAATGTATCTGGACTTCAGCAAGGCTTTTGACATGGTCCCACATGACCTTTTCATAAACAGATTGGAGAAATTTTGGCTAGATGAAACTGCTGTTATGTGGATAGACAACTGACTCAATAGCTACAAGCAGAGAATAATTATAAACAGATCCATGTCAAAATAAAATCCCACAAGTGTCTGTCTTGGGTCCAGTTCTGGTCATTGTGTTGATAATGATTTGCATGCTGGCATAAAAATTAAGCAAGCTTGCAGATGCCATGAAGCCAGGAAGGACTATGAACACATTGGAGGACAGGAGTACAATTCAGAAGGGCTATGTCATCTTGCCTGTGGGGCTTGGAAATTTGACAGTGAAGGGGAGTGGTGGCAGCATTAATGGCCACTGCTCCCTGCCCCAGCCAAATTTCCAGACCCTTGGGGAACCTGGTTGGATAGATCACTTGACTCTGTGGGTTGAGCACCCCAGTGTATTTAATTAAAAATGTAGGTTCGGCCTTGTTCCTGGATCTATTCCAAATGGATATGAATAAGAAGGAAGCCATCTCCCTACCCCACCCCCAACAAAAGGGGGTAGACTATGACAGCAAAAGTCCCATAGCAACTGATAGAAACAAGTTTTCATATCAGCCTTAGCTTATACAACTTGACATACACAAATATTACGCTTAGGGTATGGACGGATGTCACATTCATTGTGTTTTTGTCCAGCTTCCACATGGTGATGGTAACATGCTTTTTCATGGTTGGGGCACCCTCCTCATGCTGGGTGACCAGTGGTTCATCCTGTGGTTCCAGTGCTAGCAGAGGAACTGACAAGTAGTATGCTAGTTCTACCCCCTTAGCGTACTGTCACTTGCTACAGCCCTAGAATAGCTCCCATTGCTGTACATGTACCAGGATTCTGTGTTGGGTCCTAATCTACTGGGTTCATGTGCTCTTAGGCTTCTTTTGTTCACTGCAGTGCTATCTCCTCTCTTGATGTCTCTGGCTAATCTTCTGGACACAGATTCTATTGTCTGTTATGCATTCACAGAAGGTAGCACAATTGCACTAAGCCCCAGGATCTCCAGCACACCCTCTTGTGGGATTGCAACCCTGTCGGCGCTCAGAGCTTACAATTTGAGTCTTCCGTTTTCACGGTAGGTTAGTAGCTAATAATTAAATCATAGAAAATTAGGGTTGGAAGGGACTGTAGGAAGTCATCTAGTCTAGCCCCCTGATCAAAGCAGGACCATCCCCACATAGATCATCCCAGCCAAGGCTTTGTCCACCTGGGTCCTAAAAAATCAATAAGGATGAAAGTTCCACAACCTCTCTGGGTATCCTTTTCCAGTGCTATACTACCCTCCTAGTGAGAAAGGGTTTGTTTTTTTTTTCCTGATACCTAACCTAAATGTCCCTTGCTGCTACTTGGGTCCATTATTCCTTGTTCTATTGTCTGCCACCACAGAGAACATTTTAGCTCCATCTTGTCTGGAACCATCCTTCAGGTAGTTGAAGGCTGTTATTAAATCCCTCATCAGTCTTTTTTTCTGCAGACTAAATAAGCCTCTGATAAGTCCTGTTCTTGAGGCCTCTGACCGTTTTTGTTGCCCTGCACTGGACTCTCTCCAATTTGCCCAGAGACTATGCATAGTATTCTAAAATAAGTTAGTCTTTACTGCAAGAAGCCTAGAAAAATGCAGAAATCTAAGCAGATTAACTCTATATATTTCCCTATCTTGGTTTGCTCACCACTGGACCATTCAGAGTCTTCACAGGTGGCTAGGAACCTCTCTGCTGAAATTTATGGTCTGTCTCTGACTCATGGAATTGCTTTGCTGCATGTCACCTTGTGTTGACATTGTCTGGTTCTGCAGTTAAAACACCCTCTCTCTCCATCCTCCCATGCACAGTTCTCTCCCTAGTGCTGCCCCAATAAATTTCTTATGGCCCTGTAATTTGCTCCAGTTTATATACCCACCTCCCAAGGCTATTTTTTTTTTGTGATTTTCCACTCTCCACTTTACTAGCCTCCTACTGAGAACCTTGTTTTCCTTGTTCAGGCATCCTCAGCATAAAGTAAAGCACAGCTGTTAACCTTAATGTCTCTTCATTGTCCCTGTTCTAGCAGAGATGTACTACAGCTCCTGCAACCAAGGGTGGATTCCACATCCACACAGCAACTTTGCATGATGCAGCAATTTCATAATAACCACTTCAGAATATCAGGTAGAATTAATACATCCTCAAATAATCACAGTTGTGCACACAGCTTTATATGTATGCACATTCTGTCATTTATATACACGACTCTTTGCAGTGTTGCATGTGCATTCATTTGTGCATACAAAGTAGCTTATATGCAAACAGAAGCTAGATGTTGATATTATGACCTGCAATGTCTCTACCAGTTAGTCAGGGGAGCAAATGAGCATACCAAACCCCACCTCCTCCCCTCAGAAAAAACTCACCCCCCAAAAAATGAACCCAAGAGGAAAAAAAATGAGGTAATTTAAAAACTGCTAACTATTAAGAGTTACAGCCATGGCTTTAACCAAGCTGCTGGAAAGACCCTCCCAATTATTTTTCAAGAGTCTACAATCATTTATACACTATAAATACTCCATTCTGTATGGTCAACAATATTTATCTAATGTAAATACCCAGAATAGCTAGTGTCCAAAATGTTAATGTGCTAGTAAAAAAATTTTGTCCTTACCTTCTACTGTCTGGAAACTTTATACCTGACTAGGAGAAAAGCCAAGAGCCTGCTATCATTCACGGTGACTGGCAGGGAAACTTTCTTTCTTCCTTTGGCTCACTGCTTGCAAATGGAGTTCAACTGTTTTCCATTCTTTTTTTTCTTCTTGGAGTCTCCTTAGATTTTTTTCCCTAATTATTTTGAATTCTTCCCCCTAGTTTCAAATCAAGGTCTGAAATTCAGAAATGTCTCCCTGCTGCTGTATGCTTTTTTCCTTTTTAAATACTTTCCACGTAACTTAGGCCTGTCCTCCACTGGAGGAGTAATAAAATTCCATCGTCCTTCCATGCTTCTGGGGGGCTGGCTCGGGGTTGAACTGCGACTTTCAGCTCTGCCGCATCCTGGGCCCTCGCCAGGCTGCCTTTTTGCTCTCTTTTGGGTGGAAGTTGAAGGCTTTGGGACGTGTATGAGGGGATGGAGCAGGGTCTGAATCGGTTAGGACTGTGTGGCCGGCACGCCGACCGCGTAGCATGTGAGACACGACGTGAAATGCAGCGAAGGTGTCTGTCACGGTGTGATGTGTGGGTGGTTTGGTTGGCCCGGGGGTTTTTCTTTTGGCCCGGGATTTGGGGTGCGTGGGACGCACTTTTGCGGACGGGCTGTGGCTCGGATCTCTTTGTAATACTTGGGTGGGCATGAATTCCCTTGCCCAATTTGGGTTCTGGATCCGAGGACAAAGAGACTTGTCCGATCTCGTTTTTGGGTTGGTAGTAAGTTGTTGGTGCTTTCGCTTGCAAGCGGCCACCATTGTTGTACCCCTGAACCCCTGAATAAAGTATTTAAAAAGTCAAAGTCCATGCTTCTGGGGCCTGGTCCATTGCACTTCGAAGGCAATTGAAACCATGGGACTTTAAATGACTCTGAATCAAGGTGCTTCAACTCTGGGATTCCCTTTACTAACAACATGAGTGCATCCTATAAATCAGATTTAGGCTTATATTCTAACCCATTTCTTAGAGAAAATATGAAGAAAATTTATGGGATTTTTCCCAGTGTAAAGTTTCAGGATTTATACCTTAACTACAGAATTGTTGCCATTGCTCCCATAGCTTGAAAATACAAAAGAACTAGTATGCTGCAGAACAGTTCCATTTGAACATTGTCAATTGTCTGATGCTAACAGTAACGTAAGATCTACTACATAAAATATGGTGGGAAGTTAATTTTTGACTGAAATGAAGTAAAATGAGCATATGTAAATACACATATGTAAACTAAATGGTCATCCAAGCAGATCTAAGCAATATATTTCTAATTTGCTTCACAAGAACGCACAGATGTATGTGTAGTATCTTAAAATGATATTAGAAGTATCTTGTGGGGAGGGAAGAGAAAATACACTGTTGTCAGCAGCTGCATAAGCCAACAATATTGCTATCTTTGGGAAAAAAAATATTCTTCACATCAAATTATTTAATCTCTTCACTGACTATATCTCAAAGCAGAATGGAAAACAATTTGTATTTTGGGTTTAGGTGTTATCAAAAGCATCACTGGTGGGAGGACAAGAGTGGCACCGGCCTCAGGTGTTGGTTTCCAGGGTACACCAGTCTGACAACCTCCCCTTCATGGTCTTTTCCATGGCAGGGACAGGTCTGGGCCTCCATGCTATAACAGCCCAGTGGATACAGCCTCATGCCCTCCCCAGGAGGCTTTGTCATGGGATACACAGCCCTATGCCTGGGGGGAAGTGAACAGGACACCAGGGAGGGGTCTGTGACAGGGTAACTTAAATACCCTGCTACAGGAACACCAAGGATGAAGAGAAAAAAGAAGAAAACTTACCCTGAGGCTCAGGAAAACCTGCAGCGAGCCCGGATGGGAAAAATGCTGCAGTGCAGACAAGCCAGCTGAAGCTGTGACAGATCAAAGGCTGCCGTGGCAAACCCAGCTATTAAGGTTCAAACCCAGAGGGAGGAAACTGGTGCAGCCAAGGGGAAAAGAAAAAAATTGTGCCAAAGAGGGAAAGAAGAAACAACTAGGTCAAGCAGGCAGCGAATAGGAGACTGCCGTGGTAGACCCCGCTGCGGAAAAGGGAGATTTAAGGGATACTGGGAGGGCAACCCGAGGTCAGATGGAGAGAAGGGGAGACAAAAAGAGAAGAGGAAGACCGGTGAAAGCCCAGAAGAACGGAACTGACCCCAGAGCTTAAGGGAGAGCTCCAATCCCCCGACTTACCTAGAGAGAACCAGGGAAGGATCTTCTTGGGTGAGAGGAATCATTGCAGGAGCTGAGGAAGCTGCTTATCCGGTGAGTCCAGCTCTGTGGGGTGAAGGTAGCCACTCCAGGAACCTGGAAGAAGATAGAGATACGGGCAAATTTACCCCCTAGCAAGGAGGGAGTTTGTCCCTACCCTGAAGATAAGGGTGGGATTAGACATAAGAGAGAGCTGCCTTGGGAAGAAAGGGGCAAGCAGCCAAGTTAAGAAGAGGACTCCAGACAGGGATCCTTTAGACTGAGGCCAGAACAATGGCATCAGAGGTGAGCAACAACACTCCCAGAACACCTGGTGTGCACAGGGCAGGAGATAGGGATAGTGGAGTCCTGTGAAGTCTAACCAATGTCTTGAGCCTATAATAACCCTCATCTCCCAAGAGTGTGTGAACATCTTTCTGCCATAACCTCAAAGGCATGGCAGGAAAATTTTTGAAGGAAGAAATGTTAGCATCAGCAGGGAGACACCTCAACACTAGATGGCATGCCATCAACCTTCCACAGCGGCACGTACAGAAGTGACAATTTTCACCCATTCTGGCCACAGAAAACAATTTATAGCCATGACCAAATACAAGTACATGGCTGCAGACAGCTTCAAAAATGGCCGATGGGGTAAAAATCTGAATCCTCATTGCATGAGAGGACAGATGAAGATATTTCAAAATTGAATGCCTTCTGTAAGTTCTGTCTGCGCTGCCTGCCAGCCTCGAGCTGTTTTCGGAATGGGAGTGGGGAAAGGGAGTGGAGGGAGTTCATCCTGGGGGGTTTTCAGCCCCCGCTAGAGGGTGAGGCAGGTGTATTGGAGCCCCCCCCCTGCCGTGGAAGGGCTTCAGTTCACCCAACCCGTCTTCCAGCACCAGCTGGTGAACCCCTAGAACAAGCTCCCTCTCCTCCCTTTCCCCACTCCCATTCTGAAAACTTTTCAGCCTCTCAGGGATGAGGGGCTGTTGCTCAGGGAAACTGGCCGCAGGCTGACAGCCAGCAGCTAGATTCCCCTCCGTCCTGGAACCAACAGTGAACTTCTGTTTGTCCAGGGTATAGTTGTAACTCAGAACATTTCCTGCAAAGCGTTCTCAGTTACAGCAGGGAACTTTACTTCTGCCTCCACCCTTGGAACAGCCCTCAGGGAGCTTGCAGCACTGTCTGTCCCCCAGCAGCAGCAGCCTAACCCCAGGCTGCTGCAACAGCAGCTGCAACAGTAGCAGCTGCCACTGAAGTGAGGAAAGTTTGGCAGGTCCTCTCTCCCTCCCATCATCCGCCAAACCCTTACTCTGGTCAGCATTCCTCTCCTGATCCCCTACCTCAGACTTGGGCACCCAAATCGCTGGCTATGCCTCTGGATGTTACATAGAATTATATTGAGGGTGTCCATAGTTCATCAGAAAGAACACTAACTACCCTTTAGCAAGAAAATCATTACACAGCTGCATGTCCTTATTTGCCAAAATAATCTAGCCATGGGGGATCAGAGAGACATATTTAGCTGTATTTATATCTCCTACAGTAAGATACAGCATAGGAAGAATGAGCTTGTATGAGCTGATCAATCTACATAAAATTGATTCTAGGGACAGTTCTAAGTTGGGCTGAGGCTTAATGAAATAAAGCAAATTTTGGCTTTACTAAACAATATTGAACCATACTTAATTATTGCTACTACTAGTGTTGTGGGTGGTTGCAGGAACTCCTGTTGTATACCTTCGTGCTATATGCTTGCCAGACCAAAAACAATCCCTATTCCAAAAAGACTGCAAAGCATGAAGACAATTCTATGTAGATACAAATCTGGTGTGACAACACTCAGATTTAAGCAGAATTTAAAAAACAAAACAAAACAAAAAAATGTGCTGTACCAGAAGAAGCAGCATGTTATTTTGATCCGGGGCCCCGCAGGTGCTTCAGCGGGGCTTTTACATAAAAGCACCAAAAAGCCCCACTAATGTGCCTGAGCTATAGGGATGTTGGGTGAATCAGGTCGAACTAATGCATTGCCTCTTCTGGGCATACACTGAGCTCTGTATGGGAGTGCATCAAATTTCAAATAAAGCTCTGTTTTGGGTGTTTTTTTAAACGTGTTTGCAGCAAAATGTCCTGAAGTCACAATTCAGAAAATTAAAAGAAAAGTACCCTGTAGTCAGCTTCTATAAATGAAAGAACAAAGGACCTCTCATTGCTCACTAATGTCTGTGGTTAGTTGAACACTGACCTCCAAAGGTGAACAACAGTTGACCAGCCTTGGCTGACATGACATGTCACAAGAAAATGTTTTGATTTCTTTTTTATTTGAAGTTGGTGTTCTGCGGTGATGCTAGTGCCAAGGGGTGTGCGTGAAGTTAGCAAGTCTCAGCTATGCCTCTCTTTATACTCTCCCTAAGCATAACAAGCATAAGAAGAAAATCCCACACAGTAACAGGGTGTAAATGCAGTAATTGCTTGCTGCCCTGAACTTAGAATACCAAAACTGCTGAAAGTCAGTCTTGCTGTGTTTAAGGGGCTTTCTGTATGTTTGGTTTCAGTCTGAAGGATATGTCTGGGTCAAAGTTAAAGACAGTGAGCAACAACAGCTTCAGACAAAGCTCATTTTGTGCCAGAATAAGTGAGAGGTTTGTTTAAATCCATAATAAAAAATAAACGTGTGGAAGAAGCTGTAGTTGTGGGAATTCAGCCTAAATTCTGAACATTTTTTAAAAATGAAGGCATATAAATCCTACTGTAGTAAATTACAGTTTCTTAATGATTTGACAGATAATTCAAGTGTCCACTTCTCTGCATTTGTCCATACTAATATTCAGAGCTCTACAGTCTGGTACAACCTTCTGTTTTTTTCCATAGCTCTCTAGGGGTTGAAAAGAAGAAAATGAATTTCAGTTGCTGAAATCAGAGATGGAGTCAAATGAAAAACACAGATCTGGGCATCCTTGAACATTGTGGGCCATTCTTGGCATTGATCTGAGCTGGTTTTTTTATTTCTTATAGGCTGATCCATAATACCCTCACCCTGAGCAAAATGTGAGTCTGTTGACAGACCAGAACCGTGTGGTTTAATTCTCCCTAATTTTGAGTTTGAGCTGGACTAAACTGGAAAGCACCTACCAGCACAATGCCAAAAAATGTTATCAAACCACAGCATTGAGGTTATATCAATATATTGTCTAAAAAAATGATGGTTAGATTGTTCAAGGTCTTACTATAATATGAGAGAACTCATAGCAAAAGATAGTAAGAGCCTCTCTCACTGCTTGCATCCAACCTGCTAGGGCCAAGTACAAGAGAAAGTGTAGCGCTGGAAGTAGAGATATTTGTCCATCCTGTTAGTAGGTTGTCACTTGCATGAAAGGGAGTTTGCTCTACTGTGTAAAACGATGTAAATATTTCTGCTCCGTGGAGAGCTATAGGGAGAGATTGTGCCTTTGGTGCTGTCTTTGGTGAGGGCCAGTACAGTTGAATACCACCATCAGATTGTGTATGTTGGCACAATATATTACTAGGGATAACCAAGAAACAAGCAAAATAAAACCTCAGTCAAGCTGCTTCTGACTAAAAAAGAAAATTATGGAAAATTTGTCTTATTGCACGGTGGAGTTTATGTTTCCTGTGCAACTTCCTATTTACATAGGGTGACTACATGTCCTGTTTTTTACTGGGACAGTTCCATTTCAAAAGCTGTCCTGGTTATCCTGTGGTTTCTTCAAATAAATGCTTTTGTTCTGTTTTCTGAAACCTCCCCCTTGAAGAGAATGCCAGAGAGCTGTGGGGAGTGGGTCCTGTTCCATTTTGAAATTCAAGAAATATGGTCACGCTATACCTATAGTGACCGGTACATAAGAAAGTGGATCATGCTAAAAACATAGGCAGACATATCTGATAGAGATTTATTCTGCCATTTACCTATGTCCAGGGAACATAAATCAGTTTTGGATGCAGAATAACATTGGCCAGGGAGCAGATGAGGTAGAAGTGACTGGCGTGCCGGCTAGTGAAGTAGTAGCATCCCACTGGCGTTTCTTTACTTGGCGACAGGCTCAGAGCCTCAGCCCAAGCCGTTACTCTCTCATTCCTCCTCTTCCACCTTCCAAAATATCATACTTTCCACTACGCACATGTTAGTGCAAGAATATTTTGGTGGAGCTTAGCTAAGCAAATGTGACTGGATTCAGCTCTAATTTCTGAGTTTAACACTAATGATTCTTAGCACTAGTGCTGTATTTTGGTCTGCTTTTCGAAATTAACTTAGTTGATATTGAAGTGTTCAGGGAATTAACAAGCGGTTCATTTTTATTTAATACGTTACAGCCCTTTGTGACAAATACATGACAACACATGTACTTATCCAGTACAAAAAGCATCCAGTACAAAAAAAAATCAGCAACAAACAGGTTTACTATCATTTGCCTTTCAGTCACAGAGGGCACATCTGCACGTATCACTATGGCAACATTATAAATATCCTTTTAGAAGTACTAAATCACAGTGGAGTAACAACCCACACTGTGCCATCCACACAGCGCACATTTATTTTTAGTAGCTACTTCGCCATAGTGGTGCGCTATACCGGTGGAAGCACGTCACTACAGTGACGTAGCTACTAGTCATGTGTTGCTACAGCAACACAGCATCACATGCAGATGCACCCAGAATGTATCAAATCCACCTGGAAATCTTGGTCTTGCCAGTTAGGGTGAGGAAAGGCTCACCCTAAATCATAGGGAAATGACTTGTTTGAATGCAGAGGAATTTTCACAGAGGCACATACCAGAAGGTTTTCAAGAAACGCAATAACTGTCTTTGTGTTTGTCTTTTTTCCTCTTACATTTTAGCTTTCTAAAATACTTTACTCCTGGGAGGATTTGATGTTACATGTGTTTGCTAAAACTCAGCTGAACAATTTTTATTTGCTGCATGAAAAAAAATCAAGTTACCTGAATTAGAGCTGTCTTCTTGAATGAGCCCAATTTGAGTAAAAAATAAATGTTACAAATGTTATTGGTTTGATTTCCTCCCTAGCTTCATCTTTCTCTTTTTCCTGCTGTCTCTTTTAAAACATTGCTAGACTTCATAAGGAGAGAAGCACTTCAACGATGACATAGATAAAAATGGTTTAGGAAACACTGCTACTCAAACGCAGGAATGTCTTATAAATATTTTATTCAGCTCTATTTAGAAGTCTCCAGGCATATTAGTTGTTTTGACTACCATATTTACTCTACCTCAGAATGGATGATCTATATTGCATTTGAGTGACATAATTTCTGGAAGCAAAAGGTGAATATCGCAGCACTGGAAAATATGACTTTTTTTTTCTTGTCTAACATACATCAGGCTAACCCACCCTGGCCCAAAATACACACACTCCCTTCAGAAGCACAGGACTAAACAAGACTGGAATCCACTCACGCACTATTCAGTGATCTCATGCTGGACATTATCTTTGACCTCTGCAGTTCAGTTGTCTCTATTGCTTGAAAACTAATGGATTTTACAGTAAATAGGTGACAGTAGTTTAAGTTGTTTTTAGCTTTCCAAGTTTAGCAATCTATAGTCTCCCTGACTGATGCATATGCACAGCTCTGAAATACTAATGTGTGAAATGTGTGCTTATCAAAGGAAAAAATAGGTTCAACATTTCCATCTTGACCATTTACTAGCTTAAGTGTACCAAGACAGTGCAGCAAGCTTTTGCAACCTGTGGTCTCAGTCCTGTAAAATGCTACTGACAGCCACAAACTGCCACTGAAATAAATGAGGGCAGAGGAGACTAAGCACTATCCAGGAACCACTATCCATGGTTCTTTTGGAATATTTTCCATGAGACTTTTAAACTTTGACAGAATTAGTGATAATCTTTCTGGGATCTCTTATGGATGCTCACCTGTTGTCTTTATAAGTATAGTTTAAAAGTAGCTATGTACAAAAGGAGAAGAAAACATAACCTGGTGCAATTTTCAGTTAGTAGTCTGACATTTATCTATTATAAAATGATTGGCTTTGACAGCTCCTTAGTGCTGTCACAGTGCAGCGTTAAACTGAGAAAAGAAGAAAACATATCATGTCAACTGCTCTCAAGGCACTGTGAGATCTGGAGGTATAGTGTCACTAATATCCTGTGTGGTAGCTCTCTTATGTGTTTCCTATCCATCCAATCTTGGCTGCAGAAATAATGTAAGTGAAAACCTAGTCTTTGTCAGCAACACTACATAACTACTGTTTTTGTCTGTCTTTAATGTCAAAACTATTTTTATTTCTTCTTTCTCATGGCCAGGTTCTTGGTCTACTGAGCCCCAAAATATTTCACAAGTTAAAATTATTTTTGAGAGACAAGGGTTTTTTGTGATATCTTTTGTTGGACCAACTGTAGTAGGGAGAGAAGTTTGACAAGCTTCTAGGTACACACTGCTTGAGGCAGGACAAGTCCAAATTCTCTCCCCACTATACAGTTGGTCTAATCAAAGTTATCATAAAAAAAGCTTGCCTTTCATGTATTTCCTGGACTGTCACAACTGCAGTACTCCAACCACAGTACAGAATTATTTTTGTTATTGTATCATCTTTTCTTCTACATAATACAAGGTCTTCATGCTTTACATCATTTCCCAACCTTAAAATCTTGGCGCACTAGATAATTTCTATTCATTAAAAATGTTTGGCTCCCGCTATGTTATCCCTTTCATCTTCTGAAGATTTTGTTGAGTTTCATATTGTAATGGATTGTGTAATCTTACAGGCACTGTTTTTAATGGCATTTTGCAAGGGATGTGGATTTCAAATAAATGTTTTCATTTTATTGTTTTGATTTTCAATTTTATAGTAGTCCAGCAACCATAGCCAAAAAGTTCCTCATCCATAATAAAACAATGCAAAATTTTTAGTGTCTGCTACTTCACATAGCACCTCACCTGTTTGCACTTAGGTGACCTAAGCATTCAAATTAAGGCTTTCTCTAGCAGCTCATTTTACTTAATATCTAGGATTATTCCCATATTTTAACAAATCTATCCTACTTAGAACAACATTACACTTTTGAGAGGTTTCACTGAAAAAATAAAAGCAGGTTGCTTTGAAGGATAAGCCTGTAGTGGAGAATGTATAAACATAAATCCAGATGTTTTAGCACACTGATGTGAAGAAAAACTCGCTAGTCTTTATTTACATTTTATAGCAAATATTCTACTACGAGAAAGTGAAGAATGTTGACATTTCACCACCTGAGTCCCAGTCAGAACAATGTCTCAAATACCCAAATGTCAACATTTCTTGTAAAGTTTTCTTCACATCATTGTGCTGGGACAAACATCTGGCATCTTCCTCTTTCATTTTTCCTTGCTGTTGGTTGTTGTGCATATGAAAATGGGAAGGTGAGGCATCACAAGTACAAACTAACTATTCTCAATCAATCATGGTTATTCAACTACCTCTTCACATAGTAGGGGAAAATCAACAGTCTGACCTGAACTCCTTAGATTAAAAGCAACCATCTTATCTGCCAATCATTATTTTAATATTTATTAAAATACTAAGATGACCTTGAGATGAAAACAATTTCATGAACATGTACTTGGAGTGCATGTGCCAATGGTGTAAGTGAAATAGACAGCTCAGTTCTCCACTACACCCAACTAAACCAGCATTCTTCCCTTTTAGAAACAGAAACTAGAAATTTGTTCCTGCTTGCTCTGGCCATATTTTCAATCTTTATTTATTTATTTATTTTTTAAGAATAAGAGCAGCAGCCTTAAAAGCGTTTCCCAGGTCTTGCTGCCATTCTGGTTTGGGTATTACCTTAATCTGAGTCTGAGATGCTCAAGAAGGATAATATAAAAATCAGAAAACAATAAGTTTGTAAAATAGACAAAACATTTTTAAATAAAGAGCAGTAAAATATAAAACAAGTTATCAAATGAGGATACTAAAGTTGGAGCATTAAAGAGTTTATCCTCACTAGGACAGTGAATGCTGGTTTGGTCTGTGTGTATTGATTAACATCAATGTGACTCTGAGCAGTGTAAAGGTATCCAGGTTGGAGCCAGATTTATCTGGAGGCAGAAGGAATCAGAACTCATGGTAGAGGTGATATCTTTTATTAGACCAATGAGATTTTTGCAAAAAAACCCCCATATTTATTTGCAAGCTTTCAGGCACAAGAACCTTGCTTCAGGCATAGGAGAAAAGTTTGTAAAAGTTTTAGGTAGAGATGAAAGTTCATATTTCATAGGAGAGTTGAAGGTGTGGTAAAATCTCCTGTTTGGAACAGTTCGTTTTATGCAGATTAGGCTCAAAGAAAAGTTGAAATAGTTTACCTTGGGACTGTTTGGTGGCAAGCAGGATATAGAGTCATATATCCTTCTGGTTATGTTTCATATTTCACAGAAGAGTAAAAAGATAGAATGCTCTTCTGGTCAGGAATTTCATATGTGGTGAGGTATCTCTGGGCTCTGTTTCCCATGGATGTTTCCAAGGAAGACACTAACACAGTCCTCTTAAAAATTATGATGAAAATTGGGGACCATAATGATTTATACATAATAAATGCCAGCAAAAGCTAAAATATCAGCGTGTTGAACAGAGCAGAAAGCTTTGATTTTAGTCTTGGATATAAAAAAAAAAAGGTCATGTCCTTACTGGCCATAAAACATTGCCAAAGGGGAAAACAACCCCAAACAGTACAGAAATTATTTTTCATGTGAATAATATCTGAATTTTTAGTACAAATGTAGAAAATACTTGGTGGCTGCAGACACACACTAGAGCTCTAGAGCACTTAATATAAGTGAAATGAAGCAATATCTAGAGCTAATTGTACAGGCCAATCTGGTTTAAGAAACAGAAATAATAACCAGTCTGTTCTCAGACAGAAATATGAATTGCCAGACCTACCGTTCAGGAACAGACTCTAACATGTTATTAAAAGTGCCTGGGACAGGATATTTCTAGGCCCGCCTATCAACTTAAAATGGAGTTGTCAATACTAAATAAAATTTTGTTTAAAAGTCACCAAGATGGTAATTCTCAAGGTGTTGTAGGAAAAAGAATGTTACAAAAGATGCATCCAAGAGAAAGGTTAGGAACATTTTAACTGGCCTCAAATGAACATTGATGTTGAGGAATCTATTAAGGCTTATTGTTAATGCCAAAAATACCAGCCAAGTCAAGCAAAAAAATGCATACTGGGACAAGAAAAGTTGGCTTCCTGGAACAAAGGAGGCATAGGTTTGTTAACTTTGGCTGGAAGAAACTATATACTTGCTCTAGACTATTATTCTCACTTCCCTGAGATAGCCTTATTACAAGATAGATGATACAAGATCTAAGTACGTGATTTTGCTTATGAACTCAATTTTTGCTAGCCATGGCATAATGGGCATCATAACATCTGGCAATGAACCACAGTTTACTGGTCATGAGTTTAAGTATTTTGTAATGAAGCATGGTTAGACATGTAAATCCAAATTTAATTATCCATAATCTATCAGCTTGGTAGAAAATAATGTCAGAATATTAAAAACTCCTGAAAAAGCCTGCAGAGTTAGATGTGATCAGTGTTTGAACTATTAAATTATCCAACAGCATCAATGAAATATGCTGTTCAATAGAAAATGAAAGGTTTTGTAAGCTAGTTATAATGCCAGTAGGAATAACATTACCATTTACTCACCACTACTTAGAAGCAAAATATAATTCTACATGTATAATTTTATTTATTTGTGGGAATATAGACACACACACAAAAACACGTCCCAAAGAGAGAAAGATTACTATCAACATTGAAAGCTGAAATGCACATGCCTTTGCCTTCAGCAAACTTTGACTTTACATAATTCTAATGAAATATAAGATCTCATAAGCTATATATGTGATTTTTTCTTACTTTTAATCCCTTATACATAAATATGCAAGGTTTTTTTTGTAATACCCTGCTAATCCAATGAACTCCAGTACATACCGTCTGATGGCACCCAGTCAACTCTAGACTCTGGGGTTGGGGAGATTTAATTCTCCAGGCAGCCAAGATTTCTTTACCTCTCAACCATGAGCTGGTACCTGTAAGAACACGCTGTCAGAAATGGTTCCAAAGAACCCAACATGATAGCAACTATAACGTGCTGTATTATAGTAAATTGTCCAGGTTTTGACTGTACAATGGGATTTAAGTCATTTTGTTCCAAGTCCGAACTGTGTACCATTGTGTTGGTTGAATTTTTCTGTGAGAGGATGGACAAGTGCCAGAAAGTTGAAAAGGCTATCTTCCCTGAAATATCAAATCAACTGCAAACCAAACTCCCCTTCTAACTGGTAAATCTATTGAGTGACAACTCTCAAAGAAGCATGGCTTCCTCATGGTAACCAGGAAGTATATGGTGATAACCATACACTTTTTCATATTAATGGTAATACTGTCATGCTAATGTTCCACTGCTGAAGCTCAGAAGTTAACTGTGCACAGCTCCCAAAGAATGTAACTGTTTAGAGCCAGGTTCCCAAATAGCTAACACATTCTAATGCCAAGGCTGCCGTGTCTTCACGGCTATTCTTAGCCCTGCTAGCAGGATTCTTTTTTTTGTGCACAGATACCCTTTTTCATACCTTTTGGCTTAAGAGACAGGTTTGACTACCCTTCTCTCTAGATGGAACCACAAAGCCCATAAAGTACCCTCTCTCCATACATTATCTTTGTCATTGAACCTGTGCAACGTCAGAATGGCTGTCTGCCAGTTCCTTCAAGTTAATCAAAGCCACCTGTCCACATAATCATAGAATCATAGAAAATTAAGGTTGAAAGGGAACTCAGGAGGTCATTTAGTCCAACTCCCTGCTCAAAGCAGCACTATTCCCAGCTAGATCATCCCAGCCAAGTTTTGTCCAGCTGGGTCTTAAAAACTTCCAGTGATGGAGAGTACACAACCTCTCAGAATAACCCGTTCCACTGTTTTACTACCCTCCTAGTGAGAAAGTTTTTCCTAATATCTAACCTAAACTTTCCTTGCTGTAACTTGAAACCATTGCTCCTTGTTCTGTCATCTGCCACCAGCTCCATCTTCTTTGGAACCACCCTTCAGGCAGTTGAACATCTTCATTAATGATGTGGACATTGGAGACATTGGAGTCAGAAGCGGACTGGCCAACACCAAACTGTGGGGCAAAGCATCCACACCAGAAGACAGGTGGGTGATCCAGGCTGACCCGGACAGGCTCAGCAAATGGGTGGATGAGAACCTGATGGTATTTAACACTGAAAAATGCAAGGTTCTCCACCTTGGGAGGAAAAACCTGCAGCATCCTTTTAGGCTTTGCAGTGCTACACTGCTAGCACTACGGAAGAAAGAAACTTGGGGGTCATCATTGACCACAAGATGAACATAAGGCTGCAATGTGATGCTGCAGCTAGTAAAGTGACCAAAACACTGGCTTGCATCCATAGATGCTTCTCAAGCAAATCCAGGGACGTCATTCTCCCCTTGCACTTGGCTTTGGTGAGGCCACAGCTGGAGTACTACGTCCAGTTTTGGGCTCCACAATTCAAAAAGGATGTGGAGAAGCTTGAGAGAGTCCAGAGAAGAGCCACGCGCATGATCTGAGGTCAGAAAAACAGACCTTATGATGACAGGCTGATTGCCATGGGGCTCTTTAGCCTGGAAAAGCGCAGGCTCAGGTGTGATCTGATGGCCACCTACAAGTTTATCGGGGAGACCATCAGTATCTAGGGGAACATTTGTTCACCAGAGCGCCCCAAGGGATGGTGAGGTTGAATGGTTATAAACTCCTGCAAGACCATTTCAGGCTGAACATAAGGAAGAATTTCTTTACTGTCTGAGTCCCCAAGTTCCGGAACAGCCTGCCATCAGAGGTGGTTCAAGCACCTACACTAAACACCTTCAAGAGCAAATTGGATGCTTATCTTGCTGGGATCCTATGACCCCAGTTGACTTCCTGCCCTTTGGGTAGGGGGGCTGGACTCGATGATCTTCCAAGGTCCCTTCCAGCCCTAATGTCTATGAAATCACAGTTGGCTGCTTACAAGGGCTGTGCAAAGCTTCAGTCATTGATTCGATTCAGAGGAGATTTGGCCTGATTTGGCAGCCGAATCTCCAAATCTGAACAGAATCAGGAGTCCCATTAATCTCTCTGAATTGAGTCAGAAGCCTCCAATTCGATTTGGAGAGATTTGATTATTCAGCCACAGACACAGCTTTATATGTTTTTTCTACATACCTCAAGGTACCAGGCGCAGCTCAGAATGCTGAGATGGTGGGGCAAATGGAACATCCCATGGGAGTGCAGGGAGGTCCCCCACATGCTTGGCAGCGAACACAAAAGTGAACCAGAAGTACTTTCAGTCCACTTCTGGGTCTGCTGCTTAGTGCACGGGGGACTCCCCCCACCCCTGATTTGATGACTGGTGCCTCCTGGATCTGGGGGGGGCACCCGGGGTCCCCCCAGGGCCAGTCGTCGAGCTGGGAGGTGCAGGGGGGGGCCCAATGCTGAGCGTGTGGGGGATCCCGCATCCCACGCTCCTGTGGGATGTTCCATCCGCCCCACCATCTCCACATTCACAAGTCGCACCTGATACCTCAAGGTATGTAGAAAAAATGTATAAAGTTGTGACTATGGCTGAATCACTGCTTCTCTGAATCAGAATCGAATCTTCGGATTCAGATTCAGCCAAACTGAATCAGGACAGTGATCCAAATCAGCTAATTGAATCACTGTCCCCCCCCAATTGGGCCGAATCCAAATCTGAATCGATTGCTGCCCACTTTGCACACGCCTACTGCTCACCTGCTCCCCAAAAATAGCACTGGCCCACTAAAATCAGAAAATTATGAGATACCATGAGAGGAAGCAGGGGAGTTTCTCAATTTGATTCCAAGTGCAAAATAATCCTAGAAAGTATGCTACAAGGTATTGTGTGAAAAAATTCCAGAATGCTTTGAGACTTGCAGTGGAGCACCACACTATGATTGCTGAGTACTTATTTCAGAAAATGTCATGTCTTTTATACCAGTTAGTCACAAGGTAGTCACTAAGCTGGCAGAAACAGAGTGATCTGGATGGGTTTTTGTGCTATGGTTATCCTGATACAAATATAACGATGGGGATAAAATCTATGCCATAAAAGCTTTGTGCATAGATAACCTTAAATCTTTGTAGGATTGAAACTGAATTGTGTCAGTCAGTGAGTAAGTGTCAAGGAGAAATGTATATATTACAGTATAATAAAGTATAACATAGTATAATATAGTATATTTTACATATATATTCCAAGCCAAAAAAGTTATACAATTAATAAAACGCTGAGAATAAATATCAGTAATTTAAGGATTTAATAACCTCTCTCACTAGAATGTTATTTTAAAAACAAACAAACAAACCCACATATATAGGATCAGCCTTCAATGTTTCTTAACCAAGGGTGTTTTTTAACTTGCTAGAAAGTTCCTTTCTTCTTAAAAATACCTTCATTCCCAAGACTGCTAATATGGGGAATAAGGCAAATGTTCTAGAATAGCTGTGTGCCCCTTTGTGGGTCTTGTGGAGCAGCCAAAGGTGGAAACAGAAAAGGGGAAGGGGTTCTTCATTCTATGAAAATGCCCTGCCCCACACACACTCAATTCTCCATTCCTCTTTAGGTTCCCTTTCAAATCCTCTCCTGTCCTCCTTTCTTCCCACTTCTGAGTTGCTCTGTCTGGTGCCCCTTTTTCTCTTTATTCATATTACTGAAAGATGAAGATGCTTAGCATCTTGCAGACAGTTCTGCATACATCCAAGGATCAAGATGTTAACCCAAGGGTGCTCAACCTCTGATCTGCAAGCCAAATGCAGCCCACGGAGCCATGGTATCCAGCCCAAGGGGCTCCCTATGGGTTGCAAAATTTGGCATCAGGGCGGGGGTGGCAGTTAATATGCCACCCACCCCCACTGCCAAATTCCAAAGCCCCAAGCCCTGCATGGCAGGTTGCAGCCAAGCCAAGATCAGGGCTGACCCATGCCCCCTCCTCTCTGTGGGGCCAGGTTGGGGCCAGATCATGCCCCTTCCCCTCTTCCCCGGGGTTGAGTTGGGGCCATATCAAGCTCCCTTTCCCCTCATAGAGCCAGGTTGGGGCTGGGCTATCCCCTGCCCCCTCCATGAAGCCACTGAGGGCCCCATCACAACCACCCCAGGCACTGGATTGGGACCACCAGCTGGGTCCAACATGCTGGCCAAAAAAGGATGAGCACCACTGCCTTAACCCATCTGAGTTTCAGGTTCTCCATCAGTTCAATGTGAATATGATATTGCCTACTTCATTTACTAATGTTTATAAAGCGCTCTGAATCTACAAAGTATTATTCAGGCTTGTCATTGGCAAAGCTGGCAGCACAACTGAAGTCTACCTGGCTCCCAGCCCTATTCTTAAACCACTTGACTATGTGGCTTTTGGCAGAATGCCACCACCGCCTCCTTCCCAAGTAATTTTTCCAAACTTTACAAGTGTGCATTTCTTTGACTGAAATTAACTTTCTTTTCTTTTCAATTAAAAAAATCAAATACAAAATATTGTGGAGAAATTGTTCTTTCTTCTGCTACACACGTGATATCTTTTTATTTTAGTGTGGGTGACTTTGAGATCTTATTTTTTTAAATCAACATTTGAGAGACTAGCACACACCAAAAAAACAATTGTAAAAAAGTGGTCCTGGCCCTATTTGTAAACATCTGCATGTTGATCTGTGACTAACAGTAGATGCCCACAATTGAAAAGTGTACCTTATATCTTCTTTGTAATTTATGAGATCTTATAACTGCCTTTTGATTTATGACTGTATAAACTCTCATGAAGTCTGTCATAAGACAATAAATCATTGGGTTATACCTTTGTAGTTACATCTTTTTTAAAACAAGAAGAAGAAACTATGAAATTTTAAGGATTGTAGCATTTAATCTTCAGACCTACTTTGTAACTTCAGGTGCGTCACCAAGGACCAAATTCAATAAATATATATATCTGTTTTTTCTATCAGGGAAATCTGAGGCAGATCACACAAACACACAGAGAATATATAATTGAAGGAAGGTTTTGTGACAGCATTCGCAGCTTGGAGCTGGATGGTATTTTATTGAAGTCAGTCCTAAATAAGCCACTTAAATATTTACTGAGATTACTGAGAAGATGTATGAGACAGATCTTATAATAAGAACTGTTAAATAGTGCAGACCCTGTCTTTGCTAAAGCATGAATTGCAGACCTTCAGGTCTAAAAATAGCAGGCATCCTGTTTGAAGTAAAGGAGACTCCCTGTTAACAGCTGGCTATCTAAAGGGCTTAAATCTTGGGATGAAGGGGCTGACTTGGATAAAGAATTGATTTGAGTCTTCACCCAGAATGCATTCTGAAACTAAACCCTTTAGACTTTAAAAAACTTGGTAACTTTTACTACTTCTAATTTTTCTGCTTCCTGTTTTTGGCCACAACAAGAAGCAGAAATGTACCGCAATAAAAGCTACTCCCTTCAAACCATATAGGTTTGGATAAGCAACTTCTGGATAATCAGGCAACTGAATTGTCCAGACTTTTGATCTTTAACTGGAATTGAACAGCCATTTCTCATGCTTGCAGCCAAAAACGGACAAGGTCATAACAGTGAAAGTTCTGAAAATAAAGTGACACCTTTTTCAAAACCCATGTTTCTATCTTCTCCCCAAAACTCATTTATATTTTTTTTGAGTTTCTTATAATTTTGTATTTACTACAATTCCTTATCCCCTATTTCAATTAAATTCCCTCCCCCACTTTCTTCAAATCTGTTTTTTTCCATTTTAGTTTTATAGTTCACATTTCCTGGTCAAGAAAATAAAAATGTTTTAGTAATCCTCCCCCAACATATGTCTTGTTGCTATAACATTTTCCTATGTACCCTAGTTTTTCCCTGGGGACCAATTTCTCACCTCAGTAGAAAACAAAGGATGTGGGTTTGTAGTATGTATGTGGGGGAAAGTTTCCTTTTATTTCCTTGGGGTTTTTTCCTATTCTTTTTTGCCTTTTTCTCTGAAGGATATCTATTTATTTACATTTCCCTCTTTCACTTTTCAAGATATACCTACCTTTCCATGTTGTCTTCTCTAGTTCACTCTTTTTATCTCATTTATTTCCACCTCATAGATTCATATATTTCATAGATTTCTAGGGTTGGAAGGGACCTATTAGATCATCGAGTCCAACCCCTGCTCTGGGCAGGAAAGAGCGCTGGGGTCAAGTAACCCCAGCCAGGTGTTTGTCTAATTTCCTTTTGAATACCTCAAAGGTAGGGGAAAGCACCACCTCACTTGGGAGGCCATTCCATATTTTGGCAACCCTCACTGTAAAGAATTTCTTCCTCATCTGTCCACTTTTGAGCATTTTGGTTCATTAATCCCTCTCCTCATAACTTTTTTAGGCATTTCCATCACTGCAAGCATTCTGAACTTTTAATTTCATTCTTGTCTATCATATTGAGGAGCAGCGTACAGAAGCCACAATCTGTTTCACATTGGAAGCAGAACAATCCCTGCCCAAGCTATGCTTCAGAAAGGACTGAAGCCACGAAAAGTGTGAGAATTTCCAAAAGCATTGAGCCAGGGGTATTCACCTTCATAGCCTCTGCCTAAGCTAAGCTATGGATGTTCTTATGGAAACTAGTATAAAAATTACTTTATAACTGGAAATTGGAATTAGCTATTGGAGTGCTTACATTATGGCTTTACTGTGGCTTGTAACCACAACTCTGTATCTGAGCAGTGCAAAACCACATTATTCCTGTAGGAGAACCATAGGACTGTGCCTCAGGTAGCTATAATCCCTATCAGACCTCCCAGATTCTGGGAAAAGCGCATGCTGCTCAAAAGTATTCAGGGTTATATTACACGCTTCCCTCAGTGGCCAGCCAGATCCATTCCTCCATGTAAGCCAGAGAAGGGTCACTGTCTTATCGCCTCATGGCCTTTGCCACCCCTTCTTGATTAGTGGCACGTAGCCCACAGCTCAAACAAAGGGCAACCTGTCTTAGATGTCTGCACATCCCCTATAGCTGAAGTATATAAAAATCTTCGACAACCTTTCCTTGATGACCAAAAGTGGGATTCATAAGCATTTCTCCCCTATTGCTGTACCCATACACAGACTAACAATAGTATGTTAATTGTTGCTTCTTGCCTCACAGAGCTTTTAAAATAAGTTGTTTAGAAAGTTCACTTTCTAAAACACATTTAAGAAAGCTCTTTTTAAAGAAAAGTTCAGCTTGGTTTTTCGTCTCTTTTCAAATAGAGTTTCTCCCATTTAGTTCTCAGTTGGAGAGGGATTTGATAAGTCTGCCACCTAAACAACAAAACATGGGCAGAACTTGTCTTGGAATCTACTGTGTGTGTTTTAATAGTTCAGACAAATATGGCACTTCCTCCTCCTCTACCACAAAAGGGCCTTGAAAGTGGATCTCAGAAAAATGTTCCTAGAAACTTGTTTTCAAATAAAAGAGAGAGAAAATTCTTCTTAGTGAAAGGGAAATTGGAGGATCATGGCATCCTGAGGGTTAGGACAGCTAAACCAGACTAATCCTCACACCAGCCCCACTGGCAGTTCCTACAGTGGTTTCAGCCGCCAAGTGTGGAGCCAGCCAGAAGCACTAAGGAATCCAGCCAGGAAGACAGCTACAGCCCCAGATATCAATGCTGGAAAAAATGCATTCCAGTGCTTGGAGTCCATGTCCTGTCACTTGCCAAGCACACCCTAGGAGTGGCCACACATGCATTGGCTTCCAGAGAAGAGGAGCAGAATGAAAACAGGAGTACTGTAGGATCCATGCTGCCGGGAGTAAAGGAGACTGTAATCGAATCAAAGCTCTGAAAATGACAAATGTGGTTACTTCCATTACTGGATGAACGTGATATCAATTCTTGATATTGTTTAGAATAAAGAAAATTGTTTCAGCAGCACAAGTGAGGAAACACACATCCTTGTTAATAAACTGAAAGAACGTTATTTTGTCATTACATCCCAAGACTGGACAGCTAGACTTACAGATTTTATTCCAGAATCTATCACATATTTAAACAATGTATCAAGTTAGTTAGCTTCTCAGTTTACCTCTCTGAAAATTAGTTAGGGAGAGAATGTATACCTGAAAATCTCTAATAATCCTCTTTCTAGGACCAGTTGCTCTTTCCTTTATGATTTCACCAAAACAAGGTTTGTTTTTTTGTTGTGTTTTTTTTTGTTTGCTTTTTGATTGCTGCAGATCAACCATCCAAACAAGTTTGATCCAGTGAGAATTAGAATCATTTGAAAATAGCACTCCACTCCTATCTGCATCTTGAGGTGCCTAAGCCCTTTACAACTCTTGCCCTGAGCTCCTCTGTACAAATTAAAGTTGAATGCAAGAGAGTTAGAGGTTTATTCAGACTCCAGGACTGGAGAATATTGCTGGTTTCATTACATTGCTACCACATGAGGGAGCAACGGTCAAAACCCAGGGGCTATTGTTTTTTGTCCTCAATTTTCCTGAACCTGGAATTCTTTATATTAGAAAAAAAAAGAAAAAAAAAGATCGGTTATGTTGGTAGAATGGAAATTTCATTATTTTTAACTTGAAATACTGGTCACAAATCAAAACAATTCAGTTTCTGGAGGGAGTTGAAGAAATTTGAATTCCCCTCTCTGAACAGACGTACTTGATATCCCTTCTCACCCCATTCCCTTAATTCCTGTGTTCTTACATCCCAGTATAAAGTCTAATTCTTAGACCTGGTTTATTCCTAGCTTGTTCTCTTTCCACTCCTGCCTGTTTTTATGCTGCTGGATGGTTTTGATGAAGTGCTATGCTGACTTCCTTTACTAGATGTTTGCTAAAAAGTCCTTGTCAACTTACCGATACACCAATACACACAGTTATGGGACTGTCAATGACACTCAAACCCTAGTTATTTTCCTTAAGTATTCCAAGATAATTCACTTTAACAGAATACCATAGTCGACAGATAATCTATGCATTCCTTTATTTTTTCTTCTCATTAATTCCCTCTCCATTTCTTTCATTTATTCTCCTCTCTCTCTCTCTCTTATTTTCTCTTTCTTCTTGTCACAGAGCACTCAGGTGCCCTGTGCCTGAGAGCAGAAGAACAGCTTAGGAGAGACCCCTAGTGGCAAGAAGGGGGAGGCTCAGCTGCCAGTCACCAGGGCAGCCAGAGTCACAGGTGCTGGTTGCTAGGGCAACCGGTGGGGCCAGCTGACAGGAAGGGGCAGGGCCTGGCCCATATAAGCCCAGGCCGGAGGCCAGGAGGGCAGTTCCCATCTGGTGACTGAGGGAGGAGGAGCTCAGCTAGTGCAGACAGAAGGGAGAACTCTGACTGTGTGAGCATCCCCTGATCGCTGCTGGGGTTGGAGTGTTTTCCTGGTAGGGATTGAATGTTGTTTGGCCAGATGGTCTAGCTTTTTATGTTATAGCCCAGGGGCTTTGTGTTTTTGTGTTTACTGTTTTAACCAGAGGACTGGGTGAGGCTATTAGGGGTTGGAGGAGGCCTCACAGGGACTCCACGGTAGCATGGGGACCCTGGTGCCAGAGAGGGCGCAGCATTTGGGGTGCATTGGACGCAGCCCCAGGGCAAGGGGGGAGCCGTGAGGAGTGAGAAGCCCCAGGGCAAGGGGCTGTAGCGAGAAGCCCCGAGGAGGTAAAGGAGAGGGGCACGCCACAACAGGGCCCAGGTCAAAAACTACGTCGGTACCATCTGTGAGGCTTGGGCTGCAGCATAGGGGTGGAAAAGGCACTGCAGATAGCGCCCCCTGGCACCGGGGCACATAAAGTGGGCAGCCTCCCACTAATTACATCAGTCAATTAAGATCAACACGTGACAGGCAAATAAGCAGGCGGTTGGCCCATAACAGGAGGGCAGAGCCACCCATAGAAAGGCTCCAGTAGAGATACTCCTGTCACACTTCTGCTCTAGCTTATTTGCTCAGTTACTTTCCTCTCATTCCAGTTATCCTCATTCATGCTCTCTTTTGATTCCTTCTTTAGCAGTGATTAGCTAGAAAATGGCATTTAGAGGTAAAATAGATATGCATTAGAACAGTGGCCCAGGGCAACAGCAACGGTTGATTGATTTTTAAAAGTCTGTTTGTGACAGTTTCTTCAAAGTCCACTGTGTCTGACAGAGGCAAGCAGCAAGTTGACATGCAGGCTGGGAAAACAAAGGCGTGTACTACAGTGTTCCATAACATGAGATAAGGGACTCTGCCACATTGGCTAGGTCACAGTGACCAAACTGCAGGGCCCTTGGGATTTCCAGCTTTGGTAGACAGAACCAAATTAGGATGTGTGCGTGTGATGGGTTTCAGAAACAAAGGAATATGCTGACAGGACAAAGTGTGAACAGTATGACAACCACAGGTAGACTAATCAACAATGCCCAAAGATGAAGGGTCATCAAAAGGAGAAAAAGGATACGAAAGGAGGAATTTCAGAACAGCAAAGAGTCCCCAAGAGGGGAAACCAAGGCCCACCATGGGCAGAGAGCATACAACCAGCCAGTTTCACCCACCCCACTGGGAGTGTGAGCCTCAGCCTCCAACTTCCAGGCTGCTGACGTCTGACATTCAAGAGAGAGCCTCAGAATGAAATTCACTTAGTGGCCAGACTTACCTTGCCTCTGTGAACCCTAGGACTGGTACATATAAAATTGTTTGTATTATTGTTATCTGCTATAACTGTGTATTAATAAAATTTGCCTATTATTGAATGAAGAGGTCAGGGTTGGCTTGAGGGTTTGAGTCAACCCAGAACAAGGTATTTGGGTCATACATCCAGTGCCAACAATCAGGTAATTTTGTCTTACCCTTTCACTTAATATTTCTTCCTCAGCATAAACACCACGCACCTCTCTTAATATGCTTTACCTTCAATAAATCTAATGCACTGATCTGATTATCTCCATCAGAAAATCAGTCCTACTTCTGCTCACCTAACCAATGTCTTTTCTTCTCAATAAATTACTTCACCATATAAGTCAAATAAATTTACCATATTTCTACCCTGCTCAGAAACTTGCCCATGTCAACTAAAGTATTTTAAGTCATGCCTACCTGGTAAAATAGTATAACCACTAGGCCTTTGCTGGGGAACTGGCCCTGTGGTAGGACCCAGAGGGTGGTGGTCAATGGGAGCTAATCATCTTGGTGAGCTGTGAGCATTGGGGTCCCACAAGGCTCTGTCCTAGGGCCTATATTGTTTAACATCTTCATCAATGATGTGGATATTGGTGTCAGAAGCAAACTGGCCAAGTTCGCCGATGACACCAAACTCTGGGGTAAAACATCCACACCTGAGGACAGGAGGGTGATCCAGGCAGATCTGGACAGACTCATGAAATGGGTGGACGAGAACCTGATGGCATTCAGCGCCGAAAAATGCAAGGTTCTCCAACTTGGGAGGAAAACCCTGCACCATACTTATAGGCTCAGTAGTGCTACACTGGTTAGCATTACAGATGAAAGGGACTTGGGGGTCATGGGTGACCACAAGATGAATATGAGCCTTCAGTGTGATGCTGCAGCTAGTAAAGTGAACAAAATGCTGGCTTGCATCCATAGATCCATCTCAAGCAGATCCCGGGACGCCATTCTCCCACTGTACTCAGCCTTGGTGAGGCCGCAGCTGGAGTACTGTGTCCAGTTTTGGGCTCCACAATTTAAAAAGGATGTGGAGAAGCTTGAGAGGGTGCAGAGGAGATCCACACGCATGATCAGAGGTCAGGGAAACAGACCTTATGATGAGAGGCTGAGAACAATGGGGCTATTCAGCCTGGAAAAGTGCAGGCTCAGGGGAGATCTGATTGCCACCTCTAAGCTTATCAGGGGTTCTCATCAGGATCTGAGGGAACGACTGTTCACCAGAGTCCCCCAAGGGATGACAAGATCAAACGGTCACAAACTCCGCTGTGACCGGTTCAGGCTGGACATAAGAAAGAACTTCTTCACTGTCTGAGCCCCCAAGGTTTGGTACAGACTGCTACCTGAGGCGGTCCAAGCGCCCACTTTGAAAACACTTTTGGATGCTTATCTTGCTGGGATCCTATGATCCCTGCTGAATTCCTGCTCATGGGGCGGGAGCCTGGACTCGATGATCCTCCGGGGTCCCTTCTAGCCCAAATGTCTATGAAATCTATGAAATCTGTGCTCTGATGACACAGCGGTAGAGAAAGAGACTCACCCAACTCGGCAATTTCAAAGTGTTCTTTTATAGGGATTGGCATTCTTTGTTTCAGTGCTTTGGGGTTTTTCCATACCCAGCTTCTGTTTTTGAGGTTGCTCTTTTGTTTTCAGCTTATCTTACCCTTGGAGTGTTTTTGCTGCCTATCTGGCAGGATGGGTGCATTTCTTCTCCTTGTTATCCTCTTTGTGCCCTAGGCCTCAAAGGGATTCTTCAGCCATCCATTAATTAGTTTACTGACTGGTAACTTACAGTTGGTGCCTTGTTGCTTACATAAACAGTTAAATCTTCTTCTCCCATCTCTATGCCATTCTTTCACCATTCACCCTTTTACATACACTCATACATAAAGGCTGTGCAGAGTTCATTCACTTATGTCAAGCAGAAGGATACAAAATGGAGTTTTCAAGTTGCTTACAGGACAAGACTAACATGATTATATTTTACTATTATTACACTCTATGTTAACATCAGCTACATTCGTTCAGTTCATGCTACAGGAGTTTCCTCTCTCCTCCTCCAGCCCCCCTCCCCACTCCCTACTTACTGGCACTGATTCCAGGTCCAGCTCCCTGCACTGGCAAGTTGGGACTGCCTGAATTACCAAAGCTCTCCAAATCTGGAGAGCTTCAACTTGATTCAGACCTTTTTATTGGTCTTCCGATTTGATTCAGATTTGGAGATTTGGCTGCCGAATCAAACCAAAAATCCTCTGAATTGAATCAGTACCTGTAGCTTTGCACAGCCCTAATACCCACTACCTCTTTTTTTTTTTTTGGTAGCAAGGACTTAAAAAACATTTTTTTAAGTCAAATTTAAATTCTATACATTCTGATGAAGATCCTGGGAAACATAGCAGTCATGAGATTCCACATATACTCAAACATTCTGCAGTAGTTCATTAAGTGTGGTGGGAAAAGATGCTTCCTGGGATGACAATCCTTACAGTAGAATATCCTGATATATGCTTATTGTCACAGGATATCCTACAAAAAAATTTTGAGATACCTTGCTCTATAGGCAGTCTCCCCATCTCTCACCCACCACACTCTGATGTTAGTTTTTAATGTGAGCATCTGCCTTAGTCTTATTACAGTAACCGCCCAGATTATGGTCCTGGCCTTATGGGCCAATTGCATGGATCTGTACCTTCCCATACATCATGTCCCATGCCTCACAGATGGCATCCTTACAGATGTTCTAGCAATTGCTGATGCAGCCCCTCTCTGGCCTTCTGACACCTCAGCCTCTCTCAGCTCCACTCTGGGACCTCAGACCTTTTGGTCTCTCTGCACAGCCCCTTCCTAGGCTATCCGACCCCTCAGCCCTTCTCCAGGCTGCCAGCCTCTTTTGGTCCCTAATCCTGGACACTTTTAGTTCTCCACTTCCCTGGACACTCTCCAGGCCCTTGGACCCATCTGGTCCCAGCCCCTCACTGGGCTGCTAGACCCTTCCAGTCCCACTACGCTTTCTGGGCCTTACTATCCAGGCCTTCAGACCTGTTTGGTCCTATATTCTATTCCCTGGCCCCTCACTGGCCTCTGGACCCACATGGTCCCGGTCTTTTCTGGCCAAGTGCTTTCCTGCCAGGGTGTGCTCCCCAAGCCTTCCCCCTCCACAGGGTAACCCACAAGGCAGTGGGAGCTGAGGCTTTCTGGTGCCCCTTCCTTGCCTTTTCCTGGAGTGGCATATGCATGACATTTCATAGAGGCTGCCTCGCCACAGCCCCACCACGCTAACTAGTAGGGTGGAGTCTTGGGTCTTACCCAGGACCAGTATTCAGGCCTTCCTGATCTTATTTGTCCTCTCTGGGCTTCTCCTAGATGTCTTATACCCCTCCTAGGCTGCCGACCACCGGGCCCCCTGGTCCTGGTTCCATCTCCCATCCCTCTATTTCTGGTGCTCAGCTCACTCCCAGAACCCTTTCCTTGACCCTCCTCCTCAGATGGCCTAGAACCAGCCATCGTCATCCTGAGCTGCATGCCCCTTGACCTCTTCCTCTCAGCTGTGGCCACACAAGGACATTTTGGCCTCCCTTTGGCTCTGGCCCTGCCTCAGGCCAGTTGAGAACTCCAGGGTTTCCCAGGTCTGGCAGTCTCTGCCATGGTCTGTTTGACCCTTATGGGCCCTGGCCCCACACAGGCCAGTTGAGATTCCTACGGTCAGTCCTCCAGCTGTCAGCTCTCTTGTCTGTGGGTCTGTACTCTTAGGCACCTCCATAGATGGTTTCCTCTCTCTGGCCCCACCCAGAGTCCTCCATAGGTCTTCCCTAATGCAGCCCTTTCCTTCTCTGGGCTCATCTGGACCCCTCAATAGGCCCCCCACACTCTGCCCCACTCAGTGAGTTCACCCAGACCCTTCACTAAGTCTCCCAAACACTTGGCCCCTCTCTCAGGGCTTACCTGACCCCTCAGTAGGTCCACAGACTCTCAGCCTCTCCCCCAGGGCTTGCCTGGCTTCTCAGTAGGCTGCTGTGCACTCAGACCCTATCTTGCTGGGCTCACTTGGCCTCTCAATAGGCCCCGGGCACTCAGCCCCCTTCTCAAGGCTCTGGACCCCCACACTGGGTTCCCAGGAACCTCCTCCATCCCCTTAGTTCCTACCCAAACCTCCAGATGTTACTCTCCTTGCTGGCATTCAGGAGTGGCAGTCTTTCTGCTGGGTGATGGTGATGTTAAAGACCAGCTCCCAAGATGGTACTGCCAGCTCTGGTTCTGGGCTCATACCTGTTTCAACCTAGCCTTCCTCCAATCAGGTGACTCCCTCCTCCAATCAAACCTAGCTTCACCTGTCCACCCCCTTGGTCAGCTGACTCCACAGTTAGCCCTGACACCCATCTGTTGGTGGCTCAGCAGGCTCCCTGACCTCTTAAAGTGGCAGGCACATCAAGTGCCCTGCCACACTTACGTTATATATGTAGTTTGCTAATCCTATGATACAATATAATACCCCTGATTCTCCGTTGCCTTGCTTATTGCACTATCATCTTCCACTGTGTAAAATTAGTATGAGACTGGACTAAAAGTATCCCACAAAAGATTTCTGCACTCACATGTCCCAGTGGTAACATTTTACAGCCAGTTTAGGCAGGTTTAAATGATGAAAATAGGTACAATGTACTACAGCAACATTATCAACAAGCGGTAACTATTAAAAAGTTAGCAAATTCAGAAGGAATTAATCCGCTACATTTTTATACAAGAGCATGGACTTTTGTCTCTTTAGGGCCCCAGCACACATTCATTTAATGGCATGATAGGATCTGTTCTCTGATCCCAGCAATTATGCCTCTTGCCATGCCACCTGTATATGGCAATGCACACAATTATGGGATCAATAACACCATTACTATTAGCCAGTGCAACAGGAGCCCTGGGCTCCCCCTACACTAGCACATTGAAAGTTGGGTGCCTGCAGTCTGGCTGAATCAGAGAGCTCCCAGGGCAGGAACCAACAAATCAGCTTATTGTCAGTCCCAGTCCCAAGAACACATGGGAAACAGTCTAGACTTCTGCATGGTCCCAGTTAGAGCCAACAGTTGAAACATGGAACTGGAAGGGGCAAATAAAACTGGAGTGTTCAGTAGAACCAAAGTTTTGAGCCAGCTGTGGTTTCAGCCATACTTTCTATTTAAGGCGCAATGGAAGCCAGCCACAGAACTATTATATATCTTTTGTGAAATATTTTTGTAGCTGGTTGCCCACTTTGTCACACCATTAATTCCTTGAAGGCATGGCAAGGTTATTATTTATGACATAATTAACAGGTTAATCATGTCTTAATTGTAATATTAACGAGGAACCTAAGAGGTTATACTTTAGGAGCAATTAAAAATCATCAGGATAGAATGTGTAGATTTCTGAAAGCCTGGCTGAGACCATCTGCTCTACTATGAGTAGTAGAGCTAAAATAGCATAAAAGAGCTCTAAAATCCCCAACTCTAGCTATAGGAGGATCCCTGTAATAAGAGCTCTAATTCTGCTTTCCAAGGACCACAGTGTAATCCCTGAAGTAAGACACAAGAAGGCTGAGGGTAGGGGGCAGTATGTTTAAGGCAGAGGTACACCTTACCTGGAGATTCTATATTCAACAAGTTTTGAAGGGATCATAATAATATGATTTTTGAATTAATAGTCAGCATATCTGATATGTGGACTTAAGCATTTGCAATGCAAAGCTTAATGGGTTGAGGTGACCCTTGTCAGATATCTGTAGGAGGTGTCTGTGCCCCCTCCCCCTTGCCAACAAATGCTTTATTGGCGTCAAAGCTTTTTTTTAATGGCTTCTTCTGAAGCACTAGATATATGTGACAGGACAAGGTATTCATGCACTCATGCATCTTGCTGGTTCTTAGAAACTTTCTTTACCTGACTGAAGGCCCTTGCTCTTCTCAGAGTCAAACCAATTGCTACATCTGAAGTCAGGAAGGAATTTACGCATTAGGTCAGAACAGTAGGGGATTTGAAGTGAGCATCCTTGAGTGCATATCAACCAATACATTCTCTGTCATTTCAGGGCAGTGCAATACTGGTACCCTTGTCTCCCATCTTTTTACCTGTGTCATGTTGTAGGGTTTTTGGTTTTGGTCTCATAATATGCTTTGTAGAAAAGTGGGTTGCCTGTGGCCATACGGAATTGATCAGACTGGCCCCATCTATTTCTATGTTCCAGGCAGCTCTGTATCCCATAGGCATAGGATATAGCTTAGAGAAATTGCTGCTGCAATTAATAGTTTTCATGGATATCTAAATTATGTAAACCAACTTAAAAAAACCATTATTAGGAATAAAGCTCTTGCCTGTATCCAGAGAAATGAAATTTGGCATTTCTACCAGCTGGCTTTGTTGGTTTGCCATATGGACTTTTCACTGACAGCATTTTTATTTATCAAATGATGCAGACAAGCCAGAAAGCTCATAGTCGGTGCTGACCCACTTGTGGTCTACTATATATAATATGAAGCATACTACAGGATATACTACAGGATTACAAAGCTGTGGAATTCAGTTACTTTTGTCAAGAATAACATTTATCAGGGAAAGGATGATGAAAAGATTGCAATGATTATAGGACTGTGTCAGTTCAAGTAAGTTCAAAGCATACTTATGCAGAGTTTAAGATTACCTCACTAAAAGACCATTTTACAAATGTAAAACCTGTTTATTTCCACAGAATCCTTTTATTTGGCCTCAATGATAAGTTATCTATACAGGATATTTAAGTTACTCACAAGCTATGAGATGTATAAAAAGGTGTTACTTGCCAGATATATGACTAAACAGATTTAATATCAAATTACTGTCATATCACATTACCTAAGTGCACTTAAGCAAAGATAGCCATTGGTAATGTAGGACCTTCTGAAATACCAGGATGGGTGGCTACTGTACCATCATTGTAACAGATGGGCAAAGGCTCAAAGCAGCCTTTACACCCCACTTTACTTCCAAAACATAATGAAATTCTTGTTAATAGGTTTCAGTCTTGAAGAAAATCTGAGAGAATGTCTCTGACAACAGACATCAGTTCATATCTATGGAATCTAGAGAATTTCTGAAGGAGAGATCTATTAAGTAGGGAGATTATTCTATTCCAGTAAGGAAATAGAATCTTTTAATCACGTTTTGAAAGGCTGTTTCCAAACTACAGACCGAAAAGGAAAATGCAGAGATCATTCCCTAGAAGTTGCTTACATATCTATCAAGTAATCTAGATGTATCCTGCTCTCTTCCAAAATTGGTTAACAGAAAGAATAAGCAGACTAATTTACATTATGTGGTTGAAAAAAAATCTAAGACCAAGAGAAAAATACAATGCAATTCAGTATAGCAGAATGTAAAAAGCATTTGAGCAAAAGGATGAAATTATCCTCCACCTAGATAGAAAGCTAGCTGTTTTGCTGGAATCGTACAGTGATATTCTGCAGATGAGCTGAGATACTTCAGTTTTCCAGGTTATCCACCTTCTGCATCATCCTCAAAACTCACCGCAGCGTAACGATTTCATAATAAAAGAAACCTTAATAAAAGATGGAAGGTAACTAATTCGCGTCTTATGAGCAGGGTTCTAGCAGTGAAAGTCTGCAAACAGAATGAAAGAAGAATTGGCTCTCGCTTTGGCACTTTGATTTGCTTTGGCAGGTGACCAGGGCATTGGGAGCCAAACATTACATGGTTGCAATGTAAAAGAGAGGCACATTTTCTATCCCATTCATTCCTAATGGGATATATGTACCTTTTATTAGTGCTTTACCCTACAACAGTAATTATGGTGAAGATGTGTCTTTTGAATTTGATTGGTATTGTTGAATATATTTAGTTGCCGTTGTTTAAAATAAGTTTAAAATGGATTAGTTTAAAGTTTTAATATCCTGCATGACCTGTACCCATTACAGAAGTGTCAGAGTTGGTGTGGTAGAAAGATGTTACCAGAAGGGTGCTGCAATAAGTCTTATGCCTCAAACAAAGAAATAAATATTCTTGCCATATATTTTCTTAAGAATTAAGACAGCAGTTTTATAATGGATGTCTATAAATAATATAATGCTTATTTCCTGCTTTATAGAGAATGTCAGTCCATCTGGAGCTGAGTGGGAATGAGACTGTGTAAATCCACTGCTAAGTAAATGTAAATTATATCAGAAAGAATGTTAGCACCTCTCTGCAGCTGTAGTTGTAGTCAGTTCCTATTTTAACCTTTCTTTTGTGTTTACAGGATGATATGTAAACACAAAAGAAAGGTTAACAGATATGAGGCATATTTCTTGCTCTTTCACCAAGAGATAACATAGCTAAAGGAAAATGAAGGGGAAATTATACTGAAGTCATATAATGATCTATTGCTTTGATAGGTACAGGAATAGACTTGGATTCAGAGGGACATAAGGTAATTTGGCCCATTACTGTATGATAATGCAACAGTTTTCATGTGCTTTAGTGTGTTTTGAAAATAATTGCTCCAGAATTTCCAATTTATGGTGAGGTGTTACAATAGGTATACAGATGTACTAAGATTTTCCTTTGCACTTTCCTGAAAATCTTATTTAATTTTACAAATGAAAAATGGCTAGTCCCATTCAAATCAGAGGTGTGCTTTTGACTACATCACAGAACAACCAAATAATTTGGCATAAATAATGCAGAAGACTGCCACAGCCACAGTATTTCAATTCAGGATATTAAGGCATAATTGTGATGGGAAGTTTGCATAGCCTATGCCTGCAAACACTGGCCAATTCTATCTGTACTTCACGGTCAGAAAAACTACAAAATTCACACAGTTCTTTATGTTAATAAAATCTTTGCACTGCCATAAAACTGTTGTCTATTGATTTTTCACTTTTTTTTTCCTTTTGCAATAACTGCTTATGAGATTGCATAAACTATAAATTAATATAGCATTAGTCTTCTCTGTAAATAAAATACTCCTCTTTGTAAATAAAATACCTTCTAACTGATCTAATTCAGAGATGTCAGACATACAGCCTGCAGGCAGGACCGGGCACACACAGATGAGTCATCCAGTCCACAGAGGTTTTCATGATCCAGAAGATCAACTTGTGAAGCCAGCCTTGCAGGGCCAGAACTTCTGTCAGCAGGGCCAGCACACAGGGAGTTAAACCAACTGCTGCTCACCCAAGCACAGAATTTGCAGGTTGAGTATCAGCAGTGTTACCTCCCTGGACATAGTTGCTCTACTGCTGAACTGCTGGGTTTCGATCCATCTGGGTCACCCTTCAGTGGTTGTAATGTAAGTGGTGGTGATGCAATTAACCCAGAGGGCTTAATTCCTGAATCGCTGAGTCAGTACGCGAAGGTTAATGCCTCCACTACTGCCCATTTTGCCACCAGATGTGGGTCACAACCTGCGAGAAACCGTGTGGTCCAAATCTGGGGTTTGACACCCCGGGTCTAACTAACTCTAATAATTCTAACTAGTACACAGACATTACATTAAATTAAATTTTTAGACTCAGAGCAAAACAGCTCTTTCTAAAACATCTTGACTTCCTCAGTGTAGGCTGCAGAATTCTAAAACAGAGTGACACATATACGTTTCAAATAGTTGTAGTGCAGGCAGAATAATCATCTAAACATTGCACCCAATATTTATCTTTACCACAGTTCCTCCCTTCCTCCCTATGAAGATATACCTGTAAGGAACAGAAAATATTCTGCTAACATTGTTTTTGTTCTAATGTTGGCTGTTCATAAGGAACTATTAATTCTAATGACATATTCTTAGTAAAACAAATAGGTAATCTAGAAATAAAATCAAACTCATGCTCTTTCCAAAATCCTACAGTCTGTTTCTGCAAACACTACCCATGTGTAATCCCTACTGACTTCATTGATTGCTATGCATGAGTAAGCTTTGCAGAACAGGGTCCTGATTTTACAAATGATTGTAATAATTTGGCAAATCACTTAAGTATGTTGTTGCATTGGGGTCAAAGAGAGTATGGATAATTCTGGCCTTTCCATTGTATCATATGAGCCTCTTTCCACCGGAAGAAATGAAGAAGTTTATGGATCAAATCTCTAAATGCCAGGATAAATTAGTAGTAACCCCACAGTTACACTGATGTAAAACTGGTAAGAGAAGAGAATGGGGACAGTTCCCTTCCTGTCCCTGAGGACAGTTTCCAAATCCAGTTCTGTTCTGGTTTAATGATCACATCAGAAGAATGAATCAGAATGAACCTTGAAATTCATCTCTTCCAGCCTTTCATGTGAAATAATTAAGGGGTCTGATTCAACATGTTCTAATCTCTGGGGAAGTGAAATCAATTGTGTTCACCTGAGCTTTGTAATTACCATGCAAAACTGTTCTTTCCCTTAAATTTTACTTGCCTTTATATATACACAAAATGAAAGAAACTTGCCGGCGGGGGGGGGGGGAGCACTAAGAAATAAAATTAGTTACTTCATTATACACAGGCTAAATAGAAGATAGGTGAATACATCATACAATGCATACAACCAGACAACACTTTATGTGGAGCTGGATAATCCCAGAAACATATGGGTTGAGTTTCAAAGTATGTACTAAGTCCCAGATTTTACAGTATATTACAGAATTTTTACTAAAATTCATTTTTGTTTTGGCACAAGACTGACGGTGTTAAAGCAATATTTTAATTAGGTGACCCCTTTGGCAGGCAGAGCTCTGCTTACCTCGGAAGGTCTTTGCCAACTTTTTAGCTTTTGTGTAGCACAAAACGTCTTAATATCATTGTGTTCCCTCACTTCTGCTCTCTCATAATAAAATCCTGAGGAGAGACATAAACAGTTGGGGTGTGTTTATTAATGTAGTATTTAAATAACATAAATACATTAGCAGAGCTTTTGCAAATATGCAGGGTGCCTTGTTCTAAGGCTGAAACAGATGAACTATGCCTCCATCCCACAGCCCACACAAAACATGTGAAGTCTTCCAAAAATGTAAAGCACAATTGTAAAGTGTACATAGCCATAAAACAACACTAAAATGTACCAACTGACAAACTGGAAGGGCTAAAGATAGTTGGAAGGATGTTTTTAACATACAGGTTTCCTTACAGTAGTGGCTACTCAAAAACTACAAACATAACAAATGACAAAGTAGTGTCGATTTCTTTCCAAGGCAGGACCATTGTTTCCATATGTATTTGGGCCAAAACCAACTATCCTTCTCTAAACTAGAGCAGACAAGTGCTTAAGGAAATCTACCTATGAGCATCCTAGCAATTAGGGAGGAAAAGGACATAACTGATCATTCAGGCTCTGCCCATTCATCTTCAAAGCAGGACTGTTTTCTACAGTCCATTTTCTGGAGTTTTGTCCGGTCCAGTTTGAAAAAGGCTAAATACTGGTGCTTCCAGCACTTTTAATCTGCCTAACATATCTCTGCTAAGAGACTTTTCCTGATATTCAGCTTACATTTCTCTGTCTAGTTTCATCCTATTATTAGTTATGCTCTTGTGCAGGACTGTCAGACACATGGCCCAGGGGGCCTGACTCTGGCTGTGATGAGGCACCTTCCCGTGGCAGCAGCCCAGCATCTGGGAAAGGACACAGCACGAGAGCCCCAGAAGTACCACAGAAAGAAGCCTGGTGCTTTAGCTTGTTCCCACAGCGGCATCCAAGCCCCTATCAGCTGCCAGGCTTCTTCCCACAGTTCTGTTGAGGATCTTGCCTGGGCACTTGGCTGCTACTGTGGGAACAGTTTGTGGTGTTGGGCTCATTCCCATGGTGCTGTTGGTGCTCCAGCACTGTAACTCTCACCCTGCTTGTCTGCAGCCATGGAAAGTAGCCATGGTGCTACTGTGGCTCCAGGACTGCACCTCTCGCCAGTTTGGCTGCCAGGCTGAGGTGAGAGCAGCAGCACTGGAGCCCCAGAGTTATCATCAGAAAAAACCCATTGCTGTAGCAAGATCCCATGGTGGAAGCCAAATGCCTGGGATGTCGCGCCTCTTCCCCTTGGGTTCTGGACCAGTCTGAGTGACCCATGCTCTGGATCCAGCATTGGGTGGGGGGAGGTTAGGGGCGGGCATGAGTTTGACCTGGCCCACCGGGCTGGCCCTACATCATTGTTGTGGCCTGCAGAGGCAGACAAGTTTGACACCCCTGCTCTTGTGTATCAAACTAAATAGTTCTACCCCAACCTTGCTGTTTACATTACCAGAGATTTACAGACTGTTATCCTCCCATCATTTAGTCATCACAGTTGTACCACTTTCGTACATTTAGCTCTTCATATCTTTCCTCATAAATTAAGGTTTCTAGCCCCCTGGCAATTTCTGTTTCCATTCACTGAATTCCCCTTCAGCTTATTTATTACTCTTTTATACTTCACAGTCCAGAAGTGATTGCATTATTCTAGATGTAGTTATACTGGAGCCATGTAAAGAAAGATTATTACCTCTCCCTGATTTGCTGTAATGCTTTCACATATGAAAGACAAAATATGTTTGACCTGTTTTGACAGAGGTCCTCCTTAAATTCACACAGGCATGAAGTGGTAGAGTGAAGCTTAATATAATTTGAAGGAAGAGAAGGAAAAAAGGGGTTAGGAGAGCAGAACAGATGGAACAGAATGGAAGACAGAAAAGAAAGAAGAGGTGTAGAAAACAGCCATGATATAGATATTAGGTATTGAGCTGAGGTCATCTCCATCATTCAGTCATTGCAAACTGTTCCAAATCAGACACCTGATGAAGCCAGCATCATAAACTAAACAACTAGGGGAGATCAAATCAATAGGGTGAGTTTTAATAGTGAAGAGTGCACCTAGGAGCACCGCATCTTTTCATACAGTGATTGTGCCAAACTTGCTTGGAGAGTACAATGGGAAAACGTGCTTAAAATCTTTTGAAGATACCAACAAAAGTTTTCTCCAACCATATAGCTTCAAAAGAGCCAAAACAATGTACTGTGCTACACTTGTATAACTTACCAGCCAGAATTTTCAGCACCATTGGCCTAATCCTATTGCCATGAAGTCAATGAAACTTTTACTGAGAAGTCTCAAGAGTTCTACCCACCACCTATGTTTATGTATAACTATTACCGCAATACTAAGACAGTGGCCTTATTGTGAAGTCAAAGTGAAGCAGATGGCTGGTACAAAAAAGATGCCAGTGTTTAAACATTGGGCTCTAAATCTTAATTCATTCCTACTCTGAGATACCAAATATATTTGCATAATTTATTTCTAGACAATATTTTAAAATGTGGCTAACAAGGAATGGCCACCAGGTATCATTCCTTTTTTTTTTCCTCCAAGACTGAAGTTAGAGCACAAGATTGTTGGTAGAAATGGAACAGCTGAAAAGTGCAGAAAAACTACATCAACACCAAATATTCCAAATGCCATGTGTTAGGTGTTAGTTAACTTGCACAGAGTGCCAGACAGCAGAAAGCCAGACAACAGCTGGGTATGCTTGTGAAGGTTTCACCATGCAAGAAAGGTGCCCTAACAAAACAAAACCAAAAGTTTCCAGTTCAAGCAATCACAGAATCATAGAAATTAGATCAGTTTTTCCATTACACTGCCAGTCATTTGTCCAGTCTAGTTCTAAATGACTCAAGCAACAGGGTTTCCACCACTTCCCTTAGTAAACTGTTCCGCAGTCTAATAGATCTAAGTGTCAGGAAATATTACTTGATATTTTGCCTAAATTTTCTTTTGCTGAATTTAATTGCATTACTCCCTACAATTTTCAGCTCTTGGTGTTTACGCCCTTCTAAAACCTATATATGATTGTCATGCTCCAATTCTACCCGTTTTCTTATGGTTTTTCCAATTTGCTGTAAGCCTTATTTAATTTTCTCCAATATGTCATTCCATGAAGATAATTTTTATCTGTACCACTGAATCTTCTCCAACTTGTTGCTGTTTTCTGAAGTAGGTTAATACTCTAGAAACTATGAAACTATGAAACTATGTATGTATATTATGGGGTGGTAGAGAAAGAGATAGTTTACTTCCATAATTGTATGGATATGATGCCTCTGTCAGCCCTGCCCTGTAAAAGTAGATAGTTATTTTGCAAGGGTAAGAATTAATCCACAGTATGAGTGGTTGGCATAATGCCCCGCATTGTACCCCTCAAGTCCTGGGGGCTGCCCCAAGGGGCCGTAAGCAAAACAGTGCCCCAGGATTGTAGGCATATTATAGAAGGGGACTCTTACATAGTTCTGGGCATAGGATAAAAAAAGGTTCCAAAAGAGCTTGGGTGCTGGGTGATCGCGAGTTTCCATATCCAGGTTTCTATGTATTCTGAAGAAGAAAATTGATCAGAGTTCTCACAATCTCAAAATCATTACAAGATGTTAACATAAACCCCAATATTTGTATTAACATTTTCAGCTATTCTACATATAAATATCTAAATAGCTCATAATTTTTATTTATGTATATGCCTATTACTAGCCAAATGCTGATAGATTTCCTTTTGAATCAGGTTGAATGCGAGTAGTTTATCTCTTCTAAATTAGTTGTGGTACTGATAAATGATGATCAAAAGTTACTGCATCTGTGCAAGAGACCAGGGCTTGGGCAGACAGCATCAGTCACCTGTCTGGCAAGGGGAGTATCCAAAAGACAGGATCAAGTTTGAGGACCTGGAGCAAGGAAGCCAAATCAGGAACCACAGCTGGGGGTATAGAGCTGAAGTCAGAAACAGGGTCAGAAGCCAAAGTGAGGGTTGCAGAGCTGACATCAGAAGCCAAGATCAGGACCCAAAATCAGGGTTGTGGAGCTGAAGTCAGATGTAGGTAACTGGTTCCAAGCAGGCCACGAGCACCGGACAGCTGTCTGTTGGCCAGATAGCTTGCTGCTATGTGTTCTGGGCTTATAAGACCCTATGTGGGTGGGTCCCTTTTTCTGTAGGCCTTTGCAGGGGGTGACTTAGGATGACTCAGCCTAGTCCTGATCAGTTCTAGCCAAGGCCTAAGGCTGAATCCTCTCTAGCTGGACCCAGGCTCAATACAAAGTGATGGTTATATGAAGTATTAATCGCTAATCCTTGGTGGAAAGGTAGTTATGTCACAAAAATCTAAAACACTCAATATTCTTTGGTAGTCTTAACAGAGAAACTGAAAATCTTGAGTGTGTTAAGCTATAGTATCCTCTCACCCTTAAAAATGCTTCCTTCAGGTAATGACCAAACTAAACTGAGAAGACAATGTACTGCTAGTGCCTGCTGTGTGCTACACAGATGTCTTCCCTTTCCAAAAGCTTTCATTAAACTGAGGTCACTTTTAAGTCAAACTCAGAATCAAGGTTCAGAATGGTTTCTGTGTTATGAAGAATTTATTAGGATGTCCTTTTGATAGCAGTAACATTGCTGGGCTAGTGAAGCATTCTATATTTAATGCATTCTTATATATCCTTGCTCCAGTCTTTCCAAATAGAGAAACTGACTGCTAAAGCTAACATGCTGGAATCTCTCCCGCTTTCATAACCTCTGTGCTCTCTAGCAAAACACTCTTATTTTTTCTTCCCAGCTATAAAATGTTATTGTAACACATATATTGTGCACTCATGTAAGTAAAATGAAGGCTGGGAATCTAAACGGGAAAAAAAATAAGGGCATTGGTTTCCAGGCAGGAAATAAAACAAAATGTTATTTTGAATACATACTGAAAATATAGCAACCTTACAATCCTGTCAAGATGCGTCAGAAGTGAAGCATCCTGGCAAACTTGATTTTCTCTGTTTAGGACGTATTATGTGGTATATATCTTGTATATAGTTCTCACAGTGTATTAGTGACAGTGTGTTTTAATATATCATCCTTTCTTAGGTTAAGTACAGACATTTAAAAGCCAGAGGTGGAATCATTCAAACCTATGTGGGTTTCTGTGAGTGCCCTAGTTTAGACTGAGAGCGAACAGAACAGACGTTTGCCATTTGGATGAGGTGCCTGCACTGGCCAAGGCTGGCAAGGTGGGGGCATCCCAACCTGACCCTCCGCCTCCCTGAGCTGCCAGATATTGCAGTCACAGACAAACATCTCCAGTCTGAACTGTTCCCTATCACTGTGCCCACTCATGGGAGGCATGGGGGTATGTAGGATCCAATCGAGAGATCCCTATGCCTCCCGAGATGGGCACAGTTACAGGGAGCTGCATGGGTTGGACATGCCTGTCATGCTAACTGCTGAAATGGGAGGAAAGGGGAAGAAAGGATCATCCATGACAGAATGGTATAAATACACAGCCCTGCAGCCATCGCCCAGGCAGAGATGAGGAAGGGGAATGCTCTCTTTATTCTTGCTTCAAAAACAGAGGTGCTGCCTTGGCCAGCAGGGAAACAAGGAGGGAAATGGGAAGCAGCCACATCTGTGCTGGGGAGACAGGGAAAGAAGGGGAAAAAAAATATTTCAAGCAATGACTCACATGAACCTGCTGCCCTAGGCTCACACATACATATGCATATACACTGGCCCCTTACACTGTGGCAAAGAGAAACACAGAGACCGAGCACAAAGGCTACGTGAAAAGCCACCCCGGTTGGGTGGGGCTGGACTGGGAGATGGCTGCCACAGGGGACAGTCAGGCACAGCAGGGCAGGTGGAAATCATCACCATAGTAAAGGCAGGAGGGGGGAAATTTAAAAGAATTAAAAAGAAATTTGACAAAAAAGAGATGCCTCCTTCACCCCCCAGCACAAGTCAGCATGACAGGATGTCCAGCTTGTA
Source organism: Crocodylus siamensis (assembly GCF_052110815.1). Classification (NCBI taxonomy): domain Eukaryota; kingdom Metazoa; phylum Chordata; order Crocodylia; family Crocodylidae; genus Crocodylus; species Crocodylus siamensis. Next base: position 72,349,039 of record NC_143397.1, on the reverse strand, counting down.
TGGCTCCCTGTTTCTGCACCCACTCTCAGAGGTCTCTCATTGGGCTCTTGCACACCCACCAAAAGACCCCTATGCCTCCCAAGAGTGGGCACAGTGACAGAGAGCCAGGGACAGCAATCTCTCCTTCCCCCCCTCCCATCAGCAGTCAGCGTGACAGGCTTCTGCAGCCCTTGCAGGGCTTCCTGTGAGGTGAGACTAGCGGGGAAGCCACAAAAACAACTGGGATGCCAGTAGATAATGACCTACCTTGATTTGGGAGTGGACCTGGTATTGAAGTTCAATTCATTGGTCTAACATAGATCACTTAGGTGTAACACCACATTGTTCCAGGTCTATATTAGATCAGGATCCACCATTTTTAAAGCAGCTTATGTGCTCTGAACTTCTGTCCTGTTGCAGGTATAGACCGGTTTCCAAGCAACTAAATCAGAAAAAGTGTAATGTCTGTACCTGGCCATAATGGTTGAAAAAATATAGCAAGTACTATTAGATTTTGAGGTCTTGTTCTCCCCGAGTCAAAGAAAACACTTGCTCTGTAGGGTTCAACATTGTGCTTTGTTAGAAATCAAAGTTCTAAAGGGGTTCAGAGTTCACCCTTCCCATCTTCCACAATAGATTAAATGTGCACTGCCAGCCACAGAACCTATGGATCACCAGCGATCCATAATTTACCAGCTATCTATCCATATGTCCCAGGTATCCATGCAGGCTCTGGGGTACAAAAGATTCCATCTGTTCCCTGAATATAGCACATGGAGGGACAATCTGCTATTGATACATAAAAGAGGGAAACCTACAAATCCATCAGTGTTAGCACTAAATTACATTCTACATACTAGAAAAAACCAGAAGTAAAAGCATACAATAGGACAACCTCAATATAGGAAACTTTATTGAAATTAGTAATTGGTGCTACAGGGCATCTCGGGAGATGATCCATGGTTTGCCTCTCATGACAAACACATTGGTCAGTTGCATAGAGGCCCCATGATTTCATGAGAAAGTTGTGTCTGCTGAAACCATTCACAATCTATTCAGGCTCTGCTGGAGCCAGATGCTAACTCCTCACTGGGAGTAATTCCTTGCCAGCTCCATTCAACTGCTTTGTTGCCTAGTTTCTCCCCTTCTTTTTGCCATAGAGTAGTTTTGGCTGATTCTGGTGATGTGCTCAATGGTACGGTAGAAGACAAAAAGCTATTTCTCAATGAGCAATGATGGTGCACTGGTTGATATCTGTATAGCAGGTGGTGGTCGTCTGACTCTTGTACCTGCCATTTAATGTTGCCTGCTACTTTCCTCCTGATGTAAGGGGGTGTAATGCCAAATAATATGTATAGGCAGGGAACAGGGGTGGGTTTTAGGCAACCTCTTATAATTCTGCATTCATCATTTCGAGTAGTGTCAATACTGTGACTTGAGTGTATCCAGGTGGTGCAGGCATATTCAGCCAAAGAGAAACAAAGTGCTAAGGCAGTAGTGCATAGGGTGGATATATGTGCTCCCCACTTAAGCTTATGCAGAATACTGTTTTGTGTGTTGACCTAGGCTTTGGTTTTTAATATGTGCTTTTTGTAACTAAGTGTATGGTCCAGTGTTACCCCTAAGTAGACTGGGTGTTTCTGATGTTCGAGACTCTGGACACCCCAGCTAATATTCAGATGTTGTTTCGCATCCCAGTCCCTCAGATGGAAAGTGCCGTTTTGGATTTTGCTAGCGTTGGGTTTGAGATAATTATTTAGGCAAAAATCTGACATCTCATTCATTGCCCTCTCCAGGATCTTTTGGGTACATGAGAAATTCCTCCCCACGGTGTATTCTGGGCAATTTCTGGAGGGTTATCTCCTAGAAGGCAAAATCTATCAACCACTCCAACAAATCCAACAAATCCAACCAAATTTCAACAACCATGTCTACCTAAGAAATGCACAGATAGTGTCACAAACAGCTGGTGCTGTCAATCCTTTCAAATAACACTGAAGGATACTCACAGGCTAAAGCTAATATCCTAGCAGCATTATCACAGGAGTATGATATTATGTGCCTACAGGATATGCCCAAAGGACCTAATAGTTCTTGTCCAACCATCGAAGGAAAAACATTTGTTGTGGAAATAAGACATAGGCAGTATGGCAGTATGGTTTTTGGTAGACCTGACCTGTGAATTGAGCAAATGCATACCAGCATAAGCAAGAATAACATTGTAACCATCATGCTTAGTCTTAAGAACATTACTGTAACATCTATGTACAAACCACCATCCAGTACTTTCCACCAGAACAATCTACCTGACATTAGCACATGCAAAAACAGCCTTGTGATCAGCAACTTTAACTCCTATAATACAGCATGGGGATATGATAACAACAACAATGGCATCCTAGTTGAACAATGGGCAGAGTCCAGTAATCTGATGCTAATACATGATGCTAAACAACCCAAATCATTTAACAGCAGTTGCTCGAGAAGAGGATACAACCAAGATAACAGCTTTGTGAGCAGTGGAATCACCCAGATGTGCAAGAAAGCAGTGTTGGAGCCTATACCTCACACCCAGCATCACCCTACAAGTATCAAACTAGGGTCCCCAATAATAGTGCAAAACATTCTCTTCCACTGCTGTTTCAACCTGTAAAAAGCCAGTTGAAAAAACCCAGAAATATTACACCTACTCATGAGAATTATAATAATTTTGTGAGGGCTACAAAGAGAAGTTCCTGCTACTCCAGCCCAAGCATGTCATGCTCAACATTAGACCTGTACACGCTCTATGAGAAAGAATACCATCTTGACCCCTTCTCAGAATGCACCATTTCATTGGGAGAAATCCTAATAGATAACATAGGAATAGAGAGATGCAACGCTTAGAAAGAGGTGATTGAGGATACTAATCTGACATTTAACAGCAAGAAAGTTTGGGTGACTATAAGAAAACTAGGAGGCTACAACATCACACCTTCAGCTATATCAAATTACTGCCAACCAGGTTGTACAACAACTGCTCAATAATGGGAAGAGAACATCATTGCTGCATTATACAGGCAGTCCTCGACTTACAACATTTAGAGTTACAAAGTTTTGCACTTACAAGTTTATAAATTGACACCCTGTTTCAACTTTCTGACATCAGTTTCGACTTTACAATGCTTGATCTGATGCCAAGCCATGCCAGCAAAAAAGTTCTCTGCGTCACCCATCTCCCTGGAGAGCATCTGTCCAAACTTCCTTGAACACTTTCTTTAAGAAAGCAGACAAGACTCCAGAAAAACCTGCAGCAAGACTCCTGAGAAGACTCCAGTCAAGAACCCTTCAAAAAGTCCAAGAGCCATTCAAAAAGTCTAGCAAAGTCAACCCAAAGAAGTCTTTCCAAATCAATATGATTGCTATTTACAATATAAATACATTAATGTAGCTATATTACTCATCTATAATTAACTGAGTACAAAATTCTGGGTTATTTTTGGTGAAAATAGGGTATCGGGCCTTGGTTCAGGAACCAATCCCCCATTTATAACATTGTTTCCTGTGGGAAAATCAGTTCTGAGTTACAGCGTTTCAACTTAAAACACAGTTTTCAGGAACCAGTTGTGTCATAAGTCTGAGGACTGTCTGTACTGTCTGACAAGCAACCACCTAAAGACCTAACCCATCCATTTATGAAGGAACTGACAGTTGGCATAGGCCTACTGAAACATGGGAAGGCAGCAGGAATAGACAACGTACTCACTGAGATGATACAACACTTAGGACCACTTACAAGGCAATTGCTCATTGATCTATTCATGCATGCATGATGAGTGAACAAATACTATCAGTATGGAGGAAAGCAAGAATCATAGCTCTGCCCAAACCATGGAAAGACCGCTCATCCCCAGAATGTTGTAGACCCATTTGCCTCCTCAGCATCACCTACAAACTCCATGAACATCTTATTTTGCAACAAATTTCACCCTTATGTGAGACCAAGTAGGTTTTACACCAGGTCGATCCTGTGCAGGCCAACTACTAAACCTCACACAGTATATCTAAGATGGTATCCAACAGAAGTTGATCACCGGTGCGGCATTTGTGGACCTATCTGTTGCATATGCTACTATCCAACACCACCTCATGATCCACAAACTGTACCTTACGACTAATGACTTCTATCTGAGCCAGACCATTTCTAGCCTCTTGGAGAATAGGAACTTCCATGTAGAACTAAATAGCTAGAAAAGTAGATGGCATTCCCAAAAGAATGGCTTACCACAAGGCAGTGTGCTCACCTGACTTTTATTCAATATCCTCATTAGTGATCAGACAATTCCTGATAAATCTCAGTGTTTCATCTTTGCTGACAATCTCTGTATTACCACACAGCAAAAGTATTTTGAGGATACAGAGAAGCATTAATTGCTACAGTTTCCTGAGTCATGGCAATTAACACTGCCACTGCTCCCACGCTGCCAACTTTCTGGACCCACAGGGAGCCTCATGGGCTGGATGACAAGGCCCCATGTGCTTGATTGCAGTGGTGCATTGGTTTGTTCCATGGCTGGATCTAGTTTTAGGGGTTACTCTGCAGCTAGATCCACTGTGTGATGCCAGGCTGACTCACCAGACCACACCTGTGGATACACCCTGCATGCCATACCCATGCTGGATCAGGCCCATGGACTGATCCTGCCCCTGAGATCTGGCCTAAGTACCAGCCCCATGCCACTCATTCAGCCTGCAAGGTTGAAAGGTTGAGCACCAGCAATACAAGGGAAGCCATTTGGTCACATGGCTTTTTGTCTCTATGCAATCTCCTTTATGTGTGATTTTTTTCTCATGATTGAAAAATGGTAGCCAGCTACCATATTCAGTGTTGTGTTTGCCAGGTGTCCTCAAACTCTGGATCAGAGGCTGGTAACCTATGGTGCATGGGCCAGATCAGCCTGCAAAAGGTACACCCCGTGAAGGTCCCATCCCACACAAAGGATCATTGGCAGATCAGAGCTGGTCCGTGTTGCTCATCCCCTCTATTCCATTCCCTTCCACTGCAAAGCCTGCTTCTCCATCATATCTGTCTATCCCTTGCTACAGTGGGGTTGGGATTCTGCAATGATGGTGAGTGCAGCCAGCTGACCACTCAGAGGAGGTGGAGATTTCTGGTACACAGCCACAGCTGGGTTGCAAGTTCTGGCCCACACCAGCAAAAGGCTGCTGGCCTCAGCCCTAGATGGTATTCAGGGTACATAATAAGTAGCCATAAGAAAAACACTGTCCAAAATTATGTTTCTGAATGCCTAAAATAAGGTATCTACTCCCTCTGAAATAACAACGGACATTAGCTCCTGATAACCAAACTGGCACAACTTGACCAAGTCCGTCACAAAATATGGCAAAAATGAACATTTTTCACAAGCTCTAAAAATTCCCCTGACGATACAGAGCATGTCATATATAACTTGACCTGTTTCCTCAACCTGCTCATCTGATTTACTTCTCTTTGGGCACATCTACAGGAGACGATACTGCATAGTGGTTACTGTGCATTTATTTAGTACTTGATTATACCATAGTGTTGGCAGATGCCTTTTTAGTGACACTACTGTGCAGTAGCCTAATAATACTGAGCAGTAGCATTTTAGGATAGTTTGTGCTGTGACACACTACTGTGCAATATTATTTGGCTACTGCACAGTTCACGCCTCATGTAGACATGCCCTTTGTAAAGCACTTTATGTCTTAAATTGCAAGGTTTTATGAATTACTTAGGTTTCTGCAAACAGGCACTCTGTGAAAGAACAATGTGACTTTTTCCTAGACAGTCATAAAAGGTCAAATTTCAAATCAAAGACATTTTATTATTAAATTATAGATAGCAAAATCTCCCCCACCTAGACTGGTGCATATGTTCAGCATTTGTTCTCTGTGGCCCCTGGCACTTATTGCATTTAAGACATGATTAAGTTGTTACACACTCAAACGTTAATGCAATTAATGGCATGATAAAGCAAGGAATAAGCCACAAAGGTATTACACATAATAATAACTTTATGACTGTTTCCTATCACATCATTAACTAAATGTGTGACCAGGCTGGGGCTCCAACTGGGGGTTGTGGCCCTGTGGCTGGGAGCTCTGATTGGGTTTCCAGCCATGGGGGCACATCATGTGCCTCCAAGGCTGGGAGCTGTTAGCTGATAGGGCCCCGGTTGATGGAGCTCCTAGCCATCAGCTGGGAGCCCGGATTAGCTGAGGGGACTCACAATCACAGGAGCTTGCTACTTGCCAGTGCAGGGAGAGCCCAGGATTAGGATTCCAAGAACACCAGCCATAAGACATGATGAGATCTGCTGCTTGATCCCACAATCATGCTTCCTGTCATGCCTGTATAGCATGGTAGGAAGTGCAATTGTGGGGATTGTGCCTCAAAGCCTATGATACCTTTACTTGCACATCTGGTACCTGTAAATAAGATAGACAGATTAAGTAGATACCAGAATGTAATGCTTGTGCTGTATAGTAAATAATCATAAAATTAAAATTTCCATTTTCTCAGATCCATCTAAGAAGAAATTTTGGCTGGAAATCATGGGCTTCTTGTGTCTTGTTTTTGTTCAGATATTAGAGATTTATACTATCCCTTCACAGATAGCACTGCAGGATATGTGGGAAAAAGATTTGGATCATTCATTAAATGCATGACTTTGGCAGCACAGATGGGGAAATATTTATAAAGCAGATCAAGAAATAGCACTGTAACAAATTCTGGCTAATATTCTTCACAGAACCTATTGGTTTTCATCCACACTTTATAGGTTTGGATTAGAGACAGATGCTACTTGTTAGGGGAAAAAAAAAAAAATATATATATATATATAAAAAAAATAGGAGATTTTCTTAATAGCACTGAAGTATTAGAACCTCACTTGACAGGTATATGCTGCTTTCTGTCCGTTCTAGGCTGTAGATAAGATAAGCAGTCACAGGAATTCAGCTCGGGAAATAAAAAAGCCACACTTGAAATTAGGTTATTTTTAACTTCACAATTTAAAAGCATAGTAAACGATGCAGGAACTTTATGCCAACCATTAAGAAAAATTTACACTTTTTGATGCCTAACCAAAGCAGTAATGTCTTTTGGGTCAGTAAAGAATTCTCTTCTCCAGGGAAGAATTTTTACCCCTCATGAATCCTGAAAAGTGATCTTTGCCAACAAAACAGCATGACTATATTTTCACTATGAATTAAATCACATCATGCATACCATAGGCATACCAGTATTATAGTTTACCAGCTATTTAGTTCCCTGCCAATCAAAAGGAACCCAACAACTTTTGGCCGCGTCATTAGTGTTAATAAGAGAATAGGTTTCTTTAAATCTGGAACCCAAGCAGACATTTTTGAGTCAAAACATAGTTAATGAGCAAAATCTTTTGAACTTTTAGCTGCTAAGTACTTCCTTTCTAACTTTCTGATCCAGCTGTTGTGCTCCTTTGACAATGATAGAATGCTGTGACTAGTATTACTAGACCACAAGAGCACGAAATGCTATACCAGATTTGAACAGTGGAGCAGTTTGTCAGCCTGGCACTAAGAATGGCTTCAAAGAAGGGTACAAATCTCACCCATAATGGAATATTATGCCATAGAATCAGAAAAGTGACTTTGTGGTGCTGCGTGTAGAGGCTTTATTTTCAATGAAAAAGAAATCAGTTTTTCTATATCCAAATGTCTTTATTCAATAGGAAAGGGATCTATTGTATTTGTATATTTTAAATAAATTCCTAAAGTTTTGTGTTTTTATTAGTTGAACCTTTTACTCTCTGCAAGCTCCCATTTTTGAGTTGCAGTACAAGAATTTAGTTTCACTTAAAGAAATATCAGTTTGATGGTTGATGCTGGCCAGAAGTGTTACCACTTAAATTATGCTGAATAATGGTAATGCTTGTTTTTGCTGTATAAGAAATGGAATTAATTCAGAGTTTTCCCATTTGTCTTCTGATAGGCCCAAACTCACCCTAGTAAATTCCTCAAAATCAAATGCCAGTAAAATAAAACCAGCTTCCATGTGGATGAGTGAAAAGAGATGGCCTTCATGTACTCAAGCCAACCTACACAGCATGCTTAAACAGTGTGAGAACCATCCGGTCAGAACAGTTAGTGGAACTGGTTGCCAAAGAGCCAGATGCTGTTGTTGGAAAGATATCAGCAATGCCTCATATGTATGGCTATGGGTATTGAAAAAGGAGACAAGACAGCAAATAAGGAAAAGTGCCTGGGGCTTTGATCCCCCTCAGAACTGTAAGCCAAATGGCAATACTTGCTAAATAAAAACTGGATCTCTGTTTTCTTGCTCAATTAACCCAAAGGTACAGAGATCATTTGTTTTCTTACTCAATTAACCCTAAGAGACAGAGATCATATTTGCAAGGGTCTTTGGAGTTTGAAAAGGTAGGCCAAAGTGGGAAATTAAACAACTGAAACTGATTTGCACTGAATTTTGGGAACAAATTCCCGGCTCTTCTGGTATAAAACAGGTATCACTGTTGTGATTGAAAATAGAGTTCAACAATGATGTTAAGCCATCAAAGGCACACTCACCACCAAAATAATTTTGCATATAATTATTTTGTACAAATAAAGTTTAAATTAAAAAAAATTTTGCTGAAAACCAAAATCTACATTCACTAAGAAAACCTTTAGTGCTACCTTCTAGTACTGCATTCCTTGAAGGCAGGCAAAATAGTTTGAGTTTACTGATGAAAAACCTGATTAAATCTCAAAGTTCTTGGCATTGGTAAAGATACCAATAATTAAGATGGTCTCATAGTTTCCATTATATGCCTCTTTTGTCATTTGTTAATAAATTTGCTAGTCCTTTAATCATTTCAGCTGAATTTTTCAATTCATAGTCTTCCACACAAAATAGTTTTTCTTTAGTCTGTTCATATGTTCAGCAAAATGACCCCTCCTTTTCTAAGAATGAGGTTAAGAGAAGTATATAGGTTTACTAATCCAAATACATCTCTTAAGACCTATAGTGCCTCCATGACTTAGTGCAACAACTTTACCTTTGGCAGGTAGATATACTTGGTTAGACAGCTGGATTTATTGTAGCCATGAAAAGACATCCAAATTTAGAAGCCTATGAAAATTATCATTTGCATATGCTAGGTCAGGGGTTTTTAACCTTTTTTTGGTTAGTGTACCCCTGTTGACTGGTTGACAAACAGGGGGAGGTACCACACATGCCCGGGGGGTGGCAAAACTGGACATGCCAGCAGTGCACAGTGGTATACCTGAGCAATGCTCTTATACTCCTCCCTAGTTACTTGTCCAAGCTTCCACTTCTTATAAGGTTCCTTTATGTGACCTAGTTTAGTGAAGAGTTTCCTGCTAAGCCAAGCTGGTCTTCTGCCATACTTGCTAGTCTTCCTGCACATCAGGTTGGTTTGTTCCTTCACACTCAGTAAAGAAGTTTCTTTAAAGCATACCAAGCTGTCCTGGGCTCTTCTCTCCCTCAGTGTGGCTTCCCAGGGAACCTGCCCATGAGTTCCCTAAGCAAGCTTGAAGTCTCCTTTTCTGAAATCCAGGGTTGTTACTCTGCTGCTGTCCATCCTTCCTTTCCTCAAGATCCTGAACTCAATCATCTCGTGGTCACTACTGTCCAAGTTGCAATCCTGTACTACATTCCCCGCCAATTCTTCCCTGTTCATGAGCAGCAGGTCAAGAAAAGCACAGCTTCTAGTTGGTGACTCCAGCATTTGCACCAGGAAGTTGTCCCCAACACTCTCAGAAAACATCCTGGCTTACCTACACACTGCTGGATTGCCCTCCCAGCAGATGTCAGGGTGAATGAAGTCCCCCATGAGAACCAGGCCTTGTGACTGGGAAATTTCCACTAACTGTTTGAAGAAAGCCTCATCCACCACTTCCTCCTGGTCTAGTGATCTATAGCAGACACCCACCACAATATCACTCCTGTTGCTCTCCCCTCTAACCTTAACCCAGAGACTTTCAACAGGCCCATCTCCAGTTTCATACTGGGAACTCATCACTGTTCTCCTCAGGCCTACGAAGAGAACCTAAGAACCCCTTCTTTCTAATAAAGACTTGTTACTATCCTGGGAACATATGTGCAACACACTTCCCTAGTGGCTGTTCCACGAATAGGAGGATAAGAGCACACTAGTGTTATTAGTTATTCCTTGGGAGCATCCAGATGAGCTGGAATGTGTGTCTTCCCAGGGACAAGTAGCAGCAACACAACTTGTGCCACTGCTACTTGTCCCTGTTGACACTGGGTTTTAGGAACCCAGCCCTTATACCTTTGTTCTGGGCAGGCACAACCCTCAGACCGACCACAATACCTGACAGTTGATAATAGGTGAATTTATTGACACAGAGTAACAAGAGAAAAACAACAATACAGACAATCAAACAATTCTATGTCTACCAATCCTAGGGCTGTCATCAGAGTCAAAGAACATCTGCTCAGGATATAGGTTCCACCCTAAGGCGCTTTCTCTTAGGTGTCAGCAGTCTGGAAGTGGCCCACCAAGGCCCACAGCTCCCCTCCAGTGGGGTTCATGAGACGGGCTGATGGTGTGTGCTCTCTGTCCATGGCAGCCTCGGGGACCCTTTATGGGGGATGGGGATGGGGATGGGGACGGGGACCCGTCTTGGGGGACAGGGAGGAACAAAAAGGAACAGGGAGGGACAGGACAAAGGGACAAACCCTTTGTTACTCTTAAGTCTCTGTTTTGTATTCTCCTTCCCCCTTGATGACTCTTAATTTGTGGCTATCTCTGGTTGGCTGTCTCTCTGTGGTCACACATCCACATAGCCTTCTGGGCCTGCTCCTAATTTGGTCGGTTCCCCCAAAACCGGGACTACACCCCCCACCGCTGCTCTGGGGCCTTGTAGCTGGTGTCACTTATCTCATGTTATGGGACAGTATGGTACATACTTCTTTGATTCCCAAGGTGTGTGTCCTTGTTGTGTTAGACAGCCCGTCTGCCTTGAAGGCTGTGATCTCGTGTTATGGCATGCCCCCACTCAATTCTCAGGCTGTGTCCATCCATTGACCTTGTTGTGCTAGACAACCCTTCTGCCTTCAGGGCCGTGAGAATCTGTGTGTGTGTCTCCCAAGCTCTTTAGAAATCCATTTAAACCCTGCTGCTCATCTTGAACCCTTATAATGCATATATCTATACCTATAAGCCAATTCCCCCAAAACAGGCCTTTAAATACCATTTTTAAGCCAACAGTCCCCAGAGAGTGCCCATGCCACACATGCTCTGGCACACAGCAGGTTACCCCAGGTGGGGTAAGAGAGTTTGGGTCCATCAACTGTGCGGGTCCCTGCAGCTTTACCTGAGGTTCTGGGGGCCTCTGGGAGCTACACCCATGGCACTCCTGCAGCAGGAAGCCTGGCTGGCAACTTGAGTGTGGCTCTGGTCAATCAGTCTCCGGTTTTGGGTGGTACATGCTGCCACCATGTGTACCACCCCACTTTGTTTTGGCATGGGTTTTTTTGACCCTGGGATCACCCAGGGGCAAAAAAACCCTGTGATGCAAAGTAGCAGTGTGGGGAATGCCTGCATGCGTAGTGTGTGGTGCCACAGATGTGTCTGTTCATATCACACATCCACGCTTGTCTGGATGCTCTCCTTTAGATCTGAGAACGATCTCATCTCCTGTATTCCAAACCTGCTGGTGGCTCATATGCAAGTTAATATAGTTTAACTTGATGACCTTTGGTTTTTTAATTTTTTATGGAAAGATATTTTTTAAAAATATTAAGGTGACCATGTCAAGCACTCATTATTAGTAAGTGCTGAAAATAATTAGCTGTACAACAGTATTCAGACTCTCTTGTACATATGCATTTTGATGCAGTCTTTAATTACCTGATTACATAATATTTGCTCAAAGGATGCAAAGTAAAAATGCAAAGAACTTCAGGGTCTAAATTAAGATTGAAAGAGTAACTTTAATTCTAGCTGACCTTGACACCTAACAAGTCTTACAACTTTGAAATGTAGGATTTTTTGGATGTTATTCACAATGGCCTCAATTCTAGAAACCATTCGTACATGTGGCTTCCATTGATTTTTTAAACTGGAGTTAAGCATGCTAAAAACATGTAAAAACAACTGAAACTTTTCTGGGGGGTTCTTTGTTTTCTTCCCAAATGGCAATAACAGTTCAGTTAGCCTTTTTCTCCATACATATAGCATTTTTTTACTTGAACCAGTGAAAATTATACTTTATGATGCAAGTGCACTATGCTAATATATAGTGAAAGCCTAGGGAAAACCAAGTAAAATAATCCTTGTTTACTGTCTCTCTCCTTATTTTCATTGTATTAAAAATTAGCTGGAGTGCTACTTTAAGAACTGAGTTGGGCCTTCGCTTTACTCCACACTAAACTGAGGCTATTATATCCCAGGGACAACAGAAATCAAGGAATACGGAAACCCAATTTACAGAATAAAGCACAAAAATTGGGGTTTTAGATATAAGTTCCAAGTCTTCCACTAAAAGGAAGGTGACTTTCTAAAATGTGTCCCAAGTTAATTTTTAAAGCTGTCCAGTGAAAGTAATTAATTAACTGTAAATTAAATTTGCCAGTTACCAGTAGTATGCCTAAAATAGCAGATCATGTAGTCTTACAAATTATTTGCTCATGTAAACGTTACCATAAATTTGGCATCAGCGCTAGATTAAAACTTTATTTACTGGGAGAGGACTGATTTGCATTATTGTAAATCATATATCACTAAAATATGGTTTAAAAAACACAATGCATCCATGACTGTGTGCAAGTGTAGCAGGGGCCTAAGTAACCATTTCCACACAGTGAAGAATGCCCAACTTTCATTTTTTAACCTCATAGTATGAGAAGAAGGAAAAGGACCCCAGAAAATATGTCTTATATATTGACTGTTGTTATGTTAAAGATTCCTTTAAAAAGCAAGTCTCTTCTGCAGTTCAGGCTCTTGTGCCATGTAGCGGAGTCTGTTGTCTCAGGTAGTTTAAAATCTGATAACTTTGAGACTTATTCATGGGTCACATTTTTCTGCTCCTGATGTTGTCCAGGCTATTAATATGAACATATGAACTTACTTACCCAAACTGAGACAATTCAGAATTATGACTACTCCGCATGGTTTTCAAATGAAGAATCACTATATTTTGGAAAGTGCTGTAGACTACTGGAAAACATAAGGCTGTAAGTGCTGCTATGACATATGTTGTCAATATCTTTCAAACTGCAGTTAATTAAAGGATACCATACAGGATTAAGCTTTTCCTGTTACTGAGTCAGGCTTTACAGATTTTCCTCATGCTGTAGCTGAGAGTGCATATGTGTCAGAAGTCTCAGCCTAAAAATCTCAATACTTCCTGTCTCATGCACATATGTCACCATGGTCCGAGCCTGGGTTTTGAAGGGAAGGGAAGGGCAGATCTCAGAACAAGCATCTACATTATTTGGTCAAATATTTGAGTCCATTCCTACAGCTCTGATTTGTATAATGCACAGTCAAACACCTAGTCGATCTAGAGGCAGTGTCCTCCTTACTTGGCCGCTAGGAAAAACCATTTCAGAACAGAAAAGGAAGAAAATCTGATGTAAGGGACAAATATGAACTATGACCTGCAGTTTTTAAACGAAAGTGCTTGAAACAGTTCTGTCACTACAGGAAAATAATAGGAGATAGTGCCAATCAGCTGCTTCACACAGCCTCCAGGAGCAACTCTAGTGTGATGTGGGTGTACTATGAACAGCTGTTGTCCCCTTCCTGTTGCAGCTGCAGAGCTCCCGCATTTGGTCACCTGACAGTTCTGGGATTGTGCGTTTCCCTACTGTGTTTAGAGAACCCCAACTCCTGATTTCCAATTTGGTGTATCTCTTTTTGGCAATGAGATCTTCTACAAGGGAAGAAATAATGGACTGCTCCAGTTTCTTTCGAGGAGATGACTTGTTTCTTAATTTAATGTATTTTACAAAGCAATGGTTAAATTATGTTTCTGATATTCTATCCAGTTAATTCCTTCTGCCGTCTCCCTTCTATGTATTATATTAACAGCTACTCTCTTCTGATTTGTAGTAATTGGTATTGCCCAAAACAGTATGCGAGAACATTTTATCAGCCCTGGCCACAGAGTCTTTGTATAGGCTTAAATGTACCTGCATAACGTAAGCAAACACTTTCAAACTACAAATACACCACATTCTAATTTGTAATATTTTTCAGTTGAAACTGTATGGGATAGGAGTATCAGCCCTTTGAGGCATAAGGACAAACTTTTTAGGCCATTTCTAGTTTTTAAAAATGTGGTTTTAGATGGAGTGTACAGCCCATGGCCATAAAACCATTGCTGTGTTCCTCCTTTCACAGACTTTCCATCCCAAAGGAAAGAAGCTGTGGTCCTGACCCAGTCAGTTGGATCAGGTGGACCACATTACACTGATAAGGGGATAGTCAAGTGTACAGACTCCATTTTTGGTTTAATTGCTTTGTTGTTTTGTCTGAATTAGTTGTGTGCTTGGTAGTAGTCAGAGTCAGTCACTTCAGGTGTGATAGCTCCTGTCTGATGAAAGGAAAGGGGAGCATAAAAACAAAGTTGGTGGAAGCAAAAAGCATTTTTATAAAATCAAGCTGGGTGTGAATTGGTTTACCTTGGACTTTGATGCTGCATTTAAAATCAGATTGGAAAATTGTACCTACCTTTTTGTTACTGTTTCTTACAGCTGGCTACTAATTGCATGTGCTCTCTCTCTCTGTTTTTATCTGCAAATAATGACTACAAGGTGGGATGGTTGGGAGCCCAGCTTTTTGTCAGCCTTCTTTCTATCTCTCTGAATGGTTTGATATTATATTAAGTCTCTTTGAGTGACGTCTTACTGCTCAATGCAGGACACCAGCACCTATGAAATTCCTAGTCACAGTGTTCATTGGCTCAGGAGGACACATTATATCTCTTCTTTTGTGATCTCTTTGTTCACTCTCTTGCCTGGCCTGTTAAGTGTGTAGCCCCATTGCAGACTTGTAATCAATCAATCCTCCTTTTTTTTAATTGTGGTTCAAAATGGCAAACTTCATATTTGGTCCATTTCATAACACTGTGGTAAAATTATTTCCTTCTGCTGTTGACTATGTGCAAATGTAGACTGTGTACGTATTAGCTTTGTATCTCTCTTCCCTTCTTTCTAACCCTGCCACTCAAAATCTCCAGTCTCCTCATCAATTTGCTGAGCAAATCTAACACTTTGTGTAGGTCTGTCCGTTGTCGTGGAGGAAACAAAAGGAGTGTGGTAAAACCACAACTAAGATCTTATTATGCTAATACTCATTTCTTTCAGGAAGTAGTAATCTATCCCCTATTCTGTTTGCACTCATGAACCATAACTACTTTGAGGTAGTATTTTTACTGATTGACATTCATTAGCTTCTGTGTCAAAGTGCCATGTTGCTATAAAGTAGGAAATGGATAGCATGTATAGGATGTAAAATTCTCCACCCTGCCTTGAGTTGAAGAAAAAAATCATCACACCAAATGCATCTTTAAATAAAAGAGACCTTTGTATTCCAAACGTGCTAGTGATATAAGTGCATGAGTAAATGTTTGGGCTTGAAATAGAAAGTGGTTTGAGGGTGTTAGGGACTTAGGCCGGATGTGAATTAAGTCTTCCTGGGAACTGACAATGATCAGACAGTAGGGCTGTTCGAAGCTTCGGTCACTGATTTGATTTGGAGGATATTCAGCCCAATTCAGCAGCCGAATCTCCGAATCCGAATCAAATCAGGAGAACCATTAATCTCTCCGAATAGAATTGGAGGCCTCCAGTTCAATTTGGAGAGATTCAACCATTCAGCCATAGACACAGCTTTATATGTTATTTCTACATACCTCAAGGTACCAGGCACAGCTCATGAATGCTGAGATGGTGGGGCGGATGGAGTGTACCACGGAGTGGGGGGGATGGGAGGGGTCATTCGCATGCTGGGCAGTGGACCCAGAAGTGGACCAGAAGTACTCCTGGTTCACTTCTGGGTCCGCCACAGAGCGTGCAGGAGGCTCCTCCCCCATCCCCCGGCTTGGTGGCTGGTGCCTCCTGACATTTCCGGTCCACTTCTGGGTTTGGCACCGAGCACACAGGGGCCCATGGCATGCTCCTGTGGGGTGCTTCATCCGCCCCACCATCTCAGCATTCACAAGCCAGGCCTGGTACCTCGAGATACATAGAAAAAACATATGAAGCTGTGTCTTTGGCCAAATCAGTGATTCTCTGAATCAGAATCAAATCTTCATATTTGACCACATTGAATTGGGACAGCGATCCAAATCAGCGAATTGAATCACTCAAATGGGTCTGAATCAGAATCGAATATGGCCTGCTTTGCATACTCCTGTTACAGTCCGGCTAGGCGCTGTGAGTGTATCAGCCATTAGGCTGCTGGGTTCAGGATTGAGGAGGTAAGTCGGGAGTGAAGTAAAGGCAAATTTACTTATAGCTTAGCATACAACAGTTAACAGAAAGGTTAATGTGACAAACAGATAGTACAGTAATAAAGAGCTAACAGTGAATAATAACAACAGATAGACAGAATGACAAAGAGTTCCCACATGGGGTCGGCAACTTATCGGCAGTCCCATGTGCATGTGCATGCCAGGTGCATGCCAAGTTGTTCCAGCGAAGTCAGGCGTCCCTGATCAACGCTGTCTGAGGGGTCACTGGGAAGGTCCCTTGATCGGGATCCGGTCCTTGCTCACACTGGGAGTCCGGGGTCCAGGCTTGGTACAGTGATGGTCCTTCTGTCCCATCCTTCAAACTTGTTACTCGACATGCACATTCCTTTATACCTTATCTTATGCTAATCTGTTGGCTTTAGAGCCACTCACAATCTTGCCCTATAGCTGTTACCCTATGGAATTAAAAGGTGTTAGAAATTATCATGAAAGGTTACCGCATGAACTCGGGTTCACCCAATAAGCAAATTATACCACATTACTTTGAGGTTTGAAATTAGCATTATTCTGCCCAAGTTCAACCCCTTGGTTTCTTATTCCTTGGATTCCTTGGAATGTGCTAATTATATTAGGTGGTCAGATCTTGTTATGGCTTGACCTTTAAAAAACCTGTTAGATCAGCTAATTTTGTAATTTTGCTTATTTTTGGGGCCCAGTCACTCCCATGATCAGTGCAAACAGTTAGATTCAACACTTTGGTTAAATTGTGATATACAAATTCCACTTCCAGGTTGCAAACTTGCAAGCTAATCATAACTGCTAGACAATTGCCTGGATGTCTCCAAGAGCATATATTTATCACTCATGTTAGTAACCCCTCTGGTTCTGGCCACCACAAACCCCTATCAGGCACATGTTTGCATACATTAGGAGCAGTTCTGTTGTAGGCAAAACTTCTTGTGAATTGTGAAAATCTTGTCTAATTAAAAAAGGAATTGAGAACTGGGTCTCCACACTGAGGCAGAAAACTTTTATTTTGTCTCAGTTTCCCAGACAAACACAGCTGTTCGTCTGTCCTCTTTAATTTTTTGGAGCAAGGCCATCTCCCTCAGCGGGATTCCAGACAGACTCAGCAGAGGCACCGCCAGGCCTAGGGTCAGAGAGGACCTAGTTAGGTAACTTCTGGTGGTGCTGGATGTGTTTAAATCAGCAAGTCCAGATGATCTCCACCCCAAGGTGCTGAGGGAATTGGCAGGAGTCATTGCAAGGCCCCTAGCATGGCTTTATGAGTACTTGTGATGCTCTGGCCAGGTGCCAGAGGACTGGAAAAAGGCCAGTGTGGTCCCCATTTTCAAAAAAAGGGAGGAAGGAGGACCTAGGTAACTGTAGGCCCATTAGTCTTACCTTGGTCCTGGGGATGTTCTTTGAGAAAATTATCCAGGAACACATCTATGAGGGACCAGCAGGGGAGATTGTGCTCAGGGGCAACCAACATGGGTTCATTAGGGGCAGGTCCTGTCAAGCCAACCTGGTTGCCTTTCACGACCAGGTCACAAAATTCTTGGACGCAGGTGTCGCGGTGGATGTAGTCTTTCTGGACTTTACAAAGGCCTTTAACACTGTCTCTCACCCCATTCTCATTACAAAACTAGGCAACTGTGGCACTGATGCCTACACAGTCAGATGGGTCACAAATTGGCTAGAGGGCCGCACACAGAGAATGGTGGTGGACAGGTCATTTTTGAGCTGGAGGGATATGGGCAGTGGAGTCCTCCAGGGCTCAGTCCTTGGGCCCATAGTGTTCAACATTTTTATCAGCAACTTGGGCGAGGGGGTGAAAAGTACCCTGATCAAATTTGCGGATGACACTAAGATGTGGGGAGAGGTGGGCACGCTAGAAGGAAGGGACAGGCTACAATTAGATCTGGACAGGTTAGAGGGGTGAGCAGATGAGAATAGGATGGGATTCAATATTGACAAATGCAGGGTGCTGCACCTAGGGAGAAAGAACCAGCAGCATACCTACAGGCTCGGGAACTCCCTTCTTGTTAGTGCAGAGGCAGAAAAGGATCTTGGAGTCATTATAGACTCCAAGGTGAACGTGAGCCACCAATGTGGTGACACAGTCAAGAAGGCTAACCGCACCTTGTCATGCATCCACAGATGCATCACAAGCAGGTCCAAGGAGGTTTCTCCCCTTTTATGTGACCTTGGTCAGGCTGCAGCTGGAGTACTGTGTCCAGTTCTGGGTGCTACACTTCAGGAGGAATGTGGACAGTATTGAGAGGGTCCAGAGGAGGGCCACTTGCATGGTCAGGGGGCAGCAGGGCAGGCCCTATGAAGAGAGGCTACAGGACCTGAACCTGTTCAGCCTCCATAAGAGAAGGCTGAGAGGGGATCTGGTGGCCATCTATAAACTTACCAGGGGGCACCAGCAGAGAATGGGAGAGGCCCTGTTCCCCCAAGCAGTACCTGGAGGAACCAGGAATAATGGCCACAAGTTTATTGAGAGTAGGCTCAGGCTAGATATCACAGTCAGGGCAGCTAGGATCTAGAACCAACTTTCAAGGGAAGTGGTGCTCACTCCTACCTTGGGGGTTTTCAAAAGGAGGCTAGATAATCATCTTGCTGGGGTCATTTGACCCCAGCATTCATTCCTGCCCATGGCAGGGGGTCAGACTTGATGATCTGCTCAGATCCCTTCTGACCCTATCAACTATGAAACTATAATGGGGTGAAAACTATAGCCCAGTGAAGAAATAAGCAGTCTGAAGCCTTCTTTTTTTTTTTAAGTCACCAGATGTAATTGTGACAGTTAATGAAATATATTAGATTATTCATGGTGAAATCTTCTTGCATTGATGCTCATTTCAAATAAGAATGGAACAATACTTACCCACAACATACAGGTAGCTAACAAATATTCTTTCAACACATAGAAAAAAGCATTTTTTTATGTCATCTTTACAAACAGACTGCTATCACTTCAAAAATGGTGCTTCTTGAAATGGGGTAACAGCATCTATCAGTCATAGTTTTCAGCCATACCAGTATGATTCTGGATGTTCTGCTGTTTCTCAGAATGTGGGGAAAAAATGAGTTTCCTAGAGTTTCTACTGCTTCAAAAGCTGTAGATGTAGAAAGATAGCCAGGCCTAAATCGCTACAGGTATTCATTTATTCTGAAATTCTGTCAATCCAGGAAATTGAGTTTATCTTGTGTTTAATTAATGAATCAATCGGTAAAACCTGCAAGTTAGAGATAACACGTAAATTGTAAAAGATATCAGTGTAGCTCATGTAGAAAGTATCTAATCACTTAAATTCATGATACTGTTCTGGTTCTCTTAGATCTCATTGCTGGCTACCTGGCTGACTGACCAAACACCAAAACACAGCAATGAAAATATGTTTCATGGTGCTTGAAATAAGTGATATTTCAATACTGTTATAAAAAGTCTTGCTTTCTTTTGAAAATGTCATAACTTATTTGATAGAGGTATTAAATGTCTGTTTTGACTATGCAATATTAAATGGTACAGGTTGGGGGGAGGGGAGGGTTAATGCAAAGCATTATTTAATTGGGTGAATTCATCAGTACTTTGCATTTGTTTGCTTTACCTTATAGTTTTATGAAAACAAAAATACCAGAAGTCAAGTTCTGTTCTTATTCATGGCAATGTTCACTTAGATTAATTTCAACAAAGCCCAGAGTTATGCAGAGAGCTGGATCTGACCATATCTTAAATTCAGTATTTTTAAGAATGTGAATGCCAAGACAAAACAAAATCTTACCAGCATCTGGAATGTCAATTACCCCACAACAGAAAGATAGCATGCAGGATTTAGCAAACAGTCATTACCTTTAGGTTACTAATTTATCAATGAAACAATGACTTCATTTTTTAAAAGAACAATGTGCATCTCTTGTGATCTATCAGCTTTATATATATATATATATATATATGCTGTAAGAGTGACATACATACACACACACACACACACACTTATATGATTCAAAAGAAACACCATTGTATTCTTTAGTTGGGTGTATAGGATGTGCAAAACCTAGATGCAGATGAGGTTTGTTATAGTTCTAGTCCCTATATAGTGTAGGGTTTGTTATTCATTAACTCTCATTTCTGTACATACCTGTGGAAAACCAGAGAAAAGAAAGAAGACCTGAGAAATTACATTACCAGCTCTCATTGTTTTATGGCTATGCTGGGAATAAAGTTAGAGTACATTGTTTTATTTAATAAGAATCCTAGTAAATTCTAACTGTTGTCTATATCATTTATGTTTGCAAAATATAGGCTTTCCCCCTCATCTGCATCAAGGTTTTGCACATCCCTATACACTCAACTAAAGAATACAATGATGTTTCTTTTGAATCATGCATGGAATTCATGCTAACTTTAAAAGAAATAATCACTGAAATATTAAATTGTATATGGTACTAAGATTAAATTGTTTATGATCTTTTGGATCAATTGTTTGGATCTTTTTTCTGGTCCAAACTGTAAGAGAATCATTCAGCTTCATTTGCTGTCTTCTACATGGTAACCAACCCAAGCGAATAAAGAACAATCATGTGGAATGAGCACTTAGTAACTAAGTTGAAGATCCACAAAGGGTATGTCTGCATGCCATTGTCCCACTTAAATGCCATAAGCACCCAAAAGGAAACACTGAAGAGGGGTGTATGTCTGAAATTCTGCCTTTCTCCCAGATGCAGGCACCTACCTTCAGCCTATGTACTATATTTTTGCCACACCCTGTGTCTCGACATAGACACCTTCATCTCTTTGTGTACAGGTGCCTAGCTTTTTTTTTAAAAAAAAAAAGAAATGCCACGATGGTGAAGTTTAATATAACAGTCTTATAGTTAGAACATGCACCTAGGAAATGGAATTTTAAGTCAGATGTTCCTCCTCAGACTGAGGGGGTTTAAACACACATCTTCCATCCTCCAGAAGAGTGGCTTATGGGCTGGGCTAGACTAGAAACACACTCTAACCCTGTTGAAGCTTGGCTGCTCTTTAGAAAGAAATGCTAGATTCATAAGGCCAGAAAGAGACTGAGAGAGAGCAAGTAAGAGGGTGCATGACTCAGTAGTGCAATAATTTCATACCTCTGAGTAGGAAGTATATGTTCTGGTCCCTGTTTCCAGCATTCCTTATACATTTGTATTACAGAGTCATTGGATCAAATACACAAAAAAGTATTGGGAGCAGGAGGCAGAACCCAGGTTAATGTCCTCATTAGTGACCTTTAGCTATGCTTCCTCCGGCTCACTCTTTCTTTGTCTTGTTTATCTTTGTATTCCTTTCAACATGGTGGCCCAGCTTCAACAGAAGGGGTCAAAAGTGCCCACCTACATCACAGCTTGGTGGTTAGGATGCTGTTGTGGGATTTGTGAACCTGAATCCCAATCAGCTGAGTTATAACTACAATGCAGGTCTCTCACTTTCTAAGCCAGTATTTTAACTACTATGATGGATCGGTGACTACCACAATTTATTCTTCCAAGTTTTTAAATGAAAGCTCCTGTGACTGTTAGGCATGCTCTGAACATGTTCACCAGATTGGACTCTTCCAGGGACTTAACTGAAGTCACTTAGTATGTGAATCCCAGCCAGCATCTATCATAAAATTGATGTCTAAACACTCTGCTTAGCTCAAATGAAGGTGGCATCTCTGCACATGTGCAATAAATGAACATCAGGCACAAATGTAGGTGGTGAGAGAGCCTTAGATACCAACGAGAGTTTGGTAAGTGTCACTGAAATTCTGACTCCTATGATAGATGCTGAGAACTCCTCAGTCATGACAGATGCTGAGAACCTAGCAAGATCAAGCCTATAGTTAGCTTCTGCTTACCTGTCATTACTGAAATAATGAAATATATATTTTTAAAAGTTCACTGGGAAAGCAAATAGCAGACTCTGTAGGAACAAAGTGAGGAGAGAAGAGTAAACATGTGTGACTATACACATATCCAAATAATTTAAGAATTCAGGGCACCAGCTCAAAAGGGCAATATGTAGAATGCAAATTCCCACAAGACTATTAAAATTCTAGATTGTTTACCTTGTCAGAAAAAATAAAAGTGCAGGCGGACCTTGAAATTATTGTCTGTCATAAGGACTTTGAAATAAAAGCAAAATAACTTACCATATTTACTCAGATACAAGATGAGTTTTTTCCCCCCCAATTGGCATGGGGCAAAAAGCCCCTCATTTTATAATCACATCCAAGGAAACCTTGTTAAATACACTGTGTATCATTAAACTGCTGCCAAAAGCACCATGTACTCAGTAATAGAAGCCAGCTATGGAGTTGATTAATGCAGCAAACTATAAAACATGACTATAAAACACATTTTTTTTATGTCATGTCTTGGGCCAAATCAACCAAATCAATACCCAGTTCTATCAGCTGAGAAAAATTCAGTCGTTCAAGTCTGTGTGGCACTACCACCGCAAGTATCCTACCTCCCAGACTCCCAAATCCATAGCAAGCCCCAAGCCCAGAGGCCTTGGAATTCAGATGCCCTAATCTCACTTGCCCTTGGCCAAAAGGCAGGAGTAAGCTAGATGGAAAGCCTGAGAGCAGTTCCCCATCACCATAAATTGTGTAGCTGAGATCTTCAGTAGACTCCCACTGAAAGGCTGCCCATAGAGCAATGGACACCTCCACCCCCAATCATACCAAGCCATTCAAGGCTGAGAAGAATGGGATGTCCCCTGCCAGCCCAGCAAAACCACCTGGGCTGAAACCATCATCACAGGATCTCCCCTGCCAGGCAGGTACACTTGATATTAACCCACAAGAGGATGAGAAGCAATGGAAACCGTTTGTTTGGTTTTTAATTAGAAAACAACTAAAAGAAACTGCATTAACACAAAATGTGACAACCTCCTCTACAGCAATACTTTGTTCTTTTTACACCCCTTTTCACCATTAATACAATAAATTCTCATGAATCACCCCCAGTCCAGGAGGAAGCAACAACTTTCACTCCATCCCTTTGTCCTTTTGGAAGAAATACTGCCATTCTTCTTTCCTCTGGGTCTTCTTTGCCTTTTCCTTTCCTATCTTATCCATATCTCAGTCCACATAGTATTTCAATTCATATGTTGCCAACTCCACACATTCTTTTCTGGTGAAAGCCAGTCTCATGGGTAACAGGAGGTTTCTCACCATCCATATTGCTACTGTCACACAAAGTAGTATGGTTCTTAGTCTCTGTGCACACTTTTATATGTGTTCCACCACATTCCAATTAGAATGCTTTGGAGCATCGTGTATTCAGCATCCCACATTTCAAAATGGTGGTAGAAGCACTTTAACTAAAGCTTGCTGCTTTAATTAAAGCACCCCCGCCACCATTTTGAAGTATGGGATACTGAATACATGAGACTCTGTGGGTATTTTAATTAGAGGGGCTCCCTAGAGCTCTCCGGAGCCCCTCTAATTAAAATGCTCTCTCCCCCTACTGCACCCCAGACCATATGTATAGACACCCTGTGTCCCAAATCCTTTGGGCTTTACCCCATACAACACCATGTCATATGTTTAATCACAATTCATATCGCTCACCCTGCAAAAATGACTTAACCCCTCCCATGCCCCTTGCACAAAAGAGCAGTCCCAAAATACATGCAGTACATATTCTTCAGCCCCACATCCCTCTCTCAGGCAAATCGCCAATCTTATCAAACCCTATTTATGCTGAATACCCCTTAAAGGAAGAATATTCTGTGTTATTATCATCTAATATCCATATGTTCTCCTTTCAATCTATTATCTATCATTTCTTTCCACACATTTGTTCTCTGTTTTTCCATCAGATCCCCAACTATTGTTATCTTATCTTTCTTTCTTATTATATTAATCACCTTCTAACAGTCTTTCAAGCCCTCTAATCCCAGTCCTTCTAGTTTATTTATCCTTATGAAGCTCTCCCCCCGTCAGCAGCCTCAGAGCCCCCTGCCGACCCCCAGCACAGCCGGAGGTAAGCGGGCTCATGGTGGGAAGGGATTAACTCCTCGCTCCCTGGGAGGAGGCGGCTGCATGGAGCTGGGTCGGGTCAAGCCCCCGCCCAGGCCCCTAATTGGTGCAGCCCCTGAGGGAGAGAGAAGAGAAGGAGTGGGGTACTCACCAGTCCCCCTCCTGTAGGGCAGGGCCCCCCAAATCCTGGGCAGGGCCCCCCTGGCCTGAGAAATCAGCGTTCCCTGACGGCAGGCCCACTGCACATGCACGCACTTTAAAAGGGCCACCAAACAGGGAAAAAAAGCTCAGTTAGGCTCCGGAGCGGTGAGAGACGTGCAGGTGAAGCCCGCTGTGACCCCGCTCCCCCGAAGCCCCCCAGACACCCCATCAGCAGCCGCAGAGCCCCCTGCCGACCCCAGCACAGCCGGAGGTAAGCAGACTCGTGGTGGGAAGGGGTTAACTCCTTGCTCCCTGGGAGGAGGTGGCTGCGTGGAGCCGGGCCGGGTCAAGCCCCGACCCAGGACCCTACTTGGCCCAGCCCCCCAGGGAGCCATGCAACCAGAGCTGCGCTAACAGGCTATGTAAACAGGCGCTCAAGTTAGCACAGAGTTCGCGCAGGAGAGGGCGTGGGAGGGCACGAGACCCTGCCTGCAACCCCCCCAGAGTAGTGAGCCCCAGCCGTAGCCAGCCTACCAGAGGCATGACATGGATGGGCACGCGACTCACCCCAAGGGTCCCCTCGGGCACTGCAGCGCCCCCCACCGGGCACCTCAGAGACGGCCACCGAGATGGAGCCCATGGTTCCGGGCTTCACGCAGATGGAGCCTCTGGCTCTTGGCTGCGGGGGCTGCCTGTCCCTTTTTCAGGCTCTGGGGCCCGGGAGCATGGCCACGTTCCCTTGCAGGGTCTGCTCCCTACTGGGGTCTCTGGCACACCAGCTGGAGGAGCTCCAGGCCACAGTCCAGAGACTGCGTGCCATCAGGAACTGCGAGCAGGAGATAAACTCCTACTGCCAGGCCCTTCTCCCCCAGGAGCCGCAGGGTAGAGCACCGTCTCCCTCCAGGATTAAGGAGGACTCTGGGACCTCCCGCTCTGCCCAGTCAGGGGCATGGACCAAGGTGGTCAAGGGCCCTAAGGCCCGCCGCACCAAGGGCCCTCCTCGCCGGAGCTTAGCAACAGGTTCGCACCTCTTGCAGCCCCAGCAGAGCCTGCTCAGTTGCCGGCTCCCGCAGGCAACCCAGGCTCAACCACAGCTACTGCCCCCACTCTCTCCAAGACAAAACGAAAGGTGTTTGTTGTGGGAGACTCCATCCTGCGGGGCACTGAGGCAGCAATCTGCTGCCCCGACCCCTTAGCCCGGGAAGTCTGCTGCTTCCCGGGGGCCCGCTTCCGAGACATTGCGGAGAGGATCCCAGAGCTCCTCCGGCTCACAGACCACTACCCCATGCTCCTTTTTCACGTGGGCACCAATGACACAGCTCAGAGCACCCCCAGCCAGGTCATGAGGCGCTACAGGGACCTGGGAGTGGGGCTTAGGGGTCTGGGAGCTCAGGTGGTGTTTTCATCGATCCTCCCAGTCTCGGGCTATGGGCTGAGGAGGGAGAGGAGGATCCACGCAGTGAACCAAAGACTGCGGAGCTGGTGTCATCGGGAAGGCTTTGGCTTCCATGACCACAGCTCACTCTTTGGCGAGAGAGGCAGCGAGCTGCTGGGAAGAGATGGCCTCCACCTCTCTCCCCTGGGGAGGAGGCTCTTCTCAGCTAGGCTGGCTGACCTGCTCCACCGGGCTTTAAACTAAGCCCGCTGGGGGATGGGGGGACTGCTGCCACTGCTGGCCCACTGAGCGACCCTTGCAAAACGAGCAGACCAAGGCACTTAAGGGAGCCCACCGCTGCCCCAGCCCTGGCACAATCTGTGGGCAAGGCAAGAGCCCCCAAGGGGACACTTGCCTGCCTGTACACTAATGCCAGGAGCCTGGGTAACAAGCAGGAGGAGCTCATCCTCCTGCTCAGTGCAAAGAATTATGACGTCACTGGGATAACGGAGACCTGGTGGACCACGGGTATACCCTGTACAGGAGGGATCATGTTCACAAACGGAGCGGGGGTGTAGCTCTCTATCTGAAGGAAAGCTACAAGTCCCTGCAAGCTGATCTTGGTGACCAGCATGGGCAGCTAGAGACCCTCTGGGTAAAAATTTGTGGGGAATATGGCACAGGGGACACAACTGTGGGAGTCTACTACAGACCTCCCACTCAAAGTCCTGAGCTTGACCAGGAGTTCTCCCAGGAATTGACTGAGGCCACTTACTCCAGGACCTTGGTTGTCATGGGTGACTTCAATTACCCAGACATCTCGTGGGAAGATCACTCAGCAAAATCCAAGCGGTTGCAAAGCTCTCTCTCGTGCGTGGATGACCTCTACCTGACTCAAGAAGTCTATGGGCCAACGAGAGGCAAAGCGCTGCTCGACCTGGTACTGGCTACAGGGGACGACCTAATCGGCGACCTAGTGATTGATGGGAAGCAGGGTGACAGCGACCACAAGCTGATCACCTTCACCATCCGCCGTAAAGCTGGCAAGGCAGTCAGCAACACAGAAGTCCTTGACTTCAGAAAAGCCGACTTTGACAAGCTCAAGAGGCTTGTCGGTCAGGCCCTCAGGGACCATGACCCCAGGGAGATGGGAGTTCGAGAAGAGTGGTTGCTTCTCAAGGAAGCGATCCTCAATGCACAAGCTAAATCTATTCCAACACAGAGGAAAGGCAGCAAGAAGGCACAGCAGCCCTCCTGGCTCTCCAGGGACCTAGTGGACCTCCTATGGCTAAAAAGGAAAGCCTACAAAGGATGGAGGACGGGATTCACCTCCAAGGAGGATTATTCTGCACTGGTCCGGTCCTGCAGGGAGCAAACCAGGAAAGCCAAGGCTGCAACTGAACTCCAACTAGCTTCAAGCATCGAGGACAACAAAAAGTCCTTTTTCAGATATGTGGGGAGCAGGAGGAAAAGCAAGGGCAATGTTGGACCCCTGCTAAACCAGATGGGGCAACTGACAACTGACGCCCAGGAAAAAGCCAACCTATTAAATAGGTACTTTGCATCAGTCTTTCATCAGTCCCATGGGACGCCCATGCCTGCTACGGGACAGGGAGATCCGGGCGATGGGGATCCCCTACCCTCCATAAATGCTGACCTCGTGAAGGAATATCCTGAGAAGCTGGATACCTTCAAGTCATGCGGCCCTGACAATCTGCACCCCAGGTTACTCAAGGAGCTGGCAAGCGTCATAGCCCAGCCCCTGGCATGGATCTTTGAAAACTCCTGGTGCTCTGGTGTAGTGCCCGAAGACTGGAAGAAGGCCGATGTGGTGCCGATCTTCAAGAAAGGGAGGAGAGTGGATCCGGCTAACTACAGGCCCATTAGCCTGACTTCTATCCTGGGGAAGATCTTAGAAAAGTTTCTTAAGGAGGCCATCCTTGAGGGACTGGCCCAGGGTAACATCCTAAGGGATAGTCAGCATGGGTTTGTTGTGGGTAGGTCTTGTTTGACCAATCTCATTTCCTTCTATGACCAGGTGACCTATCACCTGGACGAGGGAGAAGAGATTGATGTCATATATCTTGACTTCAAAAAAGCTTTTGATCTGATATCCCATGATCACCTCTTGGCCAAACTGGCCAGTTGTGGCCTTGGCTCCACCACGATCCGCTGGCTGGGAAATTGGCTCCGTGGTCGGACCCAGAGGGTTGTAATCGATGGCAGTCACTCGTCGTGGTGCCCTGTGACCAGTGGAGTCCCTCAAGGCTCTGTCCTTGGACCCATACTGTTCAACATTTTCATTAATGATATGGACATTGGAGTCAGGAGCAGACTGGCCAAGTTCGCCGATGACACCAAACTTTGGGGCAAAGCTTGCACGCCAGAAGATAGGCGGGTGATCCAGGCTGAGCTGGACAAGCTCAGCAAATGGGCGGACGAGAACCTGATGGTGTTTAACACCGAAAAATGTAAGGTTCTCCACCTTGGGAGGAAAAACCTGCAGCATCCTTATAGGCTCTGCAGTGCTATGTTGGATAGCACTACAGAAGAAAGAGACTTGGGGGTCATCATTGACCACAAGATGAACATGAGCCTGCAGTGCGATGCTGCGGCTAGTAAAGCGACCAAAACGCTGGCTTGCATCCATAGATGCTTCTCGAGCAAATCCCGGGACGTCATTCTCCCCTTGTACTCAGCCTTGGTAAGGCCGCAGCTGGAGTACTGCGTCCGGTTTTGGGCTCCACAATTCAAAAAGGATGTGGAGAAGCTTGAGAGAGTCCAGAGGAGAGCCACGTGCATGATCAGAGGTCAGGAAAACAGATCTTACGATGATAGGCTGAGAGCCATGGGACTCTTTAGCCTGGAAAAGCGCAGGCTCAGGGGTGATCTGATGGCCACCTATAAGTTTATCAGGGGTGACCACCAGGATCTGGGGGAACGTCTGTTCACCAGAGCACCCCAAGGGATGACGAGGTCGAACGGTCACAAACTCCTGCGAGACCGTTTCAGGCTGGACATAAGGAAGAATTCCTTTACTGTCCGAGCCCCCAAGGTCTGGAACAGTCTGCCAGCGGAGGTGGTTCAAGCACCTACATTGAACACCTTCAAGAGTAAATTGGATGCTTATCTTGCTGGGATCCTCTGACCCCAGCTGACTTCCTGCCCTTTGGGCAGGGGGCTGGACTCGATGATCTCCTGAGGTCCCTTCCAGGCTTGATGTCTATGAAATCTATGAAATCTTATAGTGAGCCAGTATCTGCCATGCCCAAAGCTTTTTCTAGTTTCCGCTGTACATGCCTCTGTGGCAGGGACACTGCCAC
The DNA here is from genome assembly GCF_052110815.1 of Crocodylus siamensis. Classification (NCBI taxonomy): domain Eukaryota; kingdom Metazoa; phylum Chordata; order Crocodylia; family Crocodylidae; genus Crocodylus; species Crocodylus siamensis. Next base: position 72,319,733 of record NC_143397.1, on the reverse strand, counting down.
CAGGACCTACCTCTGTGTCGGGAAAGGAGAGATGTGGAGCCAACAGGAAACCACTGAAGATCAAAGGTGTGGCACGAGAGAGGTCACCACAGGATGACAATCTGTGCTGATACTGGAGGGAAAAAAACAGGAGCGGCCATAGCGGGCTGTGGGAGAGCCAGTGCACTTGGCGGCACCAGTGTGGGCACACTTTATGGCTGCGTGACAACACTGGTTTTCTGGCCAGCTGTTGGAAGGGAGAATAAAAACCCCATGGGCCAGCATGTGAGGAGGACCACAAGTGAGTCCTCTGGAAGGCCCAGAGTGGCCAGAAGTGAACGACTTCCCCAACAGGGACAAGTGGTGGCAACCCCAGGAGGGCGAATGCCCTGACAAAGCTGGCTCAGCAGAGGCTTAATTCTTACCTTTGACAAGACTGTGGCTCCCGGATGCAGCTGTTGTAGACTGGGACAGCAGTGAGCCTGGGAGGAGAGAAAGAAAAAAACAGTCTAAGGCTGTGGGCAGGCATTGTGAGAAAAGGGAAAGCGCCAGGGAATAAGGCATTCCTATTCAAGAAGGGTGAATAGGAAAGCAAACCAGGCTGATGTGAGGCCTGAACCAGGATGGTACACTGTCCGAACAGAACTGTGACTATATAAGGGCTAAAGTCCTTACCGTGGCCAGCGGACTTTGTCTCAGCCTCGGCCAAGGAGCAACATCTTTTGTTGGCATAAGGTAGGGTGTAGGGGAAGTGGAGCCCTGAAACTGAAGTCCAGGCAAGAGAGCCTAAGGAAGGAACCAGGAGAGGCAGGATTCACAAACATTCTCCCAACAATAACTGGTAACAACAAGACATGGCAGAAGAGGATCCCTGGGAACCAGTAAAGGTATCTTTCTGGAAGGCAAGCTGTCGACTCAAGAGGAGACAGTTGCACTTGAATGGCCAGAAAGGGTGAAACGCTCAAGTGAAACATCACGGGAGGTTACAGCCCCATCTTCTTAACGTTCCTTCTGCCAGGGAACAGTGGGAACATGCAGTCTTCCCCAACCCCTCTGTTATCTCTTTATAGAACATACTTATAAAGTAAGTATACACAAAGCTTTCCAAATCTGGCACTCCTGGATTCCCTGGCTCCTAATTCCCTGACTTTGTATAACTTCTTTCTGGCTACCCTTTCTCTTTTACTTACCACTTCTCCCTCTCCCCTCCCCCAATCATATCTGCCTCTGTACCTCCTTAAGTATTGCCATGATGCTGGATATACCAGTCCTGTGTAAAGGATGATCAGCAAGAGTACCTTTTTCAGTGCAGCCACTTTACACTTGAAACATAACATTCTACCATTCTACAATCTCAAGATCTGTCTCACTCTTATCTCTAACTTCTTCTATACCTTTGTTCCTTTCCCTTTGGTGTCCATTGGGATTCCCAAGATGTTTATTACACCCTGTACCACCTATTGCCCACTACTGACTCTTTTTAAATCATGGTGAGCCACTATTTTGTATACACTTCAACTTCCTCTTCACTCCCACAGCTGAGCTATGCCTTTCATTCCCATTTCCACTTTTTTTTTTTTGCTTCACCAGCCTTAAATACCTGGCATATATCACAAAATGGAACCACAGACAGTTCGCCCAGAGTCCCTCTGTCACCCTGCTCTCTCAGCCTGGTTCATATGATTAGCATGGCACCACCCTCCATGAAGTAAGTTGGACCTGGTTGCCCTGTACCTTATTTGCATATAAATTTTTCAAGAATCCCAGAATTTGTAACAAGAACACCCAGTTCATGAGTGAGGACTAATTAGCACATGGATCCTTTGTTGGTGGTATTTGAAGTAAACATGCATACTGAGCAGTGCTGAGCTATAGGTTTACCATGGTTTGAAATGCTGTTGACTCTCCTGGGGCTTTGGACTAGTATCATGCATAGTTTGTACTACATATAACAGGTGCCAAAGTGTTGTGCAAAAGTGAGTTTATGGAAGACCTGTGTTAAAACTTGCAGCAGTTCCAAAAAAGGCAACTTGCATTAATTCTGGCTGAACTAAGTGTAAGGGTACAAAGTGCTACAGCCATGTTTAATTCCATGGTTATTATTTTCCAATTTGCTCCTCACTTCTGTGTGCTCAGGCAGAATAAATTGTGAAAGTAAGAAAGGAGAGGGTTGCCAGGGGAAAAAGGTTTGGGGAAGCAGAAAGCAAAGGGACTACCTGATTCACAAGTTCTATTTTCTCTGCTGTGTCAGTGGGAGCAGGACAAATTCAAGGCAAACCTCCCAGAATTAGATTCTGTACTCGAAAAATTGTAGCAAGGTTATAAGTTTTCCATATATACATTCTAATTATTAAGGGGTCATTTTATAACCAGGGTCATCTTCTACCCGAGAAAATATGGTAGCATTTAAATTCTTATTTCAGTACTCCTAAGAGAGTAAGAGGAAAATAGGGGACAGAGTTGGCAAAAGGAATGGATATAGCACAATGTCAGACTATTATCTTCAGCTGACAGGCTAAGCCAACCCATCACATATTTCTCACTCTTTTCTATGAATTCAGCAATTTGTGTTGGACATTAAGAGGAAAATACTCCAAAGAGAAATGGGGAAGGATGTAGCCTGGGAAAGAGATCAGTGAATTCCTTCTTTCAGTGTTGGCTCACAGCTATTGTCTTTGAAACTTCTGGTTCTGATCAGCAGAGAACAATGATAGATCCTTACATAACTTGAGAAAATTTTCCAAAATGCAAAGAGGGAACAGAGAAAAGCAAAGATAACAAGGGCAGGAGAGGTGAGTAGAAGGAATGGAAAAGGAATACATTTAAGTTGCAATGAATAATGATAAAATCCTTGAATTACATAAACAAAATACGTATCTTATCCTGAGATATAACGTTTTGCCTGTCCTCAGCAGGTTGTTAGCCTGCTGAACTAAGTCATACAGTTCTCTGAATGAACTAAACAGTATATTGATTTTAATGGTAGCCATTATATAACCTTATCTACTGTATTACTCCTGGCATATATTATTTTGAAACATATTCATAAATGCAGCTAGATTGACAGCATGACAAATAGGTTGCCTGTAGTGTGGAAAGATGCTGTCCTTTTTCCGTAGTTAGAATTTGAATGCTTAGACGCATCCTGGTATGACAAATTTTGATTTTTGCATGTCCACAACTGACTTCGACAAAAACAAAACAAAATCAGTCCAACAAAAACATTCTAATTGGTTCTTTAAGGTATTTTTTAAAATTCTTAATGTAGGCAGAGAAAGTGCTACTCAGATATGAGAACTTGTAATATAAGAACATTTTACATTTGCATGAAGAACTCCAAACTTTGTTTCAAAGTCCTAAATGAGGACTGCTAGAGGTCTGACTCTCTTTAGAATGTTTGGGTGGATTTTTTTTTTTTTAAAAGAAAAGAAAAGAAATTTTCAAGAACTGGAGGAAGAGTATAAATCCTGCAAGATCTCTAAATAAGACTCAGGAAAGGCCCATATAACTTACAGGAGCCAAGATGCTATCCTCCTATACTCTTCAGTACAAATGTCATGGATCCAGAGAAACCTGGTGAATCAGAGCCTTCTAAGATTACAAAAGTTTCAGAAATAAAATTGTACTTATCCTAGCTGTTTCTTTCCTGTCATGTAACACCAGGACAAGCCCATCCACTCTAACCCACTGACTGGAGACTAGTCTCTTCATTGCTTCACATGGTATAGGCTAGTAGTTACAATACCCAACACACAGCCTTTTACATATTTCCACAGGAGACTGTCTTCATCTGTTACTCTGTTATGGGTTGGACAACAAAAACCAAGCCTACAGTGGCCTGGTCTGGTGGGCTGATGGGATTTTCTCCCCTGACCCCATTCTCTTTGGGGCCCTGGACTCTCAGGCATGTTGCCCCAGGGAGGAGTCCCTGGAGCATGGCTCCTCATGATCCAGTGCTGACCACAGCACAGAACGTCTGCGTTCCAACTCCCAGATGGGAAACCCAGGTGCTGAGGTACCATCTCCTTGCTGTGGAAGCTGGGAGGCTGTGAAACCCAAGCATCAGGGCCCCAAGGCATGAGCTTTCTCAGATTCTCCAGGGGGGCAGAGAGGGAGGGAGGAATGGGAGGGGTGTTTGCTAAGGAGAATTCCTGTTTCCCACTGCACCTTACCTTCAATAGCGCTCATTCATAGCTGCTCTGCCAAATGGTGCCTGGAAGATCACCAATGAAGATGCACAGATTTTCCTGTTGATTACACCCCAGTTGTGGGCTTAAAAAAAGCTTTCAGTTTATATCAGCGTCTGTTTGAGTTAGGATTTGTGACAGGTGGATCCAGGTAAATATGCTGGCCTCTCTCAGGAAAGCAACATGACCTTGAGGGATGGGGTGGCCTGTTGGCAATTTCCCAGATTTATGGCCTCACTCAATGTAACACAGACTGATAAGGCCCTAACAAGCCCTGTTTCTTTCCAGGCCAGGGGCTGGGTGGGGAGGTTGTTTGAAAGTCATGAAGTTAGTGTGGCGCATCAATAAATTAGTATCATCAGTCTTCCATGTGGACAATCATTGAGCCAAGTGCATGCTGAATATCAAAATAGGAAACTATGTTTCCCCATGAGCTTACCCCAACTTACCAAAGACAATCATATTCAACCATTCTTGCACCTATAAACATCACATTCAAAAGGTCAGCAGTGAAGTCTTTGCATGGGTAGCTGCCTTATGATGTTTAGTTAGCATGACATGAGGTGCCAACTTTAAAGTGCCCAGAACCACCACACTTGCAATGGTATATGCCCTCGTAGATTACTGTGCTCCTGTATGGTCCAGAAGTTGTTGCGTTAAAAACCTCAACACTGTACTTAACAGTGTGCAGAAACTCATAACAAGCTGCACAACTCACACACACACACAGATGTATTCCCTGCACTCAGATATTAGACCAAATGACATAAGAAGACAGGCCCTGACTGCTTCCCTGCTGCCAGGTTACTGGGCCCATGGAGAGCCTGGCAGGCTGGGTACTGTGGCCTTGTGTGTTGCACTAAATTTAGATAAGGGGTGGGGTGAAAGGAAATGAAATGATCATTCAGAGTAATCTGATCTGAAATCTATTCCTGCATTTTATGCCAATACCAAACAAGTCCCCCAGTTGGGATGATCTTGACAGAGAAACATGGGTCAAGCTGAACAGACTGAGATTGGGATATGGACACTTCAAACAACATTGTACAACATAAATATCTTGGACAGTCCCCTGTGTGAATGTGGTGTGAACAAACAGCACAACGTTTAATTGAAAGCTGCAATATTTACAAATGCCCAGATGGGGTAGATGAAATCCACACACTGAGCAATAATACCAGGCAGTGGCTCATAGCTGGTTGAGTGAAACAAAAGCCGGGGGGGCGGGTTGTGAACAGGGGCTTTGCTGACTCTTGTCAGTGATAGCCCGATGGCAGGGCCAGCCCATTGTTCAGGCAGACCACATGATCTCTGGCTAAGGTGAGACTGCCACCCCATGAGGTGGGGTGAATAGGGTGCTGCAAAGCCTCATCAGTTGCCAGTGATGTAACATGAAACATGATGGGATCTGGTACAGATGTTTGTTATGGTGCTTTAACCTACAGCACTGAAGCCTGATACCACATCCATCGAGAGTTATCTTAGAGCGGGATCTACCATTTTTACAATGCTCTATGTGCTGAGACCATCTGTTTGGTTATAGCTATAGAGTACTTTCTGCATATCTACTGTGCAGTAAGTGTAACTCCTGTACATTGGCCTTAAGACCTAGAATCATAACCTATACACTCTTCAAGGTAGGCTTGAGAACCCACATGCAGATCTGAACAATGATAAATGCTGATTTGATCTGACTATGAAAAAAAGATAGTTTAGGTGTTCATGTATTTTTTACTACAAGGAACATTTTAACTTTAATGCATTTCATAATGAATGAAGCTGTTCCTCTAGAAAAGAAAAAAAATGTGTGTTAATTCAAGTAACTACTTTCAGACATTTTGGAAGTGCCTGCATAAAGTTCTAGTTTCATGACTTTCATGACTGGTGTTCTTAAATGAATCTGCTTTTAATTTTTCATATTTTGGGGCTTTGCTTTGTTTTAAATAATTACAGTTTACAAGTAATACTCCAAAGAATTGTCTATATAGGAATTTATTTGAAGGCTGTGTTCAAAATTACTGGTAGTAGCAGCCAACACTTCTGAATCTTTATGAAAATGATCGACCTGTTATTTTTTGCTGGGTTTGGCAGCTCAGAATAGTGTCCACCATGTGATGATAGTGTTGAAGAGGTAGACACTTGTTCACTAGAAAGTAGATTGAGAGCGCCAAAGTATTTAACTCAGGCTTTTCAAGAACTGTCAGATATTCAAGTAAATTGACCAGGCTGGAATCCATCCTGTAACCCAGATATGAATGGCATCCCTAGCTCTGTGAATTGTCCCTGAATCCTGCATGGGTCAAGAATTATACTTGGAACAGTTTGTATTATACTTGAGTTTGTCTCACTGTTGCAAAATGGCTTTATAAGATTTTTTTAAAGTATGGTTTTTGTAGTCCATAACTTGAGCTTTTTTGCAAAAGTTTTAAATGCTTGTTTTCAAAATTTATTACTAGCGAAGGGCAAGAAGTGAGTAAAGTGGTAAGGCTCTTTCCAGCTGCTAAATTAATGATAGCTCATATTTTTTACTGCGAGACAAGAATAAGTCATACTGGAACTCTTAATTCAAGCAAGCGCTGATAAAACTCACATCAAGCTTTCCTAGAAGAAATTATGATGACATTTATCATTTTTAAGCTAAACCAAAGTACTTTTATTAAAAACAAACTCTTTAAGAAGGCCAACTTTAACTTCGCATGTGGGATTTGCTTCCTCTTCCTTTTTTTTGTTTTTGCTTTTGTAGGATGATGTGTCTTCCTACTTTCAAGGAAATTAAAACTGTGATAATGTTTGAGAACTAAGGGCTCCATTTGGCTGTAAATATTCATTTCATTCCCAAACTGATCAAGACCCAGATGGTTTAAGATTCTGGTTCTGCAGAAGGTGAATCAAGAGTTGGAGCTAATTAGAGAAAATTTGGGCTCATCATAACAACAACAAACACCTATATATTTGAAAATGATGGAACTGTATGATAAATAGAGAGCTCAGAAGCTCTCCCCATAAAGGGTATTTCTTTCAGAATCTCCTCTTGCTGTTTGGGCCAGTGAAGTGAGTTGCCATTGTTTCTACATGGTTGCGGCTCATATTAGTTCATGGCTGGCTACGCAGCTCTTCCTAGATTGACAAATTTGTCCCTGATATTAGTCAAGTAAAATGATTGGTCCCAAGGGGAAAAAAAAACTTTGTCACCCTTGTATAACAGAAGTAGAGATTTTTATTAATGGCTTTTCTTTGCTGTCTTCTGGTCTGAGCCTCACAACTCAGTATTGCCAAATTTTGTGATGCGATAACATCAGTTCCATTTGTCCATCTCAGTTCTATGCCAGTTTGAGGTTGAATCAGAAATGCAAAGAGGTAAGGAGCTATGCACTCTATTGCAACTACTTAGAATCATACATTTCCCCTGAAGCTTGCCAAACTTTGTTTTCTAATGGATTGGAGGAGAATATCTTATTATGTAATCTCAGAGTATGAGAACAGGTTTCTGCAGGGAGTTCTGTCTTGGTAAAATGATACCAAAATGTCTTACAACTTTTGCTGCTTGATTACGTTTCCTCTCTTGGCAAAATTGTTGTGTAATAATTGAAATCTTTTATTCTTAAAATAAAATATATACTTAAAAAAGCTGGATAGAAGCTTTTGTTTTATTTAAGTTAGTTTGTACATTCTTTGTATATTTCATTTTTATTACTTACCTTCTCCATTGCACTCAAAACAGGAGGATCTGCTTGGATTATCAAAGAATCAGATAGTTGGATAGAGTATAATATAAATATTAGTCTTTCAAGAGACTTGGCTCTGTAAAAATGACTACTATTATTCAACTACTTGTAATGTAATCTCTGTATCTTTTAAGGCCTGGACTTCTGTTGATAAGAATGACAAATGTAAAAAGAATAAAATGGTACAAGAGCAGTTGTTTTCTGAGTGACTGCAGTAGAATACAGATACAGTAAGCACATGAATTTTAGCTAAAGAGAGCTAGGTGGCTAGAACAAGGGTTTGAATTACTCTTTGACTCTTGAGGGGGTCTGTGAAAAAAATCAAACTGGTTCATTGATTAACAAGTCCACCTGATTGAAAGAGTAGTTCAATTGGAGACCCCGAGGTTATGATCTTTAAATCTTACACGGGGACTCTTGTCTCTTATGGAGGGACTCAGCCCCTCCCCACTCCCGAGCCCCTTCTCAATTCATACCCTTGTTAAAACTGTCAAAATTAAGAATTTTCAAAGGAGGTTCATGGCATTGATTCTTTGAACTGTTTTAGACTTGTCTTTTCCTAAAAGAGTTCATCATACATATTATCGTTATAATTTATAGTAAGAGCAACTTGATAAATTAAAAATTCTGGCTTGGGGAAGAAATAAGTTGATTTCAGGTATACCCTACAGGCAGTAGGGAATGGAAAAGGTTTTTCTTTATCTAGGTTTTTTCACATTCCTTTATTTCTGCTCATAGCTGTAATGACAGTACAACTCCTAGAAAAAATAATTCAACTTTTTTTCTTCCTATAGGTTAGGGACAGAAGTTACACATAAATCAGTTTAAATGATCAGAAACTGGTTTAAACCTGTAACAAACCATAAGTTCAGTGCACATAAACCAGTTTCAAAATGGTCAAAACTAGGTTAAGATAAACCTGGTTGAACTTAGTATCAGACTTAACTGATTTTGGTCAAACCAGTTTATGTAACTTCTGTCCCAGAGCCCTTCCTGGTTTAAGTTAAATCAGAGTCCCCCAGCATCCCAGCATGATTTTAAGCCTTGGGCTGGGCTGGGCTGTCTGCTCTAGAGAGCAGGGCTGACCCACCCCTCTGCTCCCCCAAATGGGGTGGGGACTGCAGTTGGGGTCTGCCTGGCAGGGACACAGCAGCATCTGCCAAGCTTCCCCCTGACCCACCGTGCTCATGGCCCACTGCTCAAGCAAGAATCCTCCCTCTCCCACGGCAGGAACTAATTAGCAGGTCAGCTGGTAATGTCTAAACAAGAAGCCAGTGGCTCACAAATGCCTTGTAAAATGCCTGTACCCTGAGGTAAGAAGAGCTTGAACTAATGAGAGAGATGCTTTTGTTTTCTTGATAGGCTAATAAGCTTTGTGTTCTGATAAGCTTCCTACTGGCTTGCTTCAAAGCTATCAAAGTGCAGACATTTCAGGCCCTGAAACCAGTATATCAAATGAAGTTTCTTTATGCAGCATTTAATGCTGATGATTGCTTCTACACATCAGTTACTGAGCCTGGTTAGAGCGCAGCTTCCCCTCATCCCACAATCTGTCAGTGTTCAACAGGGGGCAGAGAGAGGTGTGAGAAACAACCTGGTTTGCAGTGGATGGGACCTGTCAGTGCTGTCAGTTTGAGATTTAGGCAAATACAAAGCACTAGCTAGCAGGGTAATACAGATGAATGCAGCCCATACAAGCAGCTCCTCCCTCCCCCACTTTACCTCAAAGTGCTAGTTGGGACCAGGGTGTGGAAATACTCCCTGCCCTTTGAATGGTGAGTGGGGGCGGGAACCCTGGCAATGGCTGCTTCTCCCTCCCCCTCCAGGCACACCCTAGTTGGGGACTGTACAGGCCAGGGTGGGGGGCCAATCAGTGCATCCTGCCATGGCCCAGCCACACCCCACTCAGCTCCCCAAAATGGGGTGGGGACTCGCACTATTGAAGCGAGGGAGGACTCACTGTAGTGCCCCTCAGCTTCTGGCCTGAGCTACTGCAGGCATGTGCCTAGATTTCCTAAATCAAAAGTGAATGTCTATCCATTTGGAAGTTGGTTCAATCTATGCAGGTTAGACTAACCTGCAAAGATTGAATCAATTTAGGATCAGGCTTTTTTAATGTCTGTCCCTAGCCATAAAGTACAAGTAAACTGTTTAAAATAATTAAGACTGAAGTTATGTGTGTATAAACATTTGAGTGGGTACAAAGTGTTTCAGATTTCATTCTGAATGTGGTGGGTCTATTTATAACTGCTATCTTGTTAAAATGTACTCTGTTAGCTGTTTGCTGTTCTACCTGTTGGTCAACTGTTTCAGTATTCCAGCAAAATGTAGCTGTCCTGGGAGTTCAAATTCATCAGGGGACAGCCTCATTGAGGGCTTTCAGTAACAGACGGCTTTGAGCGAGAGACTACAGTCTAGGGGTATCAAATTTGTCAGGTCCTATCAGGCCCCTGAGGCCAGATTGGGTCCACAGACTAGCCCCACACATCAGATCCAGAGTGCAGGGTGTGTTTTGTGTGAGCATCACCTGCAGCTTGCACTCCAGACCAGCCCTGTGTTCAACATGTAATGCAGGGGTTGTCATCTGGGGGTATGTGTACCCCTGGGGGTACTTGGAAAGGCTGCAGGGGGTATACAGCAGCAGCATGGAGAAACAGGGGGTAGGGCCACCAGCAGTTTGCAGCACCATGCACCATGCACTGCTGGTTTCACTGCCACCACTGTTCCAGCAGTTCCAGTTTTGTTGCTGTGGGCATGTGGGGGATTTCCCCCCCCTCAGTTGTTGATTGGCTGTTGCCCCCTTCCCCTACCTCCCAGCTCATCAACTGGCCGCCAGGTGCTTCTCAACTGGCCACTGGGGATACACTGGCCTAAAAATGTTGAAAACTGCTGCTGCAGTGTATACCCTAGACCAGCCCCTAATGCTGCCTGCAGCATGGTGGCCAGGGCCAGTCATCTCTGTAAGCAGGCCAGTCCAGGGATACCCCACCCAGTATGCACCATACTAGTCCACACGCTGTGCACCAGACCAGTCCGCATGCCACCAGACCACCCCACACGTAACAGGCATGGCCAGGTCTGGGGCTACTATAGGCTATACACAGCATATGGACTGGTCTTAGGCATGCAGTTCCAGTCCTGAGACCCACGGGCAATACTGTGGGACAAACGGTTGGACTCCATGGGCTGAATCTGGCCTGCAGGCCATATCCTTGACACCCTTGCTATAGTTCATAGAGTTGTTGATTAGTAGCCAGATAACTTCCTTATCGTTTCAATTATGCGTTGATCTTTTTTCCTTCAAGAAGCATAAAAGTCAAAGTTGACTTGTAGCAGGCTAACCTACAACTGAAATAATATGGTACAGAGCAATGACCCTATATGGAAACCTTAAGGAGCAGCCAGTGGGGAGACATCTGCTCTGCTGCCCTAAATGGGCCACACAGAGTCAATTGCTCTGCCACTATCATACTAGAGCAGAAGACTGTGTATGACCACACTGGCTGGCCTTTTAAGGTTGCCACATCAGATTGCCACATCATCTGCTCAAGAACGGCACTAGTGGGGTGATAGGCTCAGCTTGCATGGGAAAGGGCTGCAATAGCTGGGTGACTCATATTTGTCATCATCCTGCAGTTCCTACGTATTTTCCTGGTCTGTTCCAGTGGAGTGGGAGAGACATTAATCCTCCTTCAGGGAGCTAAGAATTCAGAACCCCCTGTGTGAAAGACGCCTCTCTCTGCAGCAGGAAGGTGGGGAGCTAGTACCTAATTCTGGGCGTTCCATCTGGCAGGCCACCACTGGAGCCATACAGCCAGGAGAGAGCCCACAAAGTGAGATGGCAGAAAATCATGAAGAGTTGAATAAACTTCAGAAATGTGGACATTTAAACAAATTAAAATGGGCTTTGTGTGTGTCATTTTTACAGTGAACCATGCACTTATTACTTGGAAATGAGTACCAATCCTGAAAATTTCTAGCAGTAAACTAAACAATGTCTGAGGTTAAATTTAAAATACTTAAAATACAACAATATGTTCCATTCTTCCAAAGCACAACTTAGCTGATTGTACTTTGCTTAGACTTTTAGGAGAGGTCAAATCTGAGCTGACAGCTGCAAATAACAGTGGTATAACTATAACCACCTTGTTTCTTCTTTTCCATATCCTTCAATAAAAATCCTATCGGGGTGTTTGGATCCAAGGCCTTAGCTCGCATATCGTATAAAGTCTGATGCCAGAATTGCAGTTGTAATATATCTTCTTAATGAGGGCCAGTTTTTGTTTAAATCTGTGAACAGTTTCCATTTAACTAAAAGTATTTGTCTAAATACGTATTAACAAGGTGTTTTAAACTGAAGACAATATGGTGATCTTAAGACAAAATTATCTCTGGTACGAAGGATGGGTTTTTTTTAACGCATTTAAGACTTTGGGTCATATCTTTGGTTATTTGATTCTCCTGTGGTATTTTAAAAGGCAGTAGCAATTTAAAGACTCTATTAATATATATTTAAGAAAAAAATTCTTTTTCCTAAAAATTAACCTGTAATTGTGGGCTTGACTTATAGTTGTAACAAGACAGTACATTCTCTGCTAGCTAGAGATTTTTAGGGTGCTTCATTTCAAGTTTAGATAAATTATAGTAAGCTGGAAAGTGTGGAGGATCATTGTGGCTAGGTAGGGCAGAGCACAATCTTCTGGCCTGTTGTAAGGACATGGACCTTTTTTGGATCCTGTAGCACCAAAGAATTTAAGAAAAGTCATAAGTGTGGCCCAGTAAACTGAATGGGGATTCTTGTTTGTGGGAGGTGCTAGGGTCAAAGTGAGATTTTTCAAAGTAACTTTCTTTTCTCATCAGTGGGCGCATCTACACATTCATTAATGTGCCCTAGTTACTGCATATTTAGTTTTGGACTTGCCTAATGAAGTACTAACTAAATGCACAGTAACTACAGCTACTGTGCAGTGGCACTGGCTCATGGTTATTTTGTGATGCTTACTGCCCATTAGCCTAATCATAGAAATGAATGACTGGAAGGGACCTTGAAAGATCATCAAGCCCAAGCCCCCTGCTCTGGGTAGGAATACTTCTGAGATCCAATGATCCCAGCAAGGTCTCCTCTGTCCAGGTCTGTCCAGTCTCCTCTTGAAGACTTCCAAGGTTGAGGACTGCACTATCTCCTTGAGAAGTCTATTCCAGATTCTGGTCACCCTTACTTTAAAGTTCTTCCTTACATCCAACCTGAAACCAACTTTTAACAGTTTATGGCCACTGCTCCTTGTCCTCCCCTGGGGTGCCCTAGTGAACAGTTTTTCTCCCAGCTCCTGATATTATTCACCCCTTACATACTGAAAGACGGCCACCAGGTCCCCTCAGTCTTCTCTTCCCCAGGCTGAACAGTCCCAGATCCCTTAGACTTTCTGTATGAAGTTTGTCTTCCCCACCCTTAATCATTCTTGTGGCCCTTCTCTGGACCCTTTCTGGATTCTCCGTATCTTTTTTTGAAGTGAGGTGCCCAGGATCTTTTGTGCTATTGTGTAAAAAATGTTACAGAATACCAAAAGGTTTTTTTTTATTAAAAGGGGGGGGGAGCAGGAAGGTAAAGGGCAGGTAAGGGAAGGGGAAAGGAATCTGAAAACTATTCTTTTATTTGGTAATTTTTGGAAAACCTGTATTAACATGGTCCAGTAGCCTGTTAGCAGTTTTTGACTGCCACACTACTGCACAGTTATTAGGCTAAATATGAAAGAGAAAGAGAAAAAGCTGATTGTCATTTGCAAGCTTCTCAGCTCATGTTTCCTGAACTTCCTTTACTACTTGTAGATGCAGGTATAGTAGGAATTGTTTTTGCTTTCTTTTTTATATCCGTGCCAACCCTGAAGCCCCAGAAATAGGCACAAGAAGCAAGGGGAAGTTCCCACCTCTAAATAGAAAATTATAGGGGTTAGGGTCATAAACCAATCGGCCAAAGAGAGGGAGCAGGTAAAAGGTAAAGAAACATCAATAATATGGTTACATGTACTCAGCACCTTCATTGCTTCTCCCACTCCTCCCACCTCTGACTCTGGAGGTATCCCAAGATAAGCCTTTAGTCCCTAGAGCACTCAAACAGCAGCCTGCAGCTGCCCCCAAGTCTGAGTCCAGCTCCTTCAGTCCGTAGTGCTGGCTGGTGGAGCCAGTGTGATCTCCAGCTCCACTGTGCATTCCTCTGTGTAGTGCATGCTCTTCCCCTTACTCCAGCCTCAAGCTACCTCTTTTTTTTTCCCTTGCCCCCCAGCCTCTGGGGGTCTCTGAGAGTTACAGTCCAAATTAACTGTCAGCACAGCTCTGCAGACTGCCCCCTGGTTCTTCCTGCTGCTACACACATTACATTCACATTACATTATATTTTCAAGCCTCTATAACAGAATCCTAGAAAAGTAGAGCAGGAAAGGCTCTCAGGAGGGCATCCTAGGATGGAGATTCTACAACTTCCCTGAGCAGCTTGTTCCAATGCTTCACCACCCTCCAATTCAACCTAAATTTCCTTTGCTGCAATTTAGTCCCTTGTTCCCTGTCTTGTAGCCACAAAGAATAGTTTATCTCCATCCTCTGCATAACCACCTTTTGAAAATATATCAAATCTCCCCTCAGCTTTCTCTTCTTCAGACTAAGTAATCCCAGTTCTTTTAACCTTTCCTCAAAAGTCATGCCTCTCATACCTCTAAATAGTTTGTTGCTCTCTGCCGAGTTCCTTGCAATTTTTCCACATCTTTCCTGAAGTACGCAGCCTAAAACTGTATGCAGTATTCCAGTATCACTATCACAAGAGCCAAATAAAGCACACATTATTTCATTTCCAGTAGAAAATAACTGCAAATAAGAGGGGGTTTTTATCTTACCTGAGAGCAAGGGCCTATTATTGGCTAGAGCCATTCTTATAGTTTCATAGTTTCATAGTTTCTAGGGTCAGAAGGGACCTGAGCAGATCATCTAGTCCGACCTCCTGCCATGGCAGGAAAGAATACTGGGGTCAAATGACCCCAGCAAGATGTTCATCTAACCTCCTCTTAAACACCCCCAGGGTAGGAGCCAGCACCACTTCTCTTGGAAGCTGGTTCCAGACCCTAGCCGCCCTGACTGTGAAGTAGCGCCTCCTGATATCTAGCCTAAACCTACCCTCTGCCAGCTTGTGACCGTTATTCCTGGTCACTCCTGGCGGTGCTCGGGGAAACAGTGACTTCCCCAATACCTGCTGATCCCCCCCGACTAGTTTATAACAGGCCACAAGATCCCCCCTCAGCCTTCTCTTTTGGAGGCTGAACAGGTTCAGGTCCCGCAGCCTCTCCTTGTAGGGCCTGCTCTGCTGCCCCCTGATCATACGAGTGGCCCTCCTCTGGACCCTCTCCATGCTGTCAACATCCCTCTTGAAGTGCGGCACCCAGAACTGGACGCAATACTCCAGCTGCGGCCTGACCAGTGCCGCATAGAGGGGAAGGATCACCTCCTTGGACCTGCTCGAGATGCATCTGTGGATGCATGCCAAGGTGCGGTTGGCCTTCCTGACTGCCTCTCCACACTGCCGGCCCGTGTTCATCTTGGAGTCAATGATCACTCCCAGATCCCTTTCCGCCTCCGTGCTGACAAGAGGGGAGTTCCCCAACCTGTAGGTATGGTGCCGGTTGTTCCTCCCGAGGTGCATCACCTTGCACTTGTCTGTGTTGAAACCCATCCTAGTCTCGTCCACCCACCCTTGTAACCTGTCTAGGTCTGATTGTAGTCTGTTGCATCCTTCCAAAGTTCCCACGTCCCCCCACATCTTAGTGTCATCAGCAAATTTGAACAGGGTGCTTTTTACCCCCTCGTCCAAATCGCTGATGAAGATGTTGAACAGTGCGGGCCCGAGGACCGAGCCCTGCGGAACCCCACTGCCCACGTCCTTCCAGGCTGAGAAGGACCCATCTACTACCACCCTCTGGGTGCGGCCCTCCAGCCAGTTGGCGACCCATTTGACTGTGTGGGTGTCTACACCACAGCCCCCCAGTTTCTTAATGAGAACAGGGTGAGAGACAGTGTCAAAAGCCTTCCGGAAGTCCAGGAAGATTATATCCACTGCTACCCCTGCATCTAATGATCTGGTGATCTGATCGTAAAAGGCCATTCTCATTTATTTTGTTTCAAAATGTTTTTATAAAAGTAAGGAGAGGGAGAGAAAGTTCACCTTAAATAAGTATTTAATACCTCCTAGCACTTTTCCCAAAATTCAACATTTTGAAAAGTTTGTTGCAGCCAAACCTTTACTTTTATGTTGGGTTCTACAAAGTTTGAATTATTTACCCTAGCTCATTTACAACTTACAGTAAGAAGAAAACAGCAGGAGGTTCTTTGGTTTGGGCAATCTCCAGCTATAAGGCAGGGGGGTTGTCAAAATGGGATATGTTTTTTGTCTAGAGGGGGCAGGTTTGGAGAAATATCCTCACTTCATCATAAACCAGTTGAAAGAAAGTCTTTAAAATTATACTTCTGATAATAAGAACTTGATTGAAAGGCAGTTAATGTCTGTAACCAAAAATCTCACAAAATGTTCATGAAAATGTTCTCAAAGCACACCTTCTAATGACATCTTTTGAAACACACGAAGTGAAATAAGAACAATTTCTTTGCATTATGTCATCTTGTTAAGTACCTATAGTGTTGGTGAATTTGTAAACATCTGAGAAAGTTACTGTCCTTTTTTGGAAAAAAAAAGTGGGGGGATTAAAAATACATCAAAATGGGCTAAGACTAAAGTACCTGTTACCCAGGTACTTAACAGTGCCCATCTACAACATTCAGTGCCCATGTACAACATATCAGTCCAGAAAAAAGTATGATTTTATCCGTGGCTGGCAAATTTTCAGAGTCATGGGCTGGAGCAACATGGCTTGGGTCTGAGATGCCTAGTATTCCAACCTGGTCACTGCTGCAGTGATTTTTCTCTGACACTGTTTCTTCCTGCCCCCCCAGTTCTGGCCCTGGTGCAGTTCCCAGATGTCCAGCCCTGATGCAGGTGTGGGAAAGCCCCTCATCACAAGCCCCATGGTGCCTGTGAAGAAATCTCCTCCCCCTCTCTGTGAACATCACTTGGTTCAGCCCAGATGACCCCTCTCCTTCCCTGCTCCTTGTGGTTCAGGCTGGTCAGGTGACCTGGCCAGATAAAATTCCTTGAAGCGGGGATCTCTGTCCTCCGTCTGGTGGGCATCTTGACATTAAAGTACAAGCATGTACCCCAGGCAGCAGCTTGGTCATTTTGGTAAGTAGAAACCGGGAAACCTGCCAGGAGTTAAAAATAGGCAAGTATAGGCAAGTTGTGTCTTAAAAGGGTCACTGTACCTAGTCTCTGTAAAGACTCAAGTTGGGTTTTTCTGTTTGCTCAAAGTGTATTCTGACTCACCTCATCCAACCCCCCTCCCCTTGATCAATAAAGGTGTTGGGTTACATCCTGCATTGCTGTGCTACTGAGCAGGGCACAGAGAGGACTTCCACCCCCTACCTGGCCAGCAAAGTTTTTTTCTTATTTTCCCTCAGTTTTTTTCCTGACGCTACCTAGGGATGCTTTGGGCTGAAAGAAAAATACCCAGAAATATTACTGTAGGCAAAGCACACCCTAGGTTCATGGGGTCTGTGTGCACCAGACTGCACAGAGCCCTGATAAAGACCAGTGCCCGGGTGGTGGCAACATTACCTTAGGCTTGTGGAGGTTCTCCAGGAATCAGGACAGACTTCCCAAGGGATACACTTGAAGTGAGTTTTTGGGCCTGGCACAGTGAGGTGGATGTCTCTGCAAAGTAGCACCCCCTACTGTGCCACCACAGTGCCAACATGCCACCAAAGCCCACAGGCCATACCTTTGCCAATCCCTGTTTTATGTGATGGGTTTTCAAAAAAAAATTACCCAATTAGAGCTCATTTGCCTGGATCAAGAATTGTCTATACCACTGATAAAATAGAAAAAATGTGGGAAATATAAAACCATATTATATGTTAGATGGGGTGCATCTACACAAGGGGCAGGAAATTATTTCAGGTGGAGGGCCACTTACTGAGTTTTGGCAAGCTGTTGAGGTCACATGGGTAGCACTGCCTCCTCACAGGTGCACCTTGTCCTGGTCGCCATCTTGTGACTGGAAGTCCCACTCCCTAAACCCTGACCTTTGCCACCAGAAGTCCCTCCCCTTCCCCCCAGAAGCACTCCTTTCAACAAGGGTTTTTGTCGTCTTGGAACCACAAAAATACCAAATTATATTCTAAAAGTCAAACATCTACAGCATTCATTAATTTGATTTCAAAAAATATTTTTGTCTTGATTCACATATGTTTGTGTAGTGTACATAAGGGTGAATGCACAACAGCTTAAAAGGAAGTCTTACTGCTGTATATTGTGAGGAGGTGGGGGCATGAGGGGTGGGTATAGGATTGTGGAGGGATATGGGTGTGTAGGTATATGGGGTGTCGGGGAGGGTGTGGGTGTGGGTGTGTGTGGAGCAGGGTTTGTGGGGGGGTGAGTGTGGAGTGAGGGAGCATGTGTGGCTGTGTGGATACATGGGGCGTGGGTGGGTATGGGGTTTGTGGGCGATATGGTTGTGGGTATATGGGTGGGATTGTGGGGGTGGATAGGTGTGGGTATGGGTTGAGGGAGCATGTGGGTATGTATGGATATATGGGGTTTGTGGGAGGGTGTGTGAGGGGAGGGTAGCTGGGGTGTGTGAGAGGGTGTGGGTGTGGGGTCTGCATGTATGGTAGTGTTAGGGTGCGTGTGGGTGTATGTATATGGAGGGGTGTGCATGTGAGACTACCCTATGAACACTTTCTCTCTCTCTCTTTCTCTACCTCACTGCACACACACACATGCTGTCCCTCCCTCATTGCTCTCTCTCTCCCCCTCTCTCCCTCCATCCCACATTGCATGGAAAAACGCAACACCACCCCCCCAACTCCTGGACCTGGGGTACCAGCACTGGCCCTGTGCTCCCACAGTCTGGTCATGTAGCCAGGAGCCACGTGGTGCAGGAACAATCAGTGAGTGGGCAGGGAAGCGCTGAAATTGCCAGCAGGTAGGGGGGAGTGGGAGCGAGTGAACACGCAGGAATACAGGGCCCGTGCTGGTGTCCTGGGGCCAGCACCAGCAGGGCCCAGAGTAGGGTGGCAAGAATGCTGGGACCTGGCTGTCAGGGGCTCTATGGAGCTGGGCCAGCTCCTCCCCTACTTGCTGGTGCAGCCCAACCCACTTCCATAGACCCCTTTCAGCCTGTGCCCCGTGCTCCTGCCACCCTGTTCTGGGCCTCACCGATGCTGGCCCTGGGACACCCTTGCAGCGCCGTGCTCCCATTCAGCTGTTGCTGAGCTCCCATGCTCCTGCTCGCTCCTACTTCCCTCCCTCCATTGCTGCTTTCCCCACTTTCCTGCCTGCCACCACAGCACTCTGGCACCACGTGGTTCCTGGCTGCATGGCCGCAACCTCAGGACTCAGCAGGAGCCAGCCTGGCCCCAGTGATTGGAGTGTTCACCTGTGGTCCTCCCCTACCCCCCGCTACCACACACACATTCTTATCTGAGTTTCCTTCTCCGGTGCAGGGAGGCAGGAACACCCCACAGTCCCAGGCCAGATATCTTTAGGCAGGAACTTCTGGTTTGAGGGGAAGGGGCTGGGAGAGGTGGGGTCGGTGCACCTGGCTGCTGGGTCCTGCCACTGGTTTCCCCTGGGGCCTCCTGCCCTTGGCTCCTATTATCTTTGACAGGCAGCCTTGGGCAGATAAATATTAATTTTCTAAAATTTTAGGGGCCCCGTTGGCTGGATAGAATGGCCTGGTGGGCTGGATCTGGCCTGAGGGTTGTATTGTGCCTGCCCCTGGTCTATACTTGCCTTAATGTGCAGTAGTTACTAAGCATTTCATTTAGTACTTGCTTAATGAAGTACTAACTAAATGTGCAGTAACAACAGTTACTGCTCAGTAGCTCTAGCGCATGGTTTTCTGTGATGCTTACTGCTCAGTATCCTAATATCACTGCACAGTAGCATGTTAGTATGGTTTTTGGCCAGCACGCGACAGTCAGCATCTCATGTGCCCATGGACTGCAACATAGACAAAAAAAATGCTGTAGTTTTTAGCTTTTTTTGCACCGCCCTTCTGGATGTATTATTTAAATCCTTTTTGGTGGGAATATGATATTGTTGTATTTTCTAAAGATCTGTCTTTCCCAGAAGACACACCATATTGATATAATTCCAAATAAAGATAAGAAGCTGCATTTCTTTCCAGATACATATTTCTCTCATCCTTTTCTAAAGTCTACATACATGACAATGTGAGAATCACATGAAGCTATGCTGACCAATCTCAACACAAGGGGACATTATACATTTGCAAATACCTGCTCTTGAATTTCTCCTATTATAGCAGTCAGGACACCCGTGTAGAAAAATACCTTTTATTTTTTAATAAAAATATATGTATATGTGAGGGGGAGAGTGAGCAGATATTTAAATATTTCTGGAGGGTTTTTTTTAACCTTTTAGGTTGTGAAAGGGCAGTTGCTGAAAACCTAGGAAGTCAGATTAGAAGCTATAAAGCCAGCTTTCCTGATGGAAAAACTATCTGCTGGAACCCCCCAACTGCATTTCCTATGGAGAAAGTTAACTGGAAATTTGAGGAGCCAGCACTAATGAGCCTTATGAAACAGCATAGTCAGGACAGAAATGTCATGTTGTCAGTATCAGAGCCAGAACTATGTCTCACTGGAATACTAATTAAGCTAAAATATCATCATTCAGAATCCACTAACTAATTGGAAAAAAAATCAAATGTTAACCAGTAGAAGGAACCAGCATATATCCCTGGAGAGTCAGCATCTCAAGATAAGTTGGAGCCAGAAACCAGTAGCAGCAATATCCATGTCTTGCATTCTAGACATTACAGCATGTGCTTACTTCAAATAACAATTTCAAAAAATAATGCTAGGACCAGATTAGATAAACACTTTATAGGCAAAGATAGATAGAGGGTACTTCTGAACTTACAAAAAAGGTAAGTTCACCTTTAAATTTAAACTCTGACTTCGGTAGAATATGGTCAAGCATGTTTTTGTAATTAATGTGGCTATGTTTGAGAAGTACATTTGGTTTTACTAATGGTAGCAGTACTAGTGGAAAATGTGTATGTTATGATTTCAAGTGCTCACTCAGGAGGGGAAAAAAACCCAATTACTAAAAATGGAAGTAAAGATGAGACTACAAAAATGGAAATGCAAATAATACTATATAAAGACAATTAAAAAATTGTGAAGGAGGGAGAAATTGAAAGATTATATAAGGGACTAAGGAAGCTAGAAGAACACTGAGAGAAGGAAAGAAGTTATAAGAGGTAGAGATATTTCATGATAAATGGAAGAAAAGGGGAAAAAACTAAATAAAAGAGAATGGAAAAGGTATGTCATTCCATGTTAAATATACAAAGTTTGACAGGCTTGTTCATATGCACATTTAGTAGTATACTAAAAGAAGATAATTTGCTGGTAGTTGAACTGTTAACTGGGTTGGGTTGTCCAAGCCTAACTAAGGCTGCCACTAAGCTGACAATTTTTCAGTTATCATGATGTTTTTGTGTGATAAATACATTTTCTCCATCTGAAAAGGACCAAAGATAAGGTTATCAGTTCATACCAATGTTAATTAACAAGCCACCAGATTCCAACAAATTTCAGTTACAACTGAGCCTCAATCCGACAGCTATGGGATTGAGAATGTATTGCATTCATTTGCTGGCATATACAGTTCTGATTGTCTTCTGTGAGTGCTGTAACAATAAACTGCTCTATAACCCAGTACACTTTTTTTAACTTATCAAATTAACCTCTGATTTCTCTAAGTGGCTTTCTTATATCTTCACCACTTAATCAAAGTACTTGTTAGAGTAAATCAAACATGCGCTGAAAAAAAATCAGGTCCAGAAATGTTAGACAATATATTTTTGAATGAATTATATTTTCATTATTGTAATGTCAGTTTTTGAATATCTTTTTTTTTTGTCTTTCCAAGTATAGGTCTAGAAATAAATGTAGTCTCAGTTCCAGTTCTCGCAGTTATCTTCAACCCTCCTTCATATGTGTGTGACTGTTTATACAAGAACAGTATTTCTTGTTACTCTTAGTCACAGCTGGTTTCCATGTGTTACCTTCATGTATCATCCTCACAGCATCTCCCTGTGGAGTTAAGATCTTCATGTTTGTATTTATAGTATTGCCTTTTATATAGTCTGACTGTGGCATTTGCTTCAAATTTGACCTGGTGCTGCTATTAATAGAAATGCTTTCAGAAGGGTAAAAAGTATACCCAATAGAAATGTTTTTATTATGGTAAAACATAGTTACTTCCTTCAGGAAGAGTGTTTACCAGGTCCAATAAAGCTTGAATAAACTTGCATGCCTGTAGTGTTGATTACAGCCAGTAAGCACATCTGTGGATTTTTTCAATGTTAAGCATGATTTTTTTTCTTTTGAGATGAAAACCTCACACTGTGAACATAGTGGTCTAAGAAGCACTTCTGAGTAGACCTGCAAGTCTGTCTAGAAATAATGGAGATTTGGCTGTAGGAGGTTTTGGAGTATGATTTTGAGGTCCATTAAATCAGCATCAGCCGACCTGTTTGGCAGGCATGCCAAAAACTAGCCCCACACCCTCCTCTGTGCCATTCCAGTTGCCTTCCCATGTTCCCCTGTCTAATGTGCTGCTCTTTCAGCTTTCTGCCCTGTCTACTTTTGAGCTGCCTTCTCTCCCCCTCCACTGCCTGTGCCACTTACGGCACATACGCCACAGGTTGGCCATCCCTGCATTAGAATATGGTACATACTTGTATCTGGATATGGTAGTGCTTTTGAAATAAAAATGTATGTTAAATGTTCAAAATATCCCTAAATTTAAGTTGTCTATCTTAAATTTATTGGGTTGTATCTGCAGTTTAAGACATTTCATAGTGAGTCAGCCATTTTCGGGAAAAATTGACAATTCCCACTATCTTTTCTAGATAAGTGCCATACTTGATCGGACCAGTGGCCCATCTAGCCTAATATGCAGTCTCTGACAGTGGGAGCAGTAAATGCTTTAAGGGGAGAACTCATGAACAGGGTAAATCTAGAGTGATCTACATCCTGTCGTGTACTTCCTGGCATCCACCACCATTCAAAGATGCCAGAGAGTATACGTCTGACTGCTCTGTTTAATAGCTATTAATGGATCTATGATTTATGAATTAGTCTAGCTCCTTCCTGAACCTGACTATACTATCTGCCTCTACAACAATCATTTAACCTGATGATTACATAGCACACACCACCTCTTTAATATGTTTTGTAGCCCCTGTAAGTATAGTATGTCCTTGACTGTAAGAACTAGACCTTACCCCAAAGTGTTTATTATCTGCTGATAGATTTAAAAGACATGACATACAGCAAGGGGGTCTGAAATAAAAAAGGATATTGGTTACAGATATATTATTAGGTGGGTATTCACCAGAGGCATAATTGTCTTTTGATTTAAATGATTTTATAGTTTTGGAGACTACTTCTATGAAAATGGATTTTTTCCAGAGTCTACCTCTGTTTCATATCTCCCAATTTTGCACACTACACTTTTGTTTTTAATGGCATTCTACTTCTTTTCATTCTCCAAGTATTTTCATACTTACCTTTCATAACCAAACAACCTATGTCATACAGTATTGAAATATGTATCTGCCCAAACTGAGCCACTGCATGAGCGACTTGTGACCGAAATTGTTTTCTAACCCATCTCCCCACTGTGTGACTTTTCTGTTCCATCACATTTAAAAGAGCTGTGTGTTCATTCCCCTGCAACCAAGGCAAAGTCTACCTGAAAGTCAGTGGGGCTCCTCATGAAAAACAAGGGGGCTGAAGTGTTCAAAAAAACTCCATGTTGTTGTTACAGGGAAAGACTTTCAATTCATAATCAAATCTGTTTTCTTCTTAACACATTTCCTTTGAGGGCTAACAATGAGAGCATACAGAATAGTTTGAATTGAGAGGAACATATGAGTTTGAAAAGGTGATATTGCAATGATTAGACCCAGTCAATATTAGCATTCTTTCACAGTTGTTCATATAGTGCGGACTATAGAAAAGGTGATAGAGCCTCATGGGATGCAGATGGAAACACCAAGATTCCTGCTTCTGCACTGTAGAGTAGAAGCACTAATTTTCAGCAGTCACCAGGGTCTAGTGTCATTTTTTATTGTAACAACTTTTACTACAGTGTATTGCACCACGATTGATTTTTGGAATCTGCATTGCTACTTACCAAATTCATTATTGGAGGCATTGCTACAACTTCTATGTTGTTTTTACCTTAGAATAACCTTTGCTTTATTAACTTTCTCTTTCTATTTTAAGTGGTGTAAATGTTTCATTGCAAGGCCATGTTTAAAAGTTAAAAAGGAAAAAAAAATGACATAGATCACAGGAGTTGAATAGGAAACTGCTTCATAGTAGCTCTGCCTCACTTGTACTCTGGCATTGCATCATCCATTTGTTAAAGAACCACCCCGAGACTATAACATTGCTTGGTGTTATATGTGACTATATGAAAGAGAATCGTATGTGCTGAAATGGCAAAGAGAATTTGGGGCAGAGTTAAGACCGTAACTCAATTTATTTTACGTGTGTGTGGTTTTGTCTGTAAAAATTCTGGTGTTATTGTAACACTGTTTTTTTTCCAATTTCATACAGACGGTTTTAGTTTTGGAAAGCACTTCAGCAGTGAACTAGGTAATTAATAATTTGTCAAAGCACAGGAGAGAAGGAAAGACAGAGAAGTTTAAATAATGCACCTTGTTGCTGCCATATGTTAAATTAAACATTCTGATGCAATTTTTAGAAAGTCAAAAAAACTCAATGTACTCAATGGTAGGTGACTTGGCCATTGATTCAGCTGGAAAATTCTAAGTGTGGAGTCAATTCTGGTAACCTGCCATGAAATCAAATGCTTTTTCTAGCCAATATAGATGGAGCAGCAGAGACACAACAGGAAACAAACCAGTATAGCTTCTCTCCATCTTTTTTTTTTCAAAATGCACATTGAACACTTTGGAAGTACAAAAGGCCATTATCTGCTAAAACTTTTCCAAAATGCAAATTGGTGTCCCTGAAAATCCCTAGTACTGAGCTGTTTGAATAATCTAAATACCAGAATTTGTTTGCACAGTAAGCCATGGTAAGTGACATGAGAAGTGGTCATTGGTCTCTTAAATAGACACACATATAGAAATGAATTAATACGGAAAAAAATCATTTTGTGATCGAGAGAAAAGAAACAAAGGTGAAGGCCCAGATTTTCTGCAGTTGCACTGTAATGGATGTGAGGATAATGGTATTCAAAAACATACATCCAAGTCTCTGTTTCTCATGTTGGTTGAGTGTAATGTTGTTGATGCCTATCTGATTTTTACCCAGATCAGGAATTGAAAGTCTTCGTTCAGTGCCAGGTTGAATACCTGACCCTAATGTGCCATGTCCTGGAACTGGACCTTCAGGAATTGGTCACCAGTTTCCAAAGTAAACTGCTGACTTTAAAAAATAGAGGACCCCACCCTCTGCCTACTACCCTCCTCACTCTCTGCCTACACCTCCTATCCATCTCATGCCAATTGCATGCTAGTTCAGCCAATGGAGCATGCATGGGGGTGTGGGATGGTGCTTCTCTGGGAATAGTTTCAACACAAGGTGGTAACCTCAGCTGAGTGCCATCTTCACTATTCCAATAGATGTGCAGAGGTGGTCTATGTTATTTCTGTACTCACTGAACCTCCTTTATACTGGAGGAATCCATGGCTGTGGAGAGCTAGCATTTTCTGCCTCTTGAGCAACTTTAAGGGGTTTGCCAGACAAGAGATTCTAGTCTGAAGGGAATCTCAGTGAATAAACAGGCAGTCACATAGGGAGAGCTTCCTACCCAGAAAATGACCTACATGACCAAGTAAGTCTTCTCAAAACCACTGTAGCCCTCTCTATGATTCATGAGTGGATCACATAGCTTCACATCCAGAATCACTTGCCTTCCCATGTCTGGTTCAACCTCCAGTAACATTGCTGAGAGTGCCCAGGAAGCAATGTTGTGTAGAGTGCAACTATACAGTATCCCCATGCACAGGTCTATCTCATCCTGTTGAGCAGAACCATGGTGAGCTTTGATGGCTTTCTCAGCAGATAGATCAGTGATTCTCAACTGGGGTGAGGTGAGATCCTTTTAAGGATGTTGAGGGGTGCTGTGAAATAATAGCACTATTAGGTGCACAAATATCTACACATAATTCACCAGAAAAAATCCAAAGATTTCAAATAGGAATCCATAGAGTCAAAAGCATTCTGATTCACTGTGATCTTTGCAACAGAAGAATTACACTGTTAAGTTTCCATAATCAAACTTGAGTGAAAACTAAGAGCTGACATTTCCCGAGCAGTGTATTGAATCTAACACGAGGTGCCTTGAGTCTAAAAGGTTGAGAACTACGGCTGTAGATGGTGAGATAGTGATAAAACTTGACCTTCAGAAAGTACATTTCTTACTGAAATAATGATACTCATCCAGTAAGGAATGTCATAAAATAAGCTTTTTACTAGTAAATAAATAGTAAAATAGCTTTTAATATAATAACTTAGAATAACAAGAAACTGAAGTTTCACCGAGATGGAGGCCAAAAGGAATATGATTTCAGATATTGCTTAAGCTCTGATACTGACTTGCAAGGATTTTGATTTGTAGAGACATAATGTTGATACATATAGGGCACATCTGCATGAGACACGTTAATGTGCATTAGAGTAATCTAATGCACATTGAAGTGTCAGTAAAAAACTGTGCGCTATGCTAATGTGCATTAGATTAGTCTAAGGTGCATTTTTCTAGTACCTGAAAATCCAGGTCATCTATGAGATGCTCGAGAGTGGCGGGGGTGCTTTACCTGCAGCGTCACATGTATTCAGCATCCTATGCCTCAAAATTGCAATGGGGCACTTGAACTAAAGCTCATTTGAAGCATGAGGATGCCAAATAGAAGTCACATGGGGGCTGCTGGAGTGCATATGCTGGAGCACATCATAGCATGTGTTGGACAGACATCCAGCACGTGTATAGGTGCCCCACAGGTACTATATTTAATGCATATTAGCTAGCGTGCATTAGCGCATGTGTAGACACTTACTAGGAGCAAATTTGGTCCTGATCAGCCAGTCCACTAGGAGACCAGCCTCGAGCCAGGGGCAGAGAACCATGATTGAGACCCTCTTCAGCCATAAGGTAGGGGAAGCTCCTCTGCCCTTTGGGCCCTGGGACCAGCTGCTGTCTGCTTCTGGCCATTGGAGGTTTCCTTGGTGGGCCTGTCTGTGTGGCAGCAGTGCTGTACAGCCCTGGTGGGAGCCAGAGGACTCTGCTGCTTGCTCCATTGCCCCTGGGTATAGTGCCCCTGTGTTGTGGGCATGTGCTGGCTCCAGCACTCAAGCAAGTCCCTGGCCTTGCTCTTGGGACCTTGTGGTGCACTTGCCTGCAGACCCTGACAGAGGCAGCCCATGCACATGCCAGCCTCTCAGACCCCAGGGCACTCAGCCCAGGGCTCTGGGTAGCAAGAGAAACTGTGGACCTCATGGCCATTTGGTATGACCCAGAGGTGTAGTGGCATTTCAGCTGGGGCATGTAGGCCAATGCCCATATTTATGAGGAGCATGGGCATGACCACTCCAGGAGGTGTGTGGGATCAAAGTGATGGCCCTGCAGACACACTGGTCATGGACCACAACAGGCAGTTCAGGGTAGCTCACAGAACCATGCCCTGCATGCAGGAGCTGGACAGGTTCCTTGATCCCAGGGACCAAGAGCAGCATATTTATTCAAGCACAACAGCCTCCTGGAGCCCCCACTGCAACCCAACCCTGAAGAGGAGTCCCCAGAGGAGGGCCTCTTAGTCCAGCAGTGCCAGCGGCCAACTTGCTCCCTGCTCATGGCCTCCTCCAGGCTGGCACCTGCCCTAGCAACTATGGGCACATAGAGTGGGGAGAAGAGGTAGAGAGGTTCCCACCTACGGCTAGCTCCAGCTCCTCCCTGGAGTGGGGCCCTGGCCATGTGACCAGACACTGGGCCTCCACCCTCCAGCACTCCACAAGCAGCCGGACCACCTCTTGACCACCAGGCTCCAAGATTGCCCCCACACCCTCACCACTTACTCTTAGTTGCAGCTCTAGCTCCAGCTCCAGCTCCAGCTCCACTCTGACCCAAAGCATGAGCACATGTTGGCTCCATTCCCTAACTGGTGAAGCAGCAGTGGTTTTAGTGGTGGCAATTCCAGCCCCAGTCCCACCCCTCATCAGGGTCAGAATCACAACCAGGGCTGGGGCCACCACCACCACCACTGCTGCTGGGCCAGGGGCAGTTGGAGTGGGAGGACAGAGATGGCAGTAGAGAGTCATCCCAGGGCAGGTGGCTACTGCAGCTCTAGTTTCAACACAGGCTCAGGGTCAGAGATGGCCCCACTGGCTCTGAGCCTGTGTTGAGACCAGAGCCAGAGCTGCAGTAGGCACCTGATCCTCACCTTGTACTCAAATCCAAGACAAGGGGTTTTTTTCCTCTTATGCTGAATGGGGAAAAATCTTGTCTTGGATTTCAATACTTTTGCTATAAATGATATATTTATGCAATGGTTCCTGTTAACAGGCTTCAGAAGAACTCTCTCCATATTCCTCAGTTGATTTCCTATTCAGTATCTAAAAAATGTTATCCTGGTTCTACAGAGAGCAAAATAAATAGGTTTTTAATTCTACATTATCTGTAGTTTTTGTTGGTACAAAAGTATCACTTCATACCACACTTCATAGTACATTTCATACCAGCATACACTGTTTTCAAGTTGGGCTGGGAAGTGCTCTTAACTTTGCTCTTATTTGTCCTGGCTTGACTTCTCTTTCTTTGTGCTTTACTCAGAGTGGAAAGCTCTGTGTTCGTTCAGAAAACAAGTTACATGTTTTGGTGCATTTTATGACCCCACTGTAATACCTAATCCAGTATCCCCTGGCTGTCTAGACCTGCTAGTGTATTGAACAGCCCACAAAAAAAATAGAGAGAAATAAGTATATAATATTTGTGGTATTGCTAATGTAAAAAAGCTGAGCAGATAAAAACTTTCTTTGAAGGATGTAATGAAGGTTGGCATCCAAAAGAGCCATAAAAATGGATTCGTCTCACTTTTAGAGCCAGGGTTTCTCTCCAATATTCATCTTTTGTTATTCATATTGCCTTTCTTTTTCATGTCCTTATGACAAGGTAGCAGAATTCACAGATTCCTAGGAATCTGACAGACTGTACCATGAGTGCTTGTGCTATGGCCTCAAACTTATGACCTCTGGGCTATCAACCGGCATGTGTAGATGAAATGGGGACCCTAAATTGAAGTGGTGAGTTTTAAAAAACACCATTTCAATTTAGGGATGATTAAATCCCCACGTCACACACACACCCTGCTGACTTACCTGCCTCTCCAGCGGAGAGTGGAGGGCAAGCTGCCAGTGAGCAGAGTAGTCCCTGGGCTGCAGGGGAGGCTGCTTCTTCCCTCTGTGGCAGTGATGCCCCCCTGCTCCCCAGGCAGCACCTGCCTGCAGGCACCCAGCTCAGATAGTCTTGGGTGGCACCACAGCCATGGACGGAAGCACCGCGTCCCCATGCAGCTAAGACAGGCAGGCAGGCTTCAGGTGGTGGTGGGGAAAATAAGATCAGGCTTGCCACTTTTCTTGGGTGGAGCCTGCTTTCCTGGGCTGCTGCCAGGTTGCTTGCAGGGCTTCCTGCAGAGCTATATGGAGCTGCATGAAGCCTGGTGTGTTGCTTCACGGCTGTAGGGGCAGCAAACTAAGACTCCTCGAAAGAGTTTTAGTTTGCCACACCCCTAGTCATTTAGGGCACATTATGCTGCCGAATTTCCTATAGTGGCTGGAATTAATGTGCAGTATGCTTCCAAAGCATGCAAACACAGACACCCATTAAGTGGTGCAAAAGCATTTAGCCCACTTTAAAGTGTTGTGCACACAAGCCTCTCATTTTGTCTACATACAGCCCCTGTTCTTTAAATGCCCTTATTTGTCTTAGTATGACATTACTATAGACATAATAGAAAATTAGGGTTGCAAGGGACCTCTGGAGGTCATTTAGTCCAACACCCTGCTCAAAGCAGGACCATCCCCAAATAGATTATCCCACCCAAGGCTTTGTGCATTGCATCTCCAAGGATAGAGATTCACGAACCTCTCTGGGTATCCTGTTCCAGCTTTACTACCCTCCTAGTGAGAAAATTCTTCCTAATATCTAATCTAAACTTCCCTTGCTGCAACTTGAGATTGATGCTCCTTGTTCTATCATCTGCCACCAATGAAAACAGTCTAACTCTATCCTCTTTCAAACCTCCCTTCAGGTAGTTGAAGTCTGCTATTAAATCCCCTCTCAGTCTTCTCTTCTTCAAACTAAAAAAGTCCAGTTCCTTCAGCCTCTCCTCATAAGCTATGTGCTGCAGCACCATCACCATTTCTGTTGCCCTCCACCGGGCTCTCTCCAATTTGTCCACATCCTTGCAGTAGTGGGGGGCCCAAAACTAAACTCCTGATGTGGCCTCACCAGTGCTGAATAGAGGGGAAGAATCACTTCCCTTGACCTGCTGGCAACACACCTACTAATGCAGCCCAATATGCCATTTTTAACAAGGGCACACTGTTTGCTCATATTCAGCTTAACCCCAAGTCCTTTTCGCAGAGCTGCTGCCCAGCCAGTCAGCCCTCAGTCTGTACTGGTGCATGTGATTTTTCTGGCCTAAGTGCAAGACTTTGCACTTGTCCCCATTGAACCTCATGAGATTCCTTTTGGCTCAATCCTCCAATTTGTCTACATCATTCTGAATCCTAGCCCTCCAGCATATTTACTACTCCCCCCAGCTTTGTGTCACCAGCAGACTTACTGAGGGTGCACTCTATGCCATCTTTCTGGTTGTTGATGAAGGCATTGAACAAAACCAGCCCCAGAACTAACCCCTGGGGCACTCCACTTGATACTGGCTGCCAACTAGACATCAAACCATTGATTACTACCCTCTGAGCCTGATGCTTCAGCCAGTTTTCTATCCACCTTACAGTCCATTCATCCAGCTCATACTTCCTTAGCTTGTTTAGGACAATGTTGTGGGAGACCATATCAAAAGCCTTGCTAAAATCAAGATATACCACATCCACTGGTCTCCTTGAATCCACGGAACTAGTCATCTCATCATAGAAGGCAATCAGGTTGGTCAGGCATGACTGTTCCCCATCACCTTCTTCTCCAAGTGCTTAGACATGGGTTCCTTGAGGATCTGCTTCATGGTTTTTCCAGAGACTGAGATGAGGCTGATTTGTCTGTAGTTCCCTGGCTCCTCCTTTTTCCCCTTCTTAAATATGGGCACTATGTTTGCCCTTCTCCAATCATCAGGGACCTCTCCTGATAGCCGTGGGTTTTCAAAGGTGATGGCCAGTGGCTCTGCAATCTCATCAGGCAACTCCCTCAGCATCCTCGGGTACATCCCATCCAGCCCCAGGGACTTGTATATGTCCAACTTTTATAAATAGTCCCTAACTTGTTCTTTCACCCTAATTGGCTGCTCACCTCCTCCCTAAATGGTGCTGCCAAGTGCATTATTCTAGGAGCTGACCTTGCCTGTAAAGACTGAGGTGAAAAGGCATTGAGCACTTCAGCCTTTTCTGCATCCTCTGTCACAAGGTTGCCTCCTTCATTCAAGGGCCCATGCTTTCTTTCCCTGATCCTCCTTTTGCTACCAACATACTTACAGAAACCCTTCTTGTTACCCTTCACATCCCTTGCTAGCTCCAAGTCCAATTGCGCTTTGGCCTTTCTGACTTCATCCCTGCATGCCCAAGCAATGCTTTTATACTCCTCTCTATCTATTTGTCCAAGTTTCCACTTCTTATAAGCTTCCTTTTAATGATCTAGTTTACTGAAGAGTTCCCTACTAAGCCAAGCTGGTCTTCTGCCATACTTGCTAGTCTTCCTGCACATCAGGATGGTTTGTTCCTGCACTCTCAGTAAGGCTTCTTTAAAGTATAGCCAGCTCTCCTGGATTCCTCTCCTCCTCAGACTGGCTTCCCAGGGGATCTTGCCCATGAGTTCCCTCAGTGAGTCAAAGCCTGCTTGTCTGAAGTCAAGGGTCCTTACTCTGCTGCTCTCCATCCATTTTTTCCTAAGGATCCTGAACTCAATCATCTCATGGTCACTGCTTCCCAAGTTGCCGTCCACTACTACATTCCCCACCAATTCATCCCTGTTTGTGAGCAGCAGGTCAGGAAGAGCATGGCCCCTACCTGGCTACTCCAGATTGGGATTTTTCATTCTTGCACCCTCAGTGAGGTTTCCTTAAAATACAGTCTGCTCTCCTGGATTCCTTTCCCCTTCAGACTGGCCTCCCAAGAGATCCTGTCCATCAGTTCCCTGAGTGAGTAAAAGTCTGCTGTTCTGAAGTCCAAGGTCCTTACTCTGCTGCTTTCCTTCCTTTGTTCCTTAGGATCCTGAACTCAATCATTTCATGGTCACTGTTGCCCACTTCCACATTTCCCACCAATTCTTCCCTGTTTGTGAGCAGCAGGTCAAGAGCATGGCCCCTAGTTGGCTACTCCAGTACTTGCATCAGGAAATTGTCCCCAACACTCTCCAAAAATGTCCTGGCTTACCTACACACTGCTGGATTGCCCTCCCAGCAAATGGCAAGGTGATTTAAGTCCCCCTTAAGAAACAGGCCTTGTGACTGGGAAACTTCCACTAGCTACTTGAAGAAAATCTTATCTACCATCTCCTCCTGGTCCAGTGGTCTATAGCAGACACCCACTACAACATCACCCTTGTTATTCTCCCCTCTAACCTTAACCCACAGACTTTCAACAGGCCTATCTCCAGTTTCATACTGGGGCTCTGAGCCACCATGTGGCTCTTTTCCATAAAGTGCTATTCCTCCTCTTCTCCCCTGTCTATCCTTCCTGAAGTTTGTATCCATCCATGACAGTGCTCTAGTCATGTGAGCTATCCCACCAAGTCTCTGTTATTCCAATCACATCATAGTTCCATGACTGTGCAAGGACTTCCAATTCTTCCTGCTTGTTTCCCAGACTCTGTGCATTAATGTACAGGCACCTAAGGTAACTAGTTGATTGCCCTGATTTCTCATGAAGTATGAGAACACCTCGCCTGTTGCCCCTTCCTTCTTGTTCTTCCTCCAGGTCTTCCACTTCCCCACTTATCTCAGGGATTTGGTCTCTATCCCTGGTGAACCTAGTTTAATTCCTAATTATACCGAATTAACTTCCCTGTGAATGAAGAACAATAGTGACCTAATTTACTTACTCCAGATTCACACTGGGTGTATCTACGTGAGACGTTTACTGCAAAGTAGACTAATTATCTCCACAGCAAAATGTCTCTGTCTGTATGTGCAGAGATAAATTCCTTTCACAAGGAAATGTTATAAACAATATAAACTATAATAGGTAGTAACCCATTTTTGTAGTGTCTTTTTTTTTATGCCTTACTGTGTATATGTACATGAGATATCTACTGCAGAGTTGCCTAATTAGTCCAGCAGTAAAATGTCACTGTCTACACATGTGGTGCTTTTAAGAGGGACTAAACTAATTAACTCCTCCATAGGATAATACTGTCAAAGACAAATATTATCCTATGGTGGAGTTATTTATTCTGCCACAATGCCTGTGTGGACATTAACAGGACTGGCTGGGGCATAAGAATGCTTCAGTGCAGGGGCTACCTGCCAGCTAGTCCTGCACTAATGCACCTTTGTGCCCCAGCCAGACTCTCTGCAGCATGTTGAGCCAGGCTGGAGCAGCCCCTGGCTAGCGGGCTGACCTCCAGGACCCCCTTCCAGCTGCTCCCCCCTGGCTCAACGTGGTGCAGTCCCAAGTGCATATGAAAACAGCACATCTGGAAGCAATAAACTCCAGCATGATCTGTGCCAGAGTTTATTCAATCACCTTAATAGCACGTGTACATGCACCCACTGTGTTTTACTTGACTAATGTTCAAGCTAATTTTATTTAACCGGCATCTGGCATTTGCTTTTCACATTGTGAGGTAGTGTACAGATACCTAAATAAATAATTTTAGAAAAGAAAGGAAGCATTTCTTAAAGCCCTAGACTTGGACTTGGAAGATTTGAGATTCCTGGTTCTGTTAGAGATTTATCTTGTGACCTTAATCACCTTAATCACTTAATTAGGGTACTTACATTTCTGTAATAGTGCATGTAAACCCTGAACTGGAACAAGGGATAAAGAGAAGACTTGATTAATTCTGTCCAAGGATGAAGCCTGCAAAAATACTTTGGTAGAAAGGAACATTAGTTCGACTAAATCCCAGGAACCTCAGACTGGATATTTAAACAGTCTGTCATGGTTCCATATTGTCATAGTGAGAATGATAATAGAGCCTTTCTCCTTTTCCTTGACTGCTTAGATTTGTTGCCAGGCACAGATATTACACTTTTACCAGTATAATTGATCAAAACTGGTCTAAACTTGTACCAGAACAGAAGTTCAGTGCACGTTGACTGGTTTAAAAATGGTGGAATCTGGTCTAAGATAGGCAGCCTGTATGTCCCCCCACCAAAGGGTTAATGTGTGTTCTGTTTGCTACCAATCTAAACTATGCCGTTTACAGAAAACCATGCAATTTAGATTGCTTCAGGCTTTTTGAATGTCTGTACTTAACCTACGTGGTCTGGAGCAACAAATGAGTATATACAATATCTAGCACAATGTGATCCTAATCTTGGTACTGTAATATATACAATAAATAACTTATTGAAGCTGACTACTGTTAGAGACAGCACTTTTGTGGTCAGATGGATTTTCTAGTTCCATGGCTTATTGTTCATGCCCTGGTAACCTATCATCCATTGATGTGTAGATCTAGAAGTACTAACACCGCCTATAGGGTGCTATTCAAGTGATATGTTGATGATTGCTGGCTTATGCAATACTGCATAGCACCTCCTCCTACTTCTCAAGGTCTTGAGATGAGAGCTTTAAAATTAAAATTGCAAAGCTATTTTAATGTTTTTATTTTTAAAAATTTAAAGTTATTTCTCTACAATATTCCCTTTAAGAATGGCATGCTATTGGTCAGATGGCACCTAATTCTCATTTAGCAATGGACAGTGTTATTAATATACAATCAGACTCATAATATTAAGGGAACTTAATAAGGGAACATGAAAAATACAATCAAAGTTTTGCAGCTCTCCCAGACATTTTTCTACGGGTTGTCATATATGCAGTACATGATGGAGTGGCGTGGTCTAAAAGTTTCATCAACACTCATTTTGGATGACCACATTGGTCACTTGTGGATTCACCACTTGTGATTATGAAACCGACATAACTTGGGAGTGTGAAATCTGTTACCATACAATTGTGTATGTCTCTGAGAGGGATGGTGTGGTGTGGCATAAATGTAGTGGTTTGTGGTTAGGGTGGCTGTGTAATTTAAAAGTAATGAAGCCATACATCTGTTAAGAAGGACATCGCAGAACACTATTATTTTTTTTATTTGCGTATGCCATGCATGCTAAGAAAACTAGTTCAGGAATGTGCTAGACAGGTAATAAAAATCACGTTGGCACCCTTTCATGAATCTGTCCACTTATAATGGCCTTAATTGCCATGAATCCCAGTTCATGAAGTTATTAAAATCCTTTTTATAAAAGAGCTTTCTTCCCTTAAAAAGTCTCAGATTTAATTTCTACTCCAAGCCATCCCAGGCCTAGAAACAAGGACTGGTGGATCCCAACAGGAACTGGCAATCTCCCCTTGCTGATGGTGTTTAGACTTCCATTGTAACTCTGTCAAGACACAAGTTAAGACAAAATTTCTCTAGTAGGTAGCTTTTTGAATGATCTATGTTTTGAGCTATTTAGGAGTTTGGGCTGTTACTGCCTCATAAGTGTGCACAGGATAACCAAAGCAGTTGGCAGCATGATATAGGTAATTATCAAATAGCTCCACAATTTATTATGTGGCTATAACCTGAAATTATATATAACAAGCGTGTCCATACTACATACACATGCATGCACATACATTGGAGAAATACATTTTTTGGAGAGAAAAAAAAAGGTGGTATGTAGTACTGAGCTGCTTGGTTCCAGTACTTTCTGCACAGTGGTGGAAACAAACTCCTGGAAAGTAATATTTAGGGTAGGCCCATCAGGTAGGATTCCTCCGACAGAGGAAAAAAGAATTAAGAGGTGTTGTTCATTCTCCAAATATCACCAACTGGTATCCCCAAAAGAAGAAGTTACTCATTAGATTTGTAGGTTTCAGTTATAAGATTCTTCTTCTTCTTCAATTTGTTTTGAATAGCAGTGAAATAGTTAACAATGGTAACAGTTAAATTCTGGAGCACAAGTTGGCTTTTCAGAGATGGTGGGCATATACTGTGTACGTGCATGCTGCTCTACCCTACCTGACCCTAGTTTGAATTCTGTATATAAATGAAAAGATATGGTACAATAGAAACATGTGAATACACTATAAACATGTCTGCAAAGCCACAATTATGTGTTCAGAGGACAGTAACCTTTCATTTGAGGGTTCCCCTATCTCAGTATGAGCTCAGCTGTGTCAGTTTATATATAAAATCCCTTGGGTGGTTTTCAATATTTTTCAAAGCACCCTTCCAAGCCCGGAAAACTTGTCTGGCTGTTATTTCCTGCATATACAATTTCTATAGCAACAAACCCTCTCTTTATTCAACAAGCAAAAAAAAAATTGCATTAGCATCAACTACTGGTATCAAGCACGTTTGATAGTGTAGTCATGCAAGGATTTCACCAGTTAGAAACACTTAAGATATTTAAGAACTTGGACAGTTTAGAAACCATTCTTGTGGATAAACAACTATAACTTTTTAGTAGTCAATTATAAAAACAATTTAAAAAAGATAAACTCTTTATACGCATTTGGAATTGATTTTAGCTTTTGTCCAGGAGTTACAAAAATTCTTTGAACTGTTCTTCAAAAAAACAATTTATGCATAATATAAATTGCTTCTTAACATTTGTATTTAAGGAAGAGAATGTTAACCCTTTGAAATTAAGCATGCCAAGAACAACTGAGCTCATCTCTCAAAAAATGTTTGGTATGGCCCAAATTCAGGAAGATTGAGGTTTCCAAATGTCTGGAGCCATGTTATTTCCAGGTTCCCCAGTTAGAGTTCAAGACCGTTTTTTCCTTTGCTTTAGTTTAATCAAAGATACTACAGTATTACTAAGGTGGCATGTGCCTGTGTCTTTGAAGAGTTATATACCAGTAACTATATTTCCTTGAATAGTTCATCAGCACTGATCTACAATTATAGGACAATACTTGAGAGTGCATTTTAGATGCATGTTCATCAACTGAGGTAGGAACTCAGTGGATACCTTTTGTCAGGACCAAGGCCTTCTGGGCTCATGCACAGAGGCCTGGCTTGCAGTGCTGCCAAGTAGCCAGCTGAATGCTGGACCCAGCCCGACCTGGACCCTCCTGTGAGATTCCCAGTGAAAAACCATGTGACCCAGGGGAGACAATGGAAGCCGCAAGGCCCTGATGGGAAGGCTAAAAGCCTTCGACTTTCTGCAGGGTGCAGTCCAGGGTGGCCATCACAGAGGAAAGTCCGGTTGCCCTCCATCCTCTATTTATACAAAACCTAACGCCTTTATGTCAGGTTTCATATCAATAGAGGACAGAGGACAGAGTAGCAGAAAACTGGAATGCCCCCTATGATGGTCACCCTAGCACTGTCCCCACAACAATACTCCGGGTATCCCTGTTATGGACTTTGTGCCTAATTTGGGTATTTCTGCTCCTCTCCTAGACCTGGATCTGAATTTCTGCCTTGATCCTGTCTTGTTTCTGCCTTGAACACATGTGTCTTGCCTGTGACTTGTTCCTGTCTCACCTGTACCTTAGAACCCCCTTCCTTGCCTGTGCCTCAGACCCTTCAGCCTACCTGGCCCTGCATGTGAGATTCCTCAGCTCCTAACTTCTGGCCTGGCCTTGACCACAGACTTACTTCTTACTTGATCCCCTGGAGTGAACCATTAGTCTTGGACTGACATTTGGTATTCTGACCCTTGGCTTGGCTTCTGGATCTATGGTATTGTAGGCCTTTGGTTTCTAAGCCATGACAACCATCTGGGTCATACCCATGATACCTTTCCTCTAGTTTGGAGATGAGCATGTTTTCCTTCTGGTACCTGTGAATATGGAAGTGTCTTTCATATGGATCTGTAGGCTAGGAATTCCTGTCACTGGCCACTTTACATATCTCTTAATAACTCCCACTAGAATACAGTTACTGCTAAGAATTCCATGGGGTAAACTTACAGTTTTCAGTTCCTTACAGCTGTGTTACATGGGTTCCATACCTCTGATTATGCCAAACCACACCACTGATGATA
This sequence comes from Crocodylus siamensis, assembly GCF_052110815.1. Taxonomy (NCBI): domain Eukaryota; kingdom Metazoa; phylum Chordata; order Crocodylia; family Crocodylidae; genus Crocodylus; species Crocodylus siamensis. The sequence continues at coordinate 72,281,291 of NC_143397.1, read as the reverse complement.
TCTATATTTGTATCCAATGCTCTGAATCATGTATAGAGAGAGACAACAGAATGGCAATGGGCAAAAGGAGGATGGAAAGACTACCCAAGTCTCCACTATGTTACTCCTTCCCTGGTTGGGATGGAGCTCTGCTTCATATACTGTATTTTCTTGCTAACAATGTACACCTTTCCCCCAAAAACCAGCTGCTGGAAATTAGAATGTGGGAGAACTGTGGCATGAGCAGGTTCTGATGCTTACTAGGTGAAGCCAAAAGCAAAATCTACAGTATCCACTAGGAGGAGAATGAACAGGCTTAGCTCCCTACTTGCTGCTATGCTGTTACTTACTACAAGGAAAAATCTTTTTCTCTTTATTCTGCCATTCAAAAACAAGGTACATATTATATTCTGGGGCATGGTGGATGCAAGAAAATATGGTGATTCTGCCTTGATTGGTACTTGGCCCTATTTCCAAAAGCTTAACATGCTCCTCAGAGCCAGTGACCAACAGGTATATTAGAGTACATGTCTGGGGACTTGGTCAGTGATCTTCAGCCTTGCTGACAAACCTTTTCCAATAACATGGTCTTATGTTATGAAACTCGCTGGCCTAGTGAATCTTCAGCTTTGTTTATTTTTCAAAAGTTTTGAAAAAAAAAAAAAGCAGTGGATTTTTTTAAATCCAGGGTTGCAATAAGCATGTATCTGGCCTTGCTTTGTAGAAGAAGAGGTGATCTGGCCTAATGTATTTTTTTCATTAGACTTTCCCTTTTCTCTGTTACTCTCAATCTCTGTATTTGTTTTTTAATCTGAAATAGATTGTTCCTTCCTGTTCCTGTCTGGGATGGCATAGCATAAGGAAGCATGGCCTTGGCATTCCATTCCCCCACAGTTGTGTAACTTGGGGAGAAGCCAACTAATGAGGGGCACCAGAACTGCAGCTTCCTGAAGAATCTGTGGTGCTAAAGTTGAAGCAACCCTGTGCCTTCAGGACTGCTGAAGCAGACAGGAACAGGGACTCCGCACCACTTCTGTAGCAGTATCAGCAACAACCAGAGGCAGGCAGACCTCTTGACACCATTAGCAGCCTGGGACTTTGAGCCTCCAAGACTGACCCCCTCACCTCCCTCCCCACTCTCCAGTGCTCAGCACTCTCCCTCCTCTAATAGGGCTTTGCTCAGGAGGCAAAAGTTTGCTCAGTACACCTCTGTTTGCCTGCACCTTCCCCCAAGCTCTCCAGAGCTAGGGACAGAAATTACACATAAACTGGTATAAGTGATTAGAAACCAGTTCAAATCTGTTACACAACAAAAGTTCAATGCACATAACTGCTTTCAAAATGGCTGAAACTAGTTTAAGATAAACCTGGAGAGATATAGTATTAGACTTACCTGATTTAGGTTAAATCACTTTATTGAACTTCTGTCCCAGATCCCTTCCAGATTCAAATTAACTCGCAGCCCCTAGCATTCCAGAATGCTTTGCATCTCTCCCACAACCTCCCCTTCCCCCCCACCCTGCAGGGTGGGTTGGCTAGTCTTTGCCCAAGCTGTGGGTTCCAGCTGAGCAGGGGGGTGCTCCAGTGCCCCCTGGTTTTTGGTCTAGGGCACTTCAGGCATGTGGCTGCATTTCCAGAATCAAAATGAATGTCTGTTCACTTGCTTATTGGTTCAATCTATGCAGCTTAGACTAACTTGCAAAGATTGAATTGATTCAGCCTCGGGCTTTTTGACTGTCCGTACTTAGCCCAGGGATCCTCTATGCAAATCAGGATTTTCAGCTTCAGAAGGGGGTTTGGCAAGGCTGAAAATGCTTGATTCACCAACATCACATATTCAACCCCACATGGATTCCTGACCTCAGCTACTGTTAATGGCATCAGCACCTACATTTAGGCATCTACATTCACTGTACCATGTGATTGACCAAATAAACAAAGGTGCTTTGTGATTGTTTTAAAATTCTGTGTTAAGGATTCAAAATATTTGAAATTAAGGATTCAAAAGATTTGTAACACAAATATATATATATATATATATATATAAAAAAAGGGGAAATACTGAGCTATCCATATAATTACAGATGTGTGCTCCAGTTGTCTCAAGCAACTCCAAAATTATAAAAACAAATTGTGAAAGTGAGTCAGAATTGGAAATGTTATTTGCCACATTTATAATAGAACATTAAAGGTGTTATCCTTCATTCCACAATTAACCTCTGTGAGATAATTTATGATGGCCACTTTCTCAGGAGAGCAAATCATTGATGACAATGATTAAAGGCATTTTTTGGCACATCTCATAGTCTGTAACTGTTGATACTATAAACAAGAGAGTCCAAGGGACTCCACAGAAAAAGAAGAAAAATTCCCTCACATTCTTCAAGTATAGCTTAGCAGCTGCAGTAGCTGGCATTGACTATGAGAGCTGTGCAACGTTAAACTTTATGGTTTTCTAGGCATTTCAGGTACTATTTTATACCATTCCATTGTATCAAGCTTTCCATTATTTTTGGCAGTACATTCTCAGGAATGTCTGCTTCATTCAAAAGTAGTGCTGATGCCAGCCTCACAGTGAGAAAAGAGTAAAATTTAAAGAAAAAATAAAATGACACAGAAAGTACAAAAAAACTTCCACAAATTCACCCTCCGTTTCAGAAGATGACAATTGTTCTGGCGTATTAAAATCACTTGGGAAATTCAGTGATTATATTCTGTTTGCCAGAACTCAAGGATTTGTTTTGTTTGCTAAAATATTCAGAGGAATCAAAGTATCTCTTAGAGTAGAGAACTGGCTTCACTCGGCCTGAAAAATAGAAGTGGAAAAAAAGAACTTTGGATATCTCTATTACTGACGCACCTGCTTTGGGTCCAGACACATAGCAGAATATTTTGGCCCAATGGTTTGTGTAACTAAACTGCTGATAGTTTGGACAATGTTTAAAGTACTCTTTGAAGGCATTTCTTAGGTTTATGTCTAGACGTATAATCTGAAGATGACAAGCTGGGATGAGCTAGATTGCTAAAGACTCAGTTACAAGCAAAAAAGGGTAGTTTTGACAGCAACACTTCAGCCCCAGAAGGTGTTATGCCACCGACACTTCTCTGGAACCCAAGTGTTTCACTACTAACTTTTGTCTTGTGCAGATACAGACCAGCGGCAAATTGCAAACCAGTGCACTAGCTAAGGGATACCAGGGAACTAGGAGAAAATTTAAGCCAATGCTCTTCCATGTCCCACCTGCTTTGTTGCCCGAGTAACAGGCACAATCCCAGACCTGATGCCCAGGAATTCATTAGGAATTTAAGTCTCTGTGGGTGGTTAGAAGTAGGTGCAAGGGATATGTTCTCCCACACCTCCATAGTCTGAATCTAAAAATGACCTTGGATGGCTACTAGTAACCTGAGAAGGCCAGATTTTTGCCACACTCCTTGTACTGAATATTACATTATTCCATGACAAATAATCACCTGTTGAAACCAATAGGATTACTCGTGCAGTTATGTGGACCCATTGGCTTGAGTTATGATAGCAGAATCTGGATCAGAGGAAGCAGCAAAACCTGAATGAGAGCTTTTTTTTCTTTTACCTCTGCATTGAGCAATAGTTAGGGTGAGCCTTCTATTTACATCTTACGGAGGGAAGAAGATCCATTACAGTAATATCATGCCTGAGAACTGGGCCCTGTGTTTTACACCATGTTGAAATAGATCCTAGCAGAGTAAGGGTGTCTGATTCTTCTCATCAACCAGTTTCATACTACCACCATTGGCCCATGCTCTCATTCTCCCCTCTTGCCTGAGGGGGAGAGAGAGGAGAAGGGAACTGGGGGTGGGGGGAAGAGAGGAAGGGCAGGAGAGGGGGGAGAGGAGAAAGGTGGAGGGAAAGAAGGGGAGAGAGAGGGGGAGAGAGGGGGGAGAGGGGCGAGAGAAGGGGAGAAGGAAATGAGTGGCAGGATTAGGGGAGGGAAAAGGGGAGGAAGATGGGGGAGGGGGAGGGAAGAGGGCAGATGGGAGGAGGAGGGAGAGGGAGAGGGAGGAGGAGGGGTAGGAGAGGAGGCATAGGGAAGGATGAGAAGAGAAGTGGGGAAAAGGGGAAGGGAAGGTGGAAGACGGAGGGGGAGGGGGAAGGGGGAGATGAGGAGAGGGAGGGGAAGGGAGAGAGAAAGGAAGAGAGACATTACCTGGCAGTGATCACTACTGGGTGGGAGATGGATTATTTTTCCCTGGAATCACCATTTTCGTAGTAGAAGAAACTGTATGAATGCCTGTTCACTTGTGGTTTCTACTGGGACAGCTGAAATTCTCCTAGTAGAAATGTAGTGCTTTTTGTAACTGGAACCCAAAGCCTGCTACCTGTGCACAACAGAAGGAGAGGAGAGGGAAATGGACTCCTTTCTGGGAGCCAGACTGTGGGGACTCACAGGGAAAAAGGGGTGCAGTGAGCAACTTGGAAGAGACTCAAGGCTAGAGGCCATGGACTGCTAAGAAGCTCAGGAGGCCTGCAGAGCAAGAAAAGCCAAACAGTTTGTTAGGCTGAGCAGGAGCACCTGGGCCTATCTTCAGGGGCAGCGATCAGGTGACTGGAAGGGGCAGAGCTTGGCTACATATAAGCCCAGTTACTGAGCTGGGGCTGGCAGTTCAGGCCCACAGGTGGCAGGGAAGGGAAGGGAACAGGACAGAGAACAGAGCTGGCTGATAAGAAAAGCAAGGTTCTCTGGGGAGCGGAATTAATGCAGCTCCTTGTGAGGGTAGAAATCGCTATGGTCCTGAGGGGCTTAGAGTTGAGTTATAACTGAATGGTTAACATTTTGCGTTCAGGTTTTTTTCTATGTATTTAAGTTTAAGACTGAAGGATTGGGATTAGCTGCAAGGCAGAAGAGGCCATGAGTAGGGTACCTGGCAGGCATCCTCTGCTGTAGTGCTGAATCACTGGACCTGGGCTGAGGGGTCTCTGCTAGAGAAAAAGGGGAGGGGTCTCTGCTAGAGAAAAAGGGGTTGAAGCTGATAAGGTTGAAACCCCAACAAGGTTTGGGGCCTGAGAAAACCAGGGTTGATTCTGTGTAGAGCAAGAGCAAGAGAGAGATTCCCAAAGGGGAAGACAGAGAACTATCAGCAAGACAATGGATGTGGCTGAGGGGGTAGCAAAGGGGCCATGAGAACAGCCCTAAAGCACCCCAGACAAGACTACCCCAGTCTCAAGGGTAGCCTCCCTCCAAATACTCACCAGTTATCAGACTTATTACATCTGTACATAGACATAGTTTTATTAGTTTTTAAGGCCCCCTCTATGCATTAAACTTACGTCGTGTAATGTGTTAATTGCAGCATAAAATTTAAGGTACCATAAAATGGTAAACCAGCCATAACATTGTTCGATATATAATGTAGAACAATTCTATGTCTGGGGGTAGGGGGGTATGCCTTAAATTGAACATGTGGCTGGGCTGAAAATAAGCTGATTGTTCGCCCAGGCCAGGGACCTCACCATGATATGCAACTGGCCCCCATGTGGTCCTTGGTGCAAGGCAAAAATCAGCTTCTTAACTCAGTCTAGATGGGCCTTTCATCCTATTAAACATCAAACTTTGTGGAATGTAATCTGAATTCTACATCTTATCTACATTCCAGTGGTTGCTGGGATCAGGGATCAGATCCTTTGATATATTCAGTGAGACAGGAAGACAAAAAAAGGGAAGATAAAATTCTGAGATTTCACTTGCTTAAAAAGCAGAATATATTATAAGTACAAATATTCCATACACATATACAAGGTGCTGGTGCTGTACACACACAGGAGTTTTACAGTCACCTCTACCCTGAACAAACTGAACTTTTTAAAAGCAGCATTAAAAGCTTTCCTGGAAATTTTTCCTATTCCTTGGATGAATTCTAACTGTAAAAACAATGTCAGACATAACCTTGACTACACTGGCTTAGAAAACAAGTTAGGGAATTGTAGTCAAAGCCTGTTTTAACATATGTCCAGATAACAACATGTTTCTAAACGAGCTTTGAAAGCAGATGTTGATGGGATCAAAGTATGGAAATATTTTTTTTATACACAGTCACACTCCAAATTGATTAGCCAGTATTAGAAACCAGCTAGAACTATATGTAACCATGGCTTCTTAACTCATGTTTAAATGGAC